>NW_026860512.1:0-325986 GCF_026571515.1 Ruditapes philippinarum | reverse complement strand
AAAAACCTGTCCTACTGTACGGATGTGACATATGTGGTTTGGTAATATTGATTGTATTGAAAGAGTACAGCTTAAATTTTTTAAAATATATCCTAGGTTTAAAGTCAAGTACACCAAATTGTATGATGTATGGTGTTAAACCACTATCTATTTGACATTAAATGTAGAATTATATCATATTGATCTGACTTAGTCATACCACGACACAACAGATTTCCATGTTCGATATATCGTATTTTGTAAATAACATTAACAACTCCCTGACTGTATCTAGATTAAGATTTCAGTGCATGAAATTTGTTCAGAATATTTTGAATGAGTATGGAAAATATTTTGGAATTACCATGAATAGTTAACGATGTCAGTCAAACGAAAATTATCAGATTTATTTTTAAATATTAAGTGGTATTCTGGTATCCCGTACGAAAACTTCCGCCCTGACTGTAGGTGGAATCCGCCTATGTAGTAAAGCGGATTCCGCCTTAAACTGAAAAGAGTTGAATATTGCTTCTTAGGCGGACCTTAAGCGGAATATGGTGCGAAATATTTAAATGAGCTAAGGTGGAATCCGCCTATCTAGACTGAATCCGCCTTAGCTCATTTAAATATTCCGCTTAAAGTCTGGCTATGTCAGCGGATTCCGCCTACCTTAGGCAGATTCCGCCTACCTTAGGCGGATTCCGCCTACCTTAAGCGGATTACGCAGAAAAAATCCTAGGCGGAAAAAATTCCGCCTTGTAACAAATAAAAAATTTTAATTGTCATGTAATAAGGTATAATATTTTAATAAACTAATATATAATAGAATTAATTTATTCATTTCAACTAATATTTCTAGATTTCCATTAGAGATCTTAACAAACATTATTCTATTGCACAAATACAAAAAATAATAAATGTCTACCAAGCTGAGAAAATATAAAACAAAATATTTATTTAAGATAACTGTTTGTTTTTTTCCAAATAAGTATCCATGTTGTAATATGTAATTTACAGATGCAGTCTTTCAGAATGGCTTCACTGTGGCACACAACTATCCATATCCTTTAAAGCCTGTTGTACACACTGAAAAATATTTGTATAATAATTAATTATTTATGTTTTGTATGCATATGATTGGTATTATTATCATGTAATTAAAAAGATCAATATTTGAAAGCACAGGCATAGTAAAATATTATTTTTTAGGCAATAGTAAAATTTTATTTTTTGGCAATCTTGCCAGTTTAATATAAATTATTTATAAATTTAAAATTGTTCTTCAGTTTTTCAATTTTGTTAAATATTGCTATAAATAATGTCAACAACATGTAGATCTATATCTAGCAATGCAATTGTTTATAATTGTTTAAACAATACATTTGAAAATTATTTGCATTCCTACTGGTTAAATGACTGCTACATCAGAATTGATCATGAATCTTTATTAGAACTTTTGCTTTAATTGACAACAATTTTAACTAGTGAAAGTAATATATGCATTTAAGTATTTTACAAACCGTTAAGATAAATAATATTTTAATTAAGTAAGTAAATCTTTAATATACAAAAATTAAATCTAAAATTACAATCATTTTGTTTAAATGGAAATAATATACTACATTGAAAGTTGTTTAACTAAGATTGAAAATTGTTCAAATCAATGATTATTATTTATTTCATTATTTTTATCAGTTATCTAACCTTATTGAATAACAAAACTAACCATCAATTATATCTGTTATCAACTCAATTTTCTTCTTCTTCATCATCATTATAATTTGAAACTTTCTATGGTACCTGTGGGCATTGATAAGTTTTCCTGTAAATTAAAAAAATCACTACTGAATACATATATTTATTATAAATTGAGTAAATTCAAAATGCTTTTCTGATAGTTAAAAAAGTTTCAAGTACTCAGTTAATATAAACCCATAATTTACTGAAATATCCCAAGAATGTAAATGTTTATTAATGAAAAAATCTGGTAAAAAGGGCAGATTTGAAAATTCCCACTCAATAACACTAAGTGAAAAAAGATTTACACCAGCACATATATGTAAAATTTATGAAGAAAAACTAAAATTAAAAAGTGTAAATCATTTACAAGGTAAATTTGAACAGACTGTTGTATGAAAATAGTGTAAATAATTTTACCATTATTTTCCACTAAACATTAGTAAATTTCCATTTCCATCTGAATGAAGAACTCATTTAATGTCCCATTATATAAATTATATTAAAGTTCACATTTTATTAAGTTGTTTTTGCATCTAAATGGCACTTAAGTCACATGTTTAACTCTATTCCTAATGTTATAAAGCACTGAGGTCCAAATGAACTTCCTGAGTAATATTTGAATTTTCTGAGATCAGATCCTGATACCAGACTTGTTCAGGATATTAGATTACATGTTGTAAACCCCACTTATCTCACACTTTCCTTTATATTAGATAGGTGAGTTTTACACTGGTTATTATGTAAACAGCAGCGAGAAAGTAATTATAGTTGCACTTGACCACTCACTCACTCTGACCAGTTACAAAATTAATGTTTATGGCATGTACAGTATGTTACCAACAGTCTACAATTAATACTCATGGGAGACCATCTTATGCTATCAATAACTTCTGCACAAGATAGTTAATGTTTAATTAAAAGAAGGGATATACTGAATGTGCAAATGAATTATAAATTAGACATAAATAAAACTAATTAACAAGTGATTGAAAGAAAAAAAAACAATTAGTAATTAGAACAATATATAATGTTGACATTATATTTGATTGTAATTGTTCACAGTTGTTAAGAATGTGAATTATGTTTAACTTTCATAATAATTAATTTAAAAATACTGACTTTATCTTAGTTTAATTGTGTTGAAAACTTTTGGTTTGATTTCCTCTTTCATTTTGATTTTGGTTTGATTTTCTTTTTTTTTACTGTCACATCATGCAGATGCCACATTGTGGTGTTCTCTAATTTTTTGACATGGCATTAATTAATAATTTTGAGAAAGTAAACAAGATTTTAATAAACAGTAATTAAAAAAATTTGATTAAAGTTATATGAATTCTTAAAAACATATATAGAATGTATTAGAACAGGCAGATAAAAACTAATTGAAAGAAATGTTATCATTTGAATCCCATTATAATTATTATATATAAATGCTAATTAGTTTTGAGTGTGAAATGAATTTTTTATAAACATTTTAAAGTTTTTTGTGCTTAGAAAATTTTCACTACTTTTTATTTCCCAGACTGCTTTAATCACAGAATTTTCTAAAGTCCAAATTTTCAAAGATTAGCTTGCGCAAGCTAATGTGACAAAAATTGTTCTTGTAAGCTTAGTGCGCAAGTTAAAGAAATTCTGTATGAAATTTAACTGGCAAGCTTACAGCAAGCATAAATAGCCAATGTAAGCTTGCATTCAAGCTTACCGCAAGCTTTTTTTTTGGTTTGGGGAGGGTGGTCACAATCCACACAAATGGTGTCAAATAAGACAAGTTTCAGTGATAAGAATTAAATACTGTTATTCAACTGACACGCATTTTAATACTCAAAAGCTAATACTAACAGTTACTGTAAAAGATCAGGCCTACCATTAAACAATAATGGAAAATACTTATGTAAAAATAATGATTAAATCATGAGAGAATATGTAAATATACATAATTATGTTATTTTTGTTTGACAGTGTGTACTAATATTCAAAATATGATGAAGTCAGAAATTCTGCTTAAATTGAGTTGTCCGCATAACACACAAGGTTTCCTTGAATGACTAAGTCGGAAGTTACGCCTAAGAAATAAGACTAAGTTGAATTTTTCGCCTAAGACTTTACATTTATCCTTTTCTGCCTAAGCTCTAGGCGGAATCTGTTTGAGAATTTAGGCGGAAATTTCAGAAACTTAGACGGACTTTGCTAGAAATTCCATGTCCGCCTTAACCTAGCAGGAAAATGTGGATTTTCTGAATATTTTAGATGGAATCCGCCTTATATAAGGCGGATTCCGTCTTACTTTTTCGTACGGGATTGACAATTCTAGTAAATGCACAAATTATAGCTTATTTAAACATACATTGTAATTTTTGTTTTGAAACATATCTAGTTAAAACTCCATCAAAATTATACAGGTATGTCTGTACATTGTGTGATAGATCCATAGGTGATGAATTCTATTATATTTTTGAGTGTGTTTTGATGATGTCAGGAAACGTTTTTTGAAACCTAAATATTTAACCGCCTTCGTGGTTGAGGGGCTAGAGTCGATGACTTCTAATCCAGTTACCTCTCTGGCTTGGGTTTGATCCCCGGGAGATGCTTTGGTAGTTTAGCACGGAGGAAGGTAGTCTAGTACTGGGGTAACTCTCCAGGAACGATGGTTAGGAAACTACCTGCCTATATGACTGAAATACTGTTGGGAAAATGCATAAAATGAAACAAAGAAACAAATATTTAAAGAGACATATTATACATTCTATTGATATACAAATAAACACTGATATTAACCTTCCAGATTAATAGTTGTCAGGTTCTAATGAGAATCAATGCTTTACACTGAGACCAAACAATCACAAATTATAACAGAAGTAAATTCTCAGGGCTCAGTATACTTATATAAGTATAACTTTATTAAGATGATGGACTAAACAATAACAACTAGTAAATACAATTTCAATCAATACTTTTATTATATGAGTAATACTAACATATTTAGTAAGTATACTGATTAAATGATATTTATTTTTATTAAGAATAATATTCTACTCGTTATTTTATCAATATTATATTTATGATATATTTTATAAGAGGTCGATTGTACACTAAACATAAACATTTGTATTTAGGACTAAGTCCAGTTTAATGTTTCAAGGCTAAGCCTTGTTGTACTGACCAGAGTACAGTACCTAACCTAGCTAACATTGCCTAAGTCAGCTTATTTATCATGTTTATAAAATTCAGTATTCACTGCAACAATTTGATTGGTTGACATTAATAATATTGTATATGGTATACCATGATGCAGTAAGTATGAAAGATAGTAACTCATAACTTATAGTTTAACTGTTAACTTAGATTACCATAAATAACCATCCTATTACACAGGTATATACATGTTATCATATATAAAATTCTGTAGCTGTCCAAGAATCATAACTTGTGTATGATAAGCAGCATGCCTCCTGAGATTCATGCTAATTTTCATGAAAATTTTGAAAATATATTTGAATGTGTAATATTGTATAGTTACCAAAAGGGAGAAATTGACATCTTATCAAATGGCACTTTCAAACCACATAAAATTACCAAAAGTGGTCAAAATATGCATAAATAGCCTTTACTGCGTTAGTAACGCAGTAGAAATATAGTTGTAAATACTGAAAAATCAGTCATTAATCGCACATAATATGTAAAATATTACTTTTATTTTTCCTTAACATCTTATTACATTTTTCTCATTTTTAGTTTGATTTTATTGAAATAATTTTACTCACCTGGAGGCATGTAGCTTTTAAGCTTTTTGTGGGCTTTATAATTCCAATTTAGGTTTTGTAAGATATGATCTCCATAAAAACCATATTGCAATCTCACACAAGTTATTTTTGGTGTCATCTTGTAGCATATTTATGATTCATGTGTTTTTTTCTGTATTTTTGCTTCTTGAAGTTTTCATTTCCTTAGTTTTTCTATATTGATTAAAAAAATGGATTTTGTTTACTTGATATTACAGAAACAGATGTTTTCATATAAATTTGAAATGCTTTTAATAATTTTGTTGTTGTTGTTTTTTTTCAATATTTATATAAAGTGTTGATTGAAAAACTTCTTCGTTTGTGTTTTATTTTACCATTTGTTACTAGAAGCAGTTGACAACCTCCGTCTTTACACAAGTCAGTAAATTCTGACTGAAATACATGTATTAACTTATCTCTATGTAGGTCAGTATTTCTTAACACACCATTGAAGAATAAATTGCTACATTACAAGATACATGTAACTATGCTATCACTAAAACACATAATTCCATTGCTTAACTCGGCATGACAGTCCAGTCATAATTAGTGCTTTCTGACCAGACTGTGTACTGTTAACCTGAATATCCCCAAATTGGTGGACAGTTTCATAACTGGATTCTGGAAAAGTGCATTTGAGAATTTCAGCAGATTATTGCATAATTATATGAAAGTAAAAAAGAAAATCTTGCCAGCGCAAACTTGTTATAACTACCACACTTCAACCAGAAGAAGTGTTTGATATATAAAGATGAGTTTAAACAACAAATGCTCTTGAAACAACAAAATATATTAAAATGTAATAAATTTGACAGTAATATTGAAAGTTGGTTTGCTTTAATGCAAGGATATGAGACAGGAAGCTGTTTGTGAAGCAGCAGTTTGTATGTGAGCATAAGGCCTGTCATCATCATTGTAGTATAAAATTTAAAGGAGATGCCCCAAAATTTAAGAATGGCATCTCATTTATTTCTTTACAGATGCACGAACATGCAACCAAGAACATATATACAAAGGCAGCCGCATGTATATAGATATTTTCACTAAATATATATTCAGTCATTCATATATTCATATTTACACCCATAATTACACTCATAACAACTTGCACAGCTATAAAAAAGAAATATGTCTTGTTGGAATATTATAGACATAATTTCATGAAATTTAACTGCATGCGCCTGGTTGACTTAACAATTGTGTTGAATTAATTTCATTCTTTGACGAGTTAGTTTATATTAGAATTGGTTTTTGTGCTCTGCCTTAATTAATTAAGATGATTACTGTTTAGTGAATTAATATACATTGTATATCAATTATTTCTTCGTTTTCATATTGTAATTAAGTAATATAAAATATCTACATTCCTCTAAACAGCTAAAATGTTATATATGGTATATATAAAAATATTAAATTAAGGTAATTGTTTCAAGTTTAGCAAAAGAAAACATGTTTTGAATATGAGATTTTTTCTCAAACCATTCCCATTAGCTTACACAACCTATTTCAGTACTTATAATTGTATGGGTCAATATCTATAATATCAAATATAAAGTTAGATTAATCCACAATCCGCCTTATGTTGTGTGCATATGATTAATACATATATATGTAGATCTAACTGGTATTAGATCGATGCTAAAATTTTTAAATACAAATCTGTTCAAAATGAAAATGCTTATATCTACGACATGTTTTAGGATGATAATGATGCTGAAATTTATATAGAAAATTAAATAGCAATATTTAAATTGAAAATATACATTGTCCGCATCGTCTCGTGGTTTGCCCTGACGTACGTCCATGCTAAACACATCGACGCTCTAGTATTAAAAGGAACTCCACTGAAGTTTTTTGACAATATTTTTTTCCAGATAAATGTACCATACTACGAATCTTTGTGCAAACTTTCAGATCATTCGTGCACTTCGTTTTTCCATAATAATTATTCAATTTGTAAAAAGATGACCCAAAATGAAAAGCGTTTAAACGCTTTTCACTCAAATTAGACTAAGAAAAGCATAAAACTACGATTTTCGATTTATTTTAAAGTATATTTCTTAACTATCTTTGCATATATTTCTGTTTAAAGCGCCCCAGTTCATTTATGTAAGAAATTCCAATGTTATGTTTTTAGGCTTTTAAACCTCAGTGGAGTCCCTTTAAAGGTCGTGATTTTCGGGGAAAATGAAAAAAACTGTCCAAATTTATTCTTTATTTATGTAGTGTAATGAAGTGTTTTTGTATGATATAACATTTCCTTGTGGTATGTTTTCCAGTCAAAAGTGTAGTTTTCAATATCAATGCTGTCACTGGTTATATATATTCATGTGAATATTGTTCTTTAGTTATTTATATAGTTCATTGTAATAACATAATCATGCTCTTCTCATTGTAATAAATGTCACCGCCTTGCATGTTATATATGTGGGTAAAGAACATCTAAATATGTTCATATGCTCAATAAAATATTGAAATCTGAAATCTGTTATCTTTTGTTATTTTCCTGATTTTAATTGATTTTGCAGTTTCGACCTTTTACTGGGAGAACAATAGGCCGTAAGTACCACGTACGACCTTTTGAAATTGGTAATTTGAGCCGCGTCACGACAAAACCAACATAATGGGTTTGCGACCAGCATGGATCCAGACCAGCCTGCGCATCCGCACAGTCTGATCAGGATCCATGCTGTTCGCTTACAAACCCTATTACAAGTAGAGAAACTGACAGTGAACAGCATGGATCCTGATCAGACTGCGCGGATGCGCCTGCTGGTATTGATCCATGCTGGTCGCAAACCCATTATGTTGGTTTTGCCGTGACGCGGCTCAATTTTAAATAACACAAGGACGTAAATACAACCAAAGTTTAGATAATGTTTCAAATAATGTGCTTCAAAATTCATATAATTCATCATTAATTTTTGTACTATCAAAATATGCGATCTTAGTTGTTTAGTGATTGACTGGTGGTTGTTAAGGCCTCCGGTTTCTTGCAAGTTAAAGTGGCAATCTTGCCAATTAGAAATTGAGTCTTTCATTTCCAGTATATTTCATCGAACAATTTTATCTATATCAAAAGCCAACAATTTATTTTACTTCAAGGGACAGTGATATTTTGATACTTCGTCTTATGACTATTTGATTTCATTGCTATAAAGTAGATTTCGCGGGAAATCGGAATCACAGTGAAGGCGAAACAAATACGGAGGCAATCAGATCGAATTGCAAGAAATTACCTAGGTATATCTGAACTTGAGTCAGACTGATTCAACAGATGATTGGTAGTGAAAAAGGTCTGATCAGAAATCTATATTTTATCTTAAATGTTGAATTTACAACATCAGCAACATTTGAACTTTAGAACTTGAGAGTATACGCAATAAGGAATAACATATCATGTTCTATTTTTTTCAACTCAAATGAGTTTTAATTAACACGCTCAATACTAGTAATTGTGGCCATACTTTTCTTTTCAACATTTTGTCTTTGTTTGAGCCATTTAGAAAGTGCTCAATAAATACAATGCAGTAACTTACCATGGCATACTCATATTCAACTTGACTGTAAACTAATTTTGAGGTTAACATGGTAACAATTAACATTATTAAAAATCCCTCATTACATTTCTTTATTGCTTCAATTGTCAAATACATGTATATGTATTCAGAAATAAACATTGAGGAATATGATTTTAAATTCATGGTCGACTTATTTTGATAAACCAGCAATAAAAATACTTTTAATTATATATGATTGAAAATACATTAGATTCTTCGAAATATTTGTCTTTGCTTAAAAATATATATTTATTGTCCCTTTTGTATCTAAACAAATGATTAGTTAAAACAATAATGAACTGCGTATAAATCCGACTTATTTGTAACTAAGATAGTCTTAATATTGTTGTTTTTATTACGTTAAATTCATAGAATTTGAAAAAGCAAAAGAATTAGATACTTCTATATTATGGACAGAGCCCCTATCTGTCATTCAGGGAATGTCCTCTGTCTAGGATATTGTGATTGGCAACCCCTGCACGGACAGAATACAGGTACATTGTAAATGAAATGTTTCTCTGTTGTTCATTCATTACTGTAATCTTATAAATAAGACGCTTTTTCACTGAGGGTCGCCTTTAAGGTTGATACATCAGAACTGCACCCACGTTAATTGTAAGAGGGGACTAAATGGGTTTGAATTACCATGTATCTCTTAGCTTGAGTAGGTGCAATGGTTTTGACCCATAATGGTGCTGAAAATGTGTTACATTGGCGGTTAGTTGTCAAAATAATTTTTCCTGCTTGGGCGTAATATCATCTGAATATTGTGTTGGTGCACCGTCAAACTGAACAAAACAGAAGCTCAAACAAACAATTTTTGCAATAGTTTCATGTCACATGAGGAGGGAACTGACCTCATTAGATATAATAGAGGTTTTACTACCTGTCACCATACTGAAGCACTTTTTGTGATTAACATCTCCAGTAGCACAATGATACATTTAAAGCCTGAGCCCCGGCTTGTATATACATTTGTAATAAGAGCGCTTTTGTAAATGTTTAGGGATAAAAAGGTACAAACGGGCTATTCTTGCATAAAAAGTATACATTTAATTTGGTAATTCTGTGTTTTGTTATTCATTTGTATTCCTTTGTTTGGTTATTCAACAAGAAGATGGGTTTACAGTGTTTTTCAAATGCTATTTTAATGTCATTTGACAGCAAATATTTGATAATGAAATTACCATGGCCACGTTTTAAAATGGTAAGTATGTGTAGGCAATCCGAATGTAAGGCAATCCGAATCACATCATTTAATTTCTTTTTAGTTAAACAATGAAACAAAACGATAATATTATGTTCCTAATGTTTCCGCAGACAGAAGAATCAATTGATACAAGTTTCAAAAAATCAACACCTTTGTGTAAGGAAATATACGTTTGTAGAGATCCAGAAGTACTTGAATGACAATTTCTTCAGATAACATTTGTTTTAAAGAAAGCTGTAATACTTTCAAATGATCTTCTTTGTCGTAACTTTATATTGTTTGTCTAATATGTTGTGAAATAATCAATTAAGTTTTTTTTCATGCTGATTTCTATTTTTTCTACATCAGAATTTAACGTCAAGAGTTCAAGAAAACTAGAGTATGCAGTGTTACAATAATATGATATTTACAAAAGAAATGACACCAATGAGGTCATTTGTATGCTTCAGCCAAATGGACTTGAAAAATATTAAAAGAAATAACACTTTTCATTATGTGATTCTGATTGTCTACACTGTACCCCAAGTCACGGACATTAAAATTATGTATTGAGCGGCGCATGGTCACGAGAATCTATTCTTTGTTGCATGTTTGCATACATTTGCGTGTATTTTTTTTATACATGCCTATCAAATATACTCATATTAATTGTTTACTGTACTGTGTCTCTCCAATTTTCGAGGATGTCAAGACCTTTTGCCGGCCAAAATTCATTATATGCGTACAGCATGTTATAGGTTTATTTATATTTAAAGTTTCTATATACGTTCTATAAAAAGGTCGTATCTACCATTTACGCCCCATGTTCACAGTAACATGAAACAAACTGCCTCAATATTAAAAGGACGTATCTGCCAGATAGGGCCTTATTGTAATGTAAGACTGCAGTTACGACCTTATATGATTGAATTACGGACAGGGCGGACCGTGAGACAGGGCGGACCGTACCAGGGCGGACCGTGACTCGAGACTAGGCGGACCATATTTTGGGACAGGGCGAGCCGTCACTCGAGACGAGGCGGACCGTGATTTAAAAAAAAGTATTTATCTTGTATTGGTATTGTAAATAATGTGTCTCTTCTTGCCTGTGATGTAAAATTTGTATATAAACTCGTCATTCGTCATCATTGTGTGTATTGTAATACAAACTGTAAGTCTCTATTGTGTCTTATTGTTTAATAAATTCTATTTCAGTGTACTTTTTATTTCATGTGTCTGTGCTTATTATGTAAATTTTAATAAAATAATTTTGTTCTTTAAATATGTCACTTCATTTTTTGTTATTGTGTTGTATTGCAAATAATTTTAATGTGATGTAATTCGTTATCATTGTTATTTATTGTTAGCGTCTTATACAAACAATGACATTGTAATATCCCGATAATTGGTTAATTATCACCTGCGTAAGTCGACGCAGTTACAAATAATTTCTTGAAAAAAAGTATTAAACTACTCTAAAATATATGTTATGTTACATAGAAGGGTTTAGATTGAAATATTATAAAGAAAACCAAAATCATCCACAATTAAATACTTTAAATACTTTTTAAAATCACGGTCCGCCTCGTCTCGAGTGACAGTGTCCATTCAGCAAATTGATATACTATTACACATGAACTTTTAAAAGTGATTTTATATTTTTACTTTTATATTTTCATTGAAATATTAATACAAAGAACAAAAACATCAATAATTTAATACTTTTGTTACATTAATCCACATATAAATATTTTTTTTAAATCACGGTCCGCCTCGTCTCGAGTGACGGTCCGCCCTGTCCGAAAAAATGGTCCGCCTAGTCTCGAGTCACGGTCCGCCCTGGTACGGTCCGCCCTGTCTCACGGTCCGCCCTGTCCTGCAGGCATATGATTATGTTTCAGATCCAAAATGCACAAACGACCTTTAACTATTGATGTTATCTGGCTTAAATATTATGTCTAGGGGGCTGGGGACCAGACCAAATTATGCCAGACCATTTGTAGATATTGAAACTGCATCAGTCATAAGTACCACTTACGTCTCTATAATACTAGAGCGTCGACATAACGGGTTGTTCAGAACGATTTCGAGACGTTTCGGCCCCAAGACGTATCGGCCCCAAACTACCCAAGACGTTTCGGCCCCGGACGTTTCGGCCCTTTACCAAATCGGCCCCATAATATGTACTGTATTTTAAACCGATATATTAATAGCATTTCAATGATTAAATGAATCAATTAATATATATATTTAATCATTTTGTATAAAAACTAGATTATTATAGTAGTAGGGGAAAAGTAATCAATACAAACAGAACAGAACATAAACTTTATTTGAAAAAATATAATACACAAACAAACAATTATTTACAACATATATAGATAATAATTTATTAATACAAACAGAACAGAACATAAACTTTATTTAAAAAAAAATATAATACACAAACAAACAATTATTTACGAATACGAATACGAACTTTATTAAGCATAAAACATAGTACAATGTTTATAGCCATAGAAATACAAATAAACATATACATACAATGAGAAACAGAACAATTTTCCAGAGAGTATAAATATTTGCCAGAAAAATAAACAATTCTAGATTTCCATACAACCTAAGTTGCTATGTGTCGTCCATATTGTTATATGGTTATGTGTGATCAAGAAATACGTTTACAACATATATAGATAATATTTTATGAATACAAACAGAACAGAACATAACACAAACACTTTATTTTCGAATGTTATAACTTATCTATAGCAGGTACATAGCATTTAAAGCAAATAAACTGTATTGTATTTATAATTTGTTTTTTTTTTTTTTTTTTTTTGATGCGTTTTTTTAAGGTCGCCGCCGGAAAGCCCATGTGGGCGACCGTACACTCAAGTCGGGTCATCCTAGAGCGTCCCGCCGAGATTTTTCGTCGATTTTTTTCCAGCTTTATTGGTGGAGGAAGACCCCAGGTGCCCCTCCGGGCATTATTTCAGGCACGAGCGGGCACCTGGGTAGAACCACCGACCTTCCGTAAGCCAGCTGGATGGCTTCCTCACATGAAAGATTTCGACCCGAGTGAGGATCGAACCTACAGTGGTGAGGGACCTGTGATCTCAAGTCAACGACTTTAACCACTCGGCCACGGAGGCCCCTAATTTGGTTTCAGTTTTTCAATCAGTTTTATAACATCTAGCATCTATCATTATCTAATAGCAATAATAATTAAAAATATTATCATGAGATTATATGCACCAGTTTTTTTCATTCTTTTGAAGTCTTTCTCTATATTAACTTCCGCGATTAGATAAGCTATACAAGAGTTTTTGTTACCTTTAAAAATTAGTATAGTTTATTAAGATGAAAAGATAATGTTGTTTATAGTAATCAATTGATAATTAAGTCGTTATCCAGAAGTTTTGTGGTTTGTTTTCTAATTAGTTAAGACTGCATGTTATTGTTTTGTTAACATTTAAACATGTACGTACATCTAACTGGTTAAGAGATATAGATATAATTATTATTAAAAATTAAAGTGTCATAATTGTTTAATTGTTATTAATTAGTTGTTGTTAATTATGCAATAATACTTAGATGTGGTGGAAACGTCTCGCGGAAAGAGGCCCAGAAACGTCCAGCGGGCTGAGTTTTCGATTGGGGCGATTGGGTTTGGGGCGAACGTTGTTCCGTTCAGAAAAAGAGGAAGTAATAAATAATTACAATTTTGTAAATTAACATCATTAAAATAAATATTTTCAATTAGATTTTTTTAAGTGAAGTCTTTATTCACTATTATTTTTTTCAATCGAAATAAAGAAGGAAAAATATGCAATTGTTATAGTTTAGTTTTTTAAGTGGTTTGACTGTTGGTAAGGAAAGTCTTTATTGGCACGGAATTTAATTATCAATGGATTTCGGTAATTTTCCGAATCAAGTTTGATTTCGGTATCAGTAAGTTACCACGACTTAAACCTGTTCGAAGCTATAACCGTGAGAAAAGTATCACGTGAAAATGAAGAATTCGATGTCACTTTTTCATTAATTTATAAAAGCGAAGACGGTTTTTTCATATTGCCCATTTTTAGTTGGGGATGTTAAAAGTGATTTAATAACACGCACAAGATTTACAATAACCATCGGTCTGTTCCGGCGAGACTTGAGTGGGGTTTAACTCAAAATCCAATATGGGACATCGCAAAATTGCGCGACACTTAAGTTTTCAAAAAAATTGTCTTGTTTTTTTTGAATTATGAGATTGGAGGAAGGTGGATTCATTGATAATTTCGAATTGGCTGGAATGTCCAGGTTAAAGTGGCGAGTTGATTTCAGAACATTCTGAAGGTAAATTGTAATTTGATTTTTTTCGAAACGAAAGTCTATGTTTTTGTGTCAAAAGAAGTATTGTTGGATGATATTTCACATATTTGGAAAAATTTATTGTAATTTATTTGTAGAAACAGCTATTTTTTCTCAATTTCGCAATTTCGGGGTGATGTCATTCATTTAGTTGACATCTTTTTTTGAAATTCGTTTTGTAAAACATTCACAGACTTCCTCTCAAAATATTGCTAATCATGCAATATCAATCAAATGGTACTAGGCTCAATCGTAAATTTCTACATTTTCAATTTCATAGAATAAATACTGCTGATTCATTTTGCCTGGGACAGAAATATATAATTAGTTCCAGATTTTGCACATAATAAAAATAATTTAGCAGAATTGATAGTGTACTGAACAGTATTTTGTTTAACTCATTTTCTTTCTTTCCAAGAACTTTATAATTTATCTTTAGTACCAGTAATGATTGTAGTAGTAAACCTTATTACTGGGTGTCATCAAGTAGCAGTTGTTGTCAGTAGTTAAAATGTCTGTAAATTGGGTCAAACTATTCAGTTATTCACACCAATGTCAAATTAATTAGGTTATCATAATCCTTACAAATGCAATGATTTAGTACTCTACAAATTGTCGATAAAAATGAATATAGCCTTAAAAGTAACTACAACTTTGGGGGACTTGATTTTTACTATCTGAATATCTTCAGCAGAGCTTAAGGCATTTAGTCTTTTAAAGTATTTTACTGGTGCCAACAGTAAAGTGCTAAAGGTCCCAGGTACTATTCTCCAGAACAAAGGGTTAAGGTATGGCTGTGTTGCTATGAATGGTGCTCAGTTTAGTCATTTTATTTTAATAGCTATTTTCATGAACAAAAATAGATTTGTAGTTAGTTATTGATAAACAAGAAACCATGAACGCTTTCACTAATACCAAACATAATATGAAATGTGTTACACTTATATGATTTAAATGTGCACTAATACTTTGTTTGGTTGTTCTTAAATTTCATCTGAAGTATAGCATAGCTCCATATGCAGCTGATGGGACTTTTGTCGTAATAGCAAGTTTAGAGAGGGACTTAATACTAAGTGGATTTACTGCTCAGATAAATTGGCGTTGTGCGAGTGTTAGGTGTTGACAAACTACTGCCCCTCTACTCATTGCTGTGGTTTGAATCTACAGGGGCTCTGCAGTTTTTCATACCAGGGCTCTACATTCTTTCATGTGAGGAAGCATTTCAGTAAACTTACGGAACCTAGGTGATTCTACTTGGGTTTCCATTCATGCCAGCCTGGAATAATGCATTGAGTGCATCTGAGCTATCCTTCCACTTGTAAAGCTGGAAAGTCACCATATGACCTAAACTGTGTTGGTGCGACATAAAACCAAACCAAAAAAAAAACTGACGCAGATTGATCATGAAATTTTATTTCTAACCAACCTGCATGGTGGTATGTTGAATGTTTAATGCGGAGACACTATTACTAAAGTTATTTTGTATCACACAATACTCAGAATAATAGATAAAATTATTGATTGAAAATGTTTTGGTGAATAATACAAACAAGTAGATTTTTATAATTTCAAACTTAATGGTTTTATTTATCAAGTAAGGGGTACAAGTTTGGTGATAATTAATTTAATAATATCCCATAGCTCAGATGGTAGACATCATGCCAGGCTAATATAGAATTTTTGAATGGCAGTCTTCCAGTTGATTGAATGCATGGGGGCCGGGTTAGATTTTCGAGATTGGATTGTTATGATATACCTTAAAGGAAAGATTTAATACAAATAAGATTAAATGTGTGTTATGAAATGAACTATCAGGTTGAATTTTGGTTTAGTTTTTATAAAGCATAATCACCTGTTTTATATACAAATAAATTTAACAGATGAGAACTCCCAGTATGTTGCAAGTTTTCAGTAAATATTCCTAATAAATGCCTCCTAATATTAGGCGCCCACTTTTGATAGGGAAAATTACTCATCATGTGACTCATAATTTAAGCATTAATTTTATTTCAAATCATTCAGATCTAGTATGTTATAGTAAATCACAATATGCTTAATATGAATTTAAAAAACTTAACTTTTTTAGCTCACCTGTCAAGTGACAGGGTAGCTTTGTGATCGCTTTGTCCGGGTCCGTCGTCGTCGTGTCGTGTACGTCGTAACCCTTTGTTTAAATGAATTCCTATACACTGAGCAATTCCATCCAAGATTCACAGGAATGTGTTTCTTTGGTGGTCACTTTAAAAATTGTTCAAAGAATTAATTACATAGATATGCTGGTGTGATGGCCGCGAAAGAAAAATTCTAATAATCTTATTTTAAAGAATCCCTAAGAGTAGAGTTAGATATTGGACATGCAAAACATTTCTAAATGAGTGTCTACAAGTTTGTTCAATATAAAAAGCCTGGGTTAAATTGGCCCTGCTCGGGGTCATTGTTTTCCTATATGCATATAGTAAAAACTTAAGAATCATTCTTATAAAGGAACGTAAGAGCTGAGCTAAGATATTTGAATGGAAACATCTTTAGTGAGTGTCTACAGTTGATTCAAATAAAAGCTGGGTCAAATTGGCCCAGCAGGGGGTCTTGGATGGTTCTATGATGAGATGTGAAAGAATTAAAATCTTGCTTTATGGAACTTTGGAGCTAGGGAGCGGTAGATGGTGTGATGAAATTTCTAGTGAATGTCTACAAGTGTTGTTCCAACATAAATAGCCCAGGGGTAAAATATTGGCCAGCCCAGGGTCATTGTTTTCCTATATCATATGTAAAACTAAAAAATTTTTTTAAAGAACCAAGAGTAGAGCCAAGAATTTGGCATAAAATCTTCTAGTGAATGTCTACAAGTTTGTGTTCCAAATTAAGCCTGGGGTAAATTGGCCGCCTGGGGTCATGATTTTCGCCATGTGCATATAGTAAAAACTAAAAATCTTCTTTAATGACTTTTAAGTAGAGATTAAGATATCTTGGCATGAAATCTTAGTGAAATGATCTACCAAGTTTGTTCAAATAAAGCCTGGGAAATTGCCCGCTGGGTGGGTCAATTGATTATTCCCATATGCATATTAGTAGAGTTAAAAATTTCTTATAAAGACTGTAGAGCTAGAGCTTAGATATTTGGACTGAACTCTCTAGTGATGGTCTACAAGTTGTTAATAAAAGCCTCGGGGTCATTGGCCCTGCGCAGTGGTAATTTATTTTCCTAATATCATTAGAAATACTTAGAAGTTCCTTTTAAAGAACCGTCACAGCTGAGCTTAGATATTGGCATAAAACATTCTTCTAGTGAATGTTACCAAGTTTGTTCAATAAGCCCTGGGGTCAAAAATTGGCCCTCGCCCAGGGGTCGATTGATTTTTTCCTATAAGTGCAGTATAGTAAAAAGTTAAAAAAATCTTCTTTTTAAAGAACTGTGGGAGCTAGAGCTTAGATATTTGGCATGAAATCTTCTAGTGAAATGTATAGCAAGTTTGTTCAAATAAAAGCCGCTGGGTCCAGAATTGGACACTGCAACAGTGGTCAATTTATTTTCCCATATATGCATATAGTAAAAACATTAAAAAAATCTTCTTTTCAAGAGAACCGAAAGGGTAGAGTATAGATATTAGTTTTGGCATGAAACATCTTCTAGTGAGATGTCTACCAACAGTTTGTTCAGATAAAAGCCCTGGGTCTGAATTGGCCGCACGGGGGGTCATTTGATTTGCCCTATATGAATTATAGTAAACGTTATAACATTTCTATTAAGAACCGTAAAGAGCTAGGCTTAGATATTTGGCTGAAATTTCTAGTGAATGTACTACCAAGTTTGTTCAAATAAAGCCATGGGTCAAAATTGGCCGCCAGAGGGTATGATTTCCCTAATATGCATATGTAAAACTTAAAATCTTCTTAGAACCAAAGAGGTAGAGCTTAAGATATTTTAGCAATGAGACATGCTCTAATGGTGTCTACCAAGTATGTTAAATAAAAGCCTCTGGGTCAAACTGCCGCCGGGGGTCATTGATTTTTCCATTAAATATGTGTATAGAAAACTTAAAAATTTCTTTGAAACAAAGTAGCTAGAGTTTTAATATTAAGCATGAAACATCTTAAGCTAAATATCTACAAAGTTGTTCAAATAAAGAGCCAGGGGCGTAAAACATGGCCCTGCCGAGGGTGTCATGTTTAATATATTGTGTATAAGAAACTTACAAATATTTCTTATTAAAAACTATGAGCTAGAAGTTAGATGTTTTTGCATGAACATTTCCTTAATAGGGTGTCTACCAAGTCTGTTAATAAACCCCAATAAAGCAACTGGTAAAATTGGGCGGGGGGGGGGGGGGGGGGGGGGGTTATTACAAGGTGAGCGACTCAGGGCATATGGCATCTTGTTTATTCATTCCAGACACTTGATAACTAAAAGTTATTTTACTGTGATTTTTTATTTAGGAAAAAATGTGTTGATAAATAGCCTTTTTGAAAATTTTAGCCCGGTTTTTATTAGGAAGTTTTTACGGTAATCTGATTTTCCATCTGTGCTGTTTATCATTTTGTATAAATAATTATCATGCTCTAGTCAGAGTTGAAATTTTAAACATGTTTGGTCCCCGCTGTGAGAAGAGACGCTAGCCTTGGCACCCACTATGTTCTGATGAAAGTTTTGGTTTTGTTGTAAAACAAATAAAAGTTTGTCATTTCAGAGCTTTTTTTTTGTAAGTTTTTTTATGCGCAGAAATTGCTGTCTTATGATTAAGTTTTTTAGTGGCTTAGTTTAAATATACATAGGACTATCTCTGAAATTTTAATGGCATTGACTTTTATCCAGAATTTTGTCTGTCATAATAATTGTTTGAAATATATGTCACTTAAAAAAAGAAGAGATTATTTTTTATGGAAAAAATATAATAGATATAATTTTACATGTTATGTTGAGAAATATTGGCTTTGATTCTTATTTATACAGATAAAAAAAAGTTTGGTCACAGTGGCTTAGTGGTAGTGGTTTAGTTGTCTACCTCTCAATTTGAGGATCTTACCTGCTGCTCATGTTAGACTTCAGCGTTTTTTTCTCTACTTTGGGAGTGGGGCTGGTACCAGACTGATTGGAAAAAATGCATTATTTTGACTAAAATTGGGATTATTTTTAATGCATTTTTTCAGCTACAAAGAAGATTAGTTATCATCAATAAAGATAGCTAACAGCTTCCATTGTCCAGATAGAGCTATTGAATGGTGATTTATATGAATATGTTGGATTTAAATGATTTTAGAGAAATCACTTGGCCTTAGTGGGCATTTTGAACAGCCATTTTTGGGAATTTAACTTTGGAATTGGGGGAATTTTATGTCTATTTTCTTTGGGAATGTACTTTTAGGGTATGTTATATAAAGAAAAAAAAACATGGACTTGAATACTGATTAGTTACAGGAAGCGTACCGAGTGTGATAAAACTTCACTGTACATGTATAGCTGTTGGTGGCAACTGAAAATACCGGTACTACCACTCACTGTGCAGATCAAGATCCGTCAGCAAATCATGGTCTGCACTGTTCTTATTTGATCTGTTACATGTACATTTAAACTATAATTATTGCAGTTTTCCCCTAAAAATGATTGGTGGTTTTGTCCAAATTTGAATATTTGGAAGAAGGACCAGTCCATTTAAGATATTTATTTTAGTGTGAAAATGGTTAATGTAGGATGTAACACAACTTGTTTCACAGTTATTAGCTACATTGTATAACACAGAATAATGTTAAAATTTAAGTTTGATATGATTAAACTAAAGTTTATGTAGTGACAGACACAGATATATTTGAAAGATAGCCAGACTAAGGAAGTAAAAATGATCTGTACAACACTTAACCTACATTTTTGTACCATAAATTATTAATTAAGTGTAGCATTCTTAAAGTTACATGCATGACTAAATTGTCAATATTACACATCATGGGAGAATCGAGATTAAGCTGTATTTTTGTTTGTTTTTCTTTTGAAACTTTACATATTTTAGTTGTTATTAACACAAGTTAATCTTTCATATCCTTTTTTTTTACACTTGATCTTTATGTTTCATGAACAACTAACCTTGAAGGCTTCTGAATTTCTTAAATAAAGATATCCTGGTTACAATCAAATAAAAATATAAGAGAGTTCAATATCAAAATTTTATACAAAAAAATTAAAGCAAGATTTTAAAAACCCGGGCCCCACAGCCCTTTAACTTTCTAAAGGGTTAAAAATGTTCCCTATTTTAAAAAAATTCAAAAACGTAGATTGGGAAAAAATTAAGGGAAAATTTTTGAAACAAAAGGTCACTTTTCCCTGAAAAAAAAGCCCCTGGACACTGGTTTTTAAAAACTGGGGTTTTAAGGGCAGTTTGGGGGTTAACATTTATATAATGCCCCTTTTCCAAGATTTAAAAAAATTTAAATACTTCGTTTGGGTTTAAAAACATAGAATTGTTTTTCCAACAGAAAATAAAAGGGCTGAAGGGCTGCCTTTTAAAAGCCTTAGCTACCTGGGGGGCCGTATTCACAAACTGATTCTTAAAGTTATTTTTTCTTAAGTTTAAAAACATAAGTTGAAAAAAAAAAATCTTAGCTAAGAAAATTTTTTTTCTTAAGCATTTAAGTCGTATTCTGGAAAAATGACTTAAGAAAAACTTAGCTGAGATTATTCTTAAGATTGAGAAATATCTTAAGTAATTAAAATATTTCGCTTAAGAAAATTCTTAAAGTCCGGTTGCTAATGAAAGAGGGGTTTTCCGTTTACTTAAAAATAGTAACGGAAGTGCTCTTCAATGTCTAAAATTAGAACCCGGGTTGTTTATACGCTGTCAAATCCAGCTGAAAAACATGTGTCAAAGTACCAAAATAAAAACTATAAGATGTTTAGATTGTGTGGAAGGGATGGCAACATGAATTATAAAATGAAAATCTATATCCAAGTATAAAACTATATTAAGTTTTATAGCCTAAAATGGGAATCAATTTGGGGGAAATGGATACTCCATTTTTATCACACACCTGTGCCGATTTTGCGACTCCGTAAATAATGGTATTGCACGGCCGTGCATATATTTTGACGTGACGTCATTAGCTTTATACAAACATAGTGTAAAGACGCGCTAAATGTTAGCGTTATTACTATAGGCGCGTCAATGAAAAATGACTTCTTATTTCACTTTAAAACGTCTTTATTTTGGGTATTGTGATAAATAGAATATTTAATTCGTGTAAGTTCATTACTGAATTTTATTGCACTCGTTGTGAATAAAAATAATATTATGCTCGCCAGAGGCTCGCATAATATATTTTTATTCAACTCGCTGCAATAAATTCAGTATTGAACTTTACACTCATCAATATCCTCCTATTATGGTTTACTTGTCAAGGCCATGGCCTTTGTATTGGCAAAACTCAATAGCACATATTGAGCCGCGTCACGACAAAACCAACATAATGGGTGTTGCGACCAGGCATGGCTCCAGACCAGCCTGCGCATCCACACAGTCTGATCTGGATCCGTGCTGTTCGCTTACAAACCCTATTACAAGTAGAGAAACTGGTAGGGAACAGCATGGATCCTGATCAGACTGTGCGGATGCGCAGACTGGTTTGGATCCATGCTGGTCGCAAACCCATTATGTTGGTTTTGTCGTGACGCGGCTCATATAAGATGACTGAACTGGATGGGTTAGGCTAGCCATTACATAGGATAAAAAAATTAAATAATGGAGAGGGAGGAAGTGACTTGCTTAAATTTGTATAAATAAGTGTATGAAGCCCATGATAAAGGTAGAACTTATTTATGCATGGAAAGTTAAACCTAGTACAGACAGATGGCTAAAATTTCATTTTTTTTCATTGAAATGTTGCATAAAAGTTCTATTAAAATAATACAAAAAGAAGGCATTTAAATTACATGTCATGCTTTTCAGCTATTCTGCTTCCTAAATGATAAATCACTAGTGTGTAAACAAGACACAGGTTGTTTTTTTTATTATTTATTTCTTTTTAATTGCATTATCAAATGTAAAACTTTTACATGAAACAGTTTTTTCTAAATCACACATACATGTTAGAAGAAAATACATATTTCAGAAGCTGTGACCAAGTACATAGCCAATGCTTTCTATTTTTGACATTATGATAGTGCTTGCACTGCAGATTAATGTTTTTAGAGACATACTGACAGCTGCCGGCATAGTAGTTTAGAAATTAACGAGGTATGCAAGGTTATATATCCAGTTCTGCAGTTATGACTGTTCTAGTTATACAGAAAATTTCATTCAAATGCTCACAAATTCCAAACAATTTTCATGAAATAGGTTAAGGATAAGCAAAAAAAAAAAAACAAGAGCTGTCGGTAGGACAGCACGCTCGACTATTCTAAGTGCTTGATAGTTAAAGAGCCTTGATAATCATAAATTTTCTAAGTTCACAAAAGGGCTAATTTTTTTTATAAATTCATGTTATATAGGCCTTAGAGAGAGTCTAATTATACAGTATTGGCTTGACTATTTTGGAAAGTAATGTTACAAGGGTGTTTTATTGAGTATAATAATATTAATTACCTTTAATATAATGAATACATAAAATTGACAGAAAAGGTATTAAGATGTTTTATCAAGTAAATCACTGCTTTATTATTATGAATGCATAAAATTGTCCCAAAAAAAGGCACAAACCCTTTCAGTAGTTATGGGGATAACAGCTTACAAGCAAAACTTTACCATGAATTTGAAATTTGAAGTTGAAAAAGGGAAGAAAAATCAGCCTAAATGCAAGATAGAATTACGGATCTTTGTCAGTGACCTACAATACTGATATTAATTGCATATGTGAAGTTTTAAATAAATATCTTAAATAGTTATTGAGATATGTAAAACTTGCATGTAAACATTAACCAAGAGACTTAGTAGAAAAGGGATATGAATCAGCCTTAATGCAAGATAGAGTTATGGAACTTGGTCAGTGACATACAATTATGACCCTCAAATTATGACCCTAAGTACATGTGTAAAGTATTCAAGTAAATATCTTTGAAGACCTTTAACCTTTAAACAAAATTTCTAAGTTTTCAAAGGGGCAAATAATTTCTGCAAATATTGCAGACAGAGTTTATGCAATTTTGCAAAATGATGTACATTGTTACTATAAAAAAAAGTATTGTAAATTTCAATTGAATATCTCAAGCAATAATTGAGATATTTGACTTTACAAAAAAACTTTAACAAAAATTTCTAAGTTTCAAAGGGGCATAATTCTGTCAATATTGTAGGCAGTGTTATCCAACTTGTCAATCTGATGTACCTTGTTACTATAAATAAGTATTGTAAGTTTCAATTGAATATCTCAAACAATAATTGAGATATTTGACTTTACAAAAAACTTTTAGCCAAAATTTCTAAGTTAAAAAGGGCATAATTCTGTCAATATTGTAGGCAGAGTTATCCAACTTGTCAATCTGATGTATCTTATTACTATAAATAAGTATTGTAAGTTTCAAATGAATATCTCAAACAATAATTGAGATATTTGACTTTACAAAAAACTTTAACCAAAATTTCTAAGTTAAAAAGGGGCATAATTATGTCAATATTGTAGGTAGAGTTATCCAACTTGTCAATCTGATGTACCTTGTTACTATAAATAAGTATTTGTAAGTTTCAATTGAATATGTCAAGCAATAATTGAGATATTTGACTTTACAAAAAACTTTAACCAACGCAGACGCCGACGCGGACGCCGACACGCGGGGCGACTACAATAGCTCTTCATATTCTTTGAATAGTCGAGCTAAAAAACAAGTATGATTGAGCTGTCAGAAGAGCAGTGCACTCCAGTTTTCTCAGAGCTTATCTGGATAGTAAACTTCATATTAATTTTCTACAAAAATAGATAATTTGAATAAAATCACATCGACCTTAACTTTGACTAAGCAGGCTGTGCCCACATTTCAATATGTGTTCTTGACCTTAAAAATCTTATTAAAAATATCAACACAGGTCATTGTGAACCATCACCATGACCTTTTGACACAAAATGAGTATCATGGCAGGTACAACTCATCCTGGTTAAATCTGGTACATACAATTTGTCAAAGTCTGATGTTCCTCAGTAAACGCCTATTAAATGGCTAGTTTTATGTTTGGTTACCACAAGTCAGTGACTTTGACCTTTTGACCTGAAAATGAGGGGTTCAGGTTGAACTCATTAAGGTTCATCCACATATAAAGTTTTGGTGTAATAGATTTGTAAGTACATGTATTGTATAATGAAAATCAACAACACCAACAGGTCAGTCATACCGAATGAATATAACATTCATTTTTTCTTCTATAAAAAGTGGTGCTGATAATCTTACTGAAAACAATTACTAGGAAATGTTAATTCTGATCTTAATTCACACAGTTCTTTTTCCATGAATGAAATTTTCTTTCATAGTTATCCTTTTGATAGTCTTCAAGTTTCTCACAAGTTAGAATGTTCATGTGTTTTTCGATGAAAACATTGGACCAATTCCTCTTGCATATTATGAACACAATCGGCAGTGATAGATTTTACATTTTATCACACAAGAAATTTGATAATGACATGTCCTGCATAAAAGTTAGTAACAATAAGGCTCCTTGATGATGTACCCAGGTATGAATCTTTTGGATTACTAGTGGTCTTCTAGAGTTTGATTCCTCTGATGTGTTCCAGTGTTTATGAACACAGTAACTGTTAAGTCTTCATTGTTCCTATGTGTTTTTCATGTATTTAGTGTCCATGATTTAAAGTTGCAACAGGTGATATTTGATGTTATATGCCATGAGCTGTCAGATAGAAAATCTGATACATTGTGGTAGTATATAGTCACTACACATTAATCCCGATTCATTTTCCATGCATTTGGTCAATGAAGTAGTGCTATGTTCAGCAGCATTATAAATTATGTAACATGTTGCTACTATGTTGATATCTTTATTCTCCGTACTACTGTCGGTCTGGATGACTACAAAATCCGAGGTTCATGAATAGTGTGATATCATCTGAAAATATAAAAAAAAATAATTTTTTTTTAAGAAAATATAGGTACATAAATCAACAAAAGCTTTCAAAGGCGACAGCGAAGCTCGACTAATAAAATACTACACACAGTACGGAACACAAAACTATGAAAAAAAAATCAATTATGTATAATTATTATTATGTATTAAGTTATAGTAAAAAAATAACATTTGTTAACATAAATTCCATGTTCAAGGGGAAATAATTCTGGAAATAGTCATGCTAGAGTTATGAAACTTGTCACACAACATGTGTGTAATGATAAGAAATATATATTTGATGTTTAAATTAGATACCTTAAAAGTAAAGAAGTATTTCTTAAGGTAAATCCTAAGTTCAAAGAGAGATAAATCTGACAATATTGCGTCAATAGTTATGAACCTTGTAACATAAGATGTAACTGATGATAATGAATAAGTTTTTGAAGTTTGAGGTAGATATCTTTAAAACTAAATCAGTTATAGAAAAAACTACATTTTTCAAGTAAAAAAATCTAAGTTATGGGGAGATTATTCTTGCAATATTGGTGCTAGAGTTATGAACCTTGTCATATAACATGTGGTTAATGATAAGGAACATATATTTGAAGTATGAACTTGATCCCTTAAGAAATAAATAAGTAACAGTAAAAATTAGTATTTTTTAAGGAAAATTCTAAGTTCAAGGGGAGATACATGTATCTGAAAATATTGTGCTAGAGTTATGAACCATGCCACATAAGATGTGGTTGATGAAAAGGAACATATATTTGAAGTTTGAAGTTGATACCTTAAGAAAATGAAAAGTTATAGTGAAAAATATTTTACTAAACCAAAACTTTAACCTGAAATCTGGAGGCTGACGCCGGGGCGAGTAGGACTGCTCTCCATATACTTTGTATAGTCAAACTAAAATTGCAGTTTTAGTTTTAACTGAATATCATTCTGAATATCATTCAAACAAACAAATTGAGCATAATTATGTTGTCACTTATTGAGGTAAATATAAAATATCAACAAATTTCTATATCATTTACCCAATAACAACAAACCCCACTATAAAAGAGATTTTGCACCACAGATGTGACAATTCACCACACCTTCAACATGATATTAAAAATGTTATTAACAGAAGGATAGTTTTATGATTGGTTAAGTGTCTAACCATGAACAACACTGAACAACAGTGACACAAGTTTGTGTTCAATTTATAACCTTGAACAGACAATATGATAATAATGGTATGTGTCTATATTTGGCAGTGTTTTGAACTACATGTCTATCTCCTTTATGAAAATTGGGGCTAATTCTGCAATAATCCATGCTAGAGTAAAGTTATGGGCCTTGGATGGTGATCTCCAATTTTAAATCTGAATATTAAGTTTTAAGTGAATACCTCAGTAGTTATGAAGATTGATGTAGCATCAGGAACTTCTAGTTCAAAAAGGGTTACAATTCTGGCAAAATCCATGCTAGAGTTATGAGCCTTGGATAATAATCACCAATTATGATCCAAAAAATGTGTGTTAAGTTTCAATTGAATAATTTAATGTTGATGGTGCATGGAAAACTTTAACAGGGTGTCCGTTAGACCCTTCAAATTTCCAAAAGGCCTGATTTGACCCTCAGGATTTTAACTGGAGGGTCAAATTTTGTAAAAATCCTACGGATTTGACCCTGTAGTCTGTAAAACTTGTTCAAAATGACCCTCAGGATTTCATGGCTAGTGAACACCCTGCTTTAAACAAACTGATGACTGATATCCTAGTGTCAGTAAGCTTACAATGTCTAAATTTTTTCAAAGACTATTGAGATTTGACCAACATAATAATACTCATTGAGCTTTTTCATTCCATCATAAATCTATTTTTTATTTTTCTTTGAATTCCTTGTGATAGATTGGGCTGCTTTTGTTTTCGTGCTTTTTATGACTGTCAACCTGTTTCCTATTCTATGTATTTAAGCAACAATAACCTTTTAGTAAAAGATGGGTTAAAAAAACAAAAACATTTCTATGCATTGTTTTCATTTGACAGCAGCATACATGTCTATCAAAAATTAAGCTTTTGTGTACACAATTTGATATAATCCAGGGCGCTTCTAGTGAAAAATAAACATCTCATGAATGAATGCTTTGAGATTGGATTGGGTGTGTGATAAGAATTAAGAGTAATGCCTTAATATGAGGCAGGAGTATTTGAAGGGGTGGTTGGAAGATTCATGAACCGCATGAAAACTATTCATTTTATTGTTGTTTGATCTCAGAGATTATCAGAGATACTAAGAAAAGATAACTATTTGAAGTAAAAATACTTAAAAAATTATATAACATAGATGTCACAAAGCATCATTTATAAAGCAAACCCTGGCGCACAATATGTTAGGCTATAATGAGTGACTAAATTTGAAACTCACTGGCTGATGAATGCAAATGCTGGACATTCATTGATTTTATTTTATAAAAAAAATCAACATGTTGTGAATGTAGTTGTATACATAGGCCACTTCCAACAGCCTTGCTGTTGTGTTAACCCTTTAGCTCCTTGTTATCAAAAAGTTTCAGGTTTAAATCCCGGAGAGTGCCTATGTATTTTGGTAACAATTTGCCCCACTTTAGGGACGATTTTTCCTAGCTTTAATATATTTAATAAACATTTTTTAATTCATTTTGATGGAAAAAAGATTATTGTTTGGGTATTTTCTGCATTTATTTGGCAAAGATAACATTTTATATAGACTAAGAGATAGACTAAAAAAAATATCTGTTTAATGGAACTTACAATTACTAATACCATTTGTATATTTCATCAAACTTTTAGAGTTAGAACTAATAAATTTAAAAAGAAATGTCAAACAACACATGCCCCCATTTCTAGCCCTTGACACATTATTGGTTATTTTGTTATAGACACTTGCCATAAATGGGTACCTGGAAGAGTTCAGTTAATTGGAAAAAAGAAAAATAATGAAGACTTTGTGATAAATAGTTTTCAAGATAATGAGCAGACACCATTCTGACTTTAAAAGGCCTCTGTGACCTTAACCTTTGAACTAGTGACCCAAAATCAATAGGGGTCATCTAATAGTTATGACCAATCAAAATAAGAAATATGAAGACTTTGTGATAAATTGCTTTCAAGATAATGAGCGGAAACCTAAACCATACTAACAAAATGAAGAGAAAAAAACTGAAACAATATTATATCATTTGTATGGAACATATTTATAATACATTTGTAATAAAATTTTATCTCGAACGCTTTAAGCGGGCATTGAAAATGACAAGCTGGTTGTTTGCTCACCAATACAAGATGAAACACACCTGTTTTTCACGACTGCACAAGAACACTACTGTAGTGTATTATTGACCTTAAAGTCTGTGGGTCAATATCCAGCAGTAGTTACATGTAGATCATGACAAAGTAATTTTAATAATTAAAACTTGTAAATAACATGTACAGAATTTCCATTGGCTAACGAAAACTCTTTAATTAAAGGTGAATTTATTTCTGATAGATCACAGTGTTTTTTTTCTTAATATAACTACTACTTGAAAAAGGTACTGTTCCCAATGGTAAAAAGACATGAAAATTCCAAAATTCTAATGAGAAAATTCTCAAAATGACTGTTCAGGCCATGATATTTCTCTAAAATCATTATATTTATATTAATTACCACTCAATAGTTCTACCTGGACACTGGAAGATGTTAACTGTCTTTATACATTATGATTAATTTTACTTGTAGCTGAAAAGATGCTTAATAAAATTTGAGTCAAAATAACGCATTTTTTCCTAATCAGTCTGGTACTGGCACCAATAACCAAAGTAGAGAGAAAAAACCTGCTGGATCTATTCGATATCTTGTCATCATGATAATATAAATGGCCGAACATCATCGGTAATATTATTTTTTTTAAATATGTATGTTCATTCTGTGTGAAAATGTAATAAGACCTGCAAATTACTGACTTCATCATTGCATTTATCTATTATTGAAAAACTACTGTACGGCTAGCCACAACAGTGTGTATAGGCTAGATATATGTGACTCACATACAGCTAGAACTTCTGGCACCCAGTACGGGCGCGTATGGTAACCCACTTGCTAAATACATAGAACATTTTATTTCACAAATAAACGGTTACCAAAAGAAACATTTCATCTTTTTATTTCTTTATTTTGATAACCTAAAGGACGTTTAAAAGGATTATTCTAAAGAAGGACGAATCGTCTCTAATCTGAAGTGAACCATCAATATAGTGGGGCGAAACGTTCTTGGGCGAATCATCAGTGGGGCAAATCATTATCAATTCAGCATGTGTCAGGTTTTCAATAAACACATCGGTAATACGGGACATTATCAATTTGCATATGTAAATTATTCAATTAAAATTATCCGCTAAGCATTGCAAGTTGTAGCTTATCCGCAATTTTCAGTGATAGTCACAAGTGATTCTCGCGAAAACCAGTGACATTCCAAATAAACACTCGTAAGCGTTTAGCGGTTATGTTTTTCTCTAAGAACAACACACAAACCTACATTTTACATTTTTCTGTACACAAATATTTTCTTTACAAGTACTTACCAGCAAGAAACTGGCGATCATTCTCCGGTTTGTGAAATGAGCGTCTCCTTTGCGTCTTCAATTTTGCCGATTTAACTCCCTTGTTTTACTCACATTTATCGTGTGTATAAATTACTTTGAACGAAATCATTATTGCTGTAATTATTGGCGTTGATTACCTCAATGCTATATCTAATACTAGTAAAAAAACGCAAGTTTTCAATCGAATCGACGTTTACCGTCCGCCATTTTTAAGATGATTTACTGCCAAGTTAAGAAATTTCTTAACTTTAAGATAGGGTAGTAGCTGACTTATATTTAAGACAAAAATTGTCCATCTTAAGTCAAAACTTAAGATAAAAAACAGTTGTGAATACCACTTAAGTAAATTGCGAATTATTATCTTAAATCTAAGATAATTTCTCAAAATATAAGAAAAATCTTATATTTAAGTCAAAAAATTAACTTAAGATCAGTTGTGAATACGGCCCCTGCAGTATAGAGCCATTTCTGATGAGGAAGGCTAATATATCACACTTTCAGTTCCAGCACATTAAAAGTTAACACTTTTGTCTCAACTAACTTTTCAGATAATTTAGGGCACTTGCATCTAATGTATAACATTGAACCATACATTTCATTCATAAGTCTTCTGTTTTTGTAATTATAGGAAAATATGTGTACGACCTCTCGCAAAAGATCATAATATTATATCCGTAAATTAGTTCAAAAACCATTTACTTATTCAAGTTATTGTTGTAATGGGTTTGATGGGGAAGATAAATATTTTAGCTGCATTAGAGAGCATCTGTCTGGTGTGTAAAAATATGTAAAGAAAAAACAGGTGAGCTCAGATGTCTTAACTTTAACAGAACAATATTTCACCTTTCTCAAGGTTAAAAAATATAATAATATCAATATGTTATATATCAGTAAATGTACTAGTCTAGATCAAGTTTTATGTACAACATAACTATAGTTCAACAATGATAGAAAGAATAATTATGCAACTTGCATGTGGGGGAATGCATATAACATTCCATCATAAAGCATACATGAATATAATTCCACCTCCCAATTTGATTAATGGGAATATTTTTGAAAAACAATAATCATAACAAAGAGAAGGAAAATAAGTAATTCAGTTGCATAATAAATACACTTTACAGAATAATTGTAAAAAATTGCCTGTAATGAATAAATATTCTTGAAGTCATAAAGGTTAACTCTGGTGCATTTAATATATAATTTTTGATGAAAATTCTTACTGACACACATTTTTTTTGCTTACACATGTGTATATAATGATTTATATAAACTGGTAAAAAAATCAAAATTCAAAGCTTTGAAAATTAATTTTACTGGTTATTTCTGTACATAATGTTTGTTTATGACTGGAATAATTTCATAAGAAGAAGCCCTGATATTCAAGCATATCCCATGATCTGCAGACAGCAACGGCATCTAGCCATGCCTGTGACCAGTGTAGATCAGTCAAGATTGGCTTTCGTAACCCGGAGGTTATATCCCCGAGGTCTGATGATTGTCTATACACGGTGCTGTATCCATTCATTACTTATTTAGAAATTTTCCCCCAAAAATGATAAATGGTTTTGACATGATTGAAAATTGGACCCGTCCATTTAAAAATATTTAGCATTTGCAAAGAACAATCTGATTTTCTTATTGGCTTATTAATGTACAAATGTAAGCTTCATGTTTGTTTGCTCATTGTGTATCGTGTGGCTATTGAATGTACAATGTATACAATATTAGGATAAATTGAATAATATATAATTAAAGCTGATCTATTATTAGATTGTGCAGATACTTCCTGGAAATGTACAATGCCGAATTGAATTCCCCATGGAGACGCGATGATTACAGATCATAATCAGTTCTTTTCCTGATCAATGCCATGCCCGTCTTGAAAAAAACTAGGTCACACATCATGTGAAAGGTCCGTAGACTGTGAGAAAAGAATAGCATCAAATCAGGAGATCAAAAGGTCAAATGGTTGGAAAAAAATTAAGGTCATTTCTTCCATCAATACTTACCAATCAATAGGTCTGTCTGTATAAATGCATGATTAAATAAGTTATTTGAAAATGTTGAATTACAAAGTACATGTAAAAATAAATAAATGAATGAATGGTCAACTACCAAAATGATTTTTGTCAAAAAACATTTTTAAGTGAAAATACTGTGAATTCATGGCATGGAATTTCGTGGTCTTGCCCCCCAAAAAAGACACGTTTTTGGGTTTCTTAATTTGCTATTTACAATCCCTAAACTTTGCAACTTCTAAAAATGCCATATTATTGTTCACAATTTAAGCTAGGGGTCCTTTCCCATACATACCTGGAACAAGTTATAAATATGAAGCCTTTTGTACATGTAAGGCCTAGTTTTAAGACAAGAGGCATTATTCTGAAAGCATTTCTTTGCTCATCAATTATCTATTACAATGATCTTTAGATTACAGGCATCTAAAGACAAATAGTTTTTGCCTTATATAACAGTGGCCTATAAAATGCTGCTTCCCTATAGAAATTTTCCTACAAAATCATGCAGTTTTCCTAAAAATGCAGATTAACACCAGCTTTACTAAATCACAAATCAGCAATTTTAGCAACTTTTCTTCCCAAAATCAAGAGGCTAAGGCCTCCTCCTAATTAAAATGAGAAAAAACCCGATGCTATCACAGACAAAAAATCAAACTTGGTGCAGTTATATATAGGTCATATTGATTCATATTCATATTATAATAAAGTTGTCTGCATGAAATAGTTTCAAGTCACTCAAGTAGATTTTTGGTGGGGGGTGGGTTTTTTTGGGGAGTTTATATATTGAAATTGATTGAATAGCTCTTCTTGAAGTAGATCATCTTTGCAGAAGAAAATATAATTTAAGTGAATATAATAGCAATGAAAAATAAATCTGGAACATATTCTACAGCAGCTGAGTCAGTTTATGCAACATTATTATCTGAATATCATCGTAAATGTTTTATTTTAATTCAAATGATGTTTTAGATATACTTTTTTTGTCTGAATCCACGAAACCTGAGAAATGGTATTCCGTGGTAATCTTATAAGAATTGATTAACTAAAATGTGGAGAGAGAGACGGGGGTTTTTCATGCCAAAACAATTTGATTGTACAAGTCTAAGGAAATAAATAGAAAGCTTATTTCTAAGATACTGTAAGATATGCTTTATAATCAATATTTATTCTACCATGTACACACTAGACTACAAGTGTGTACATTGAGTGATCAACAAGTAATTGAATGTATTGTTTTTTTGTCAACATTTCCGTGGAAATTTTAGCTTTTTGTGATCAGCTAGTTAATGCTCAGTCAGTTAAATTTATTTTTTAGTGGTCAAAATTTAAGTATTTGTTATTGAAATTTAAGGTACATACGTTCACCATAGTGCAGTAACAGGTTAAGTCCTTACATGTATATAATAAAATAGGAGGCAAATTAACCGGTTTTCTGCACTTAAGGTGACAATACTAAATACATGTACATTACAGTTTGTGTACTTAATGACATTTCTTCAATCTTGTGGTACTTTAAGGGTTATTAGTTTGTTTTGGTTGGGAAGTGTTGCTAGTGAGTGAGAAAACTTTTACAACATGTATGTATAAGTAGACAAAACTAATAATCCTGAATTCTTTACATGTTCTTTGTAAATAAATGTCTTTTACTGGGATATAAATCATCATAATTAGGTGGAAAAGGTGAAATGCTTTCAGACATCTTTTTTTTCATCAGAATTAGCTGTAAAGTAACAGAACTGTGCAAGAAACGTTTGGTGTCTAGTTTACAAATAAGCAATTAGCATTTTTTGTAGGACTGAGAAATTTCATTTTTAGCTGAGTCAGCTGTTTTTGCATTTATTACATGTTGTTGTTTTTTCTCTCTTTACCCATTGAGTATTTACTTTTTTGTTCAAATTACTTTTAATAATACAGGACTTTTTTACCTTCTATAGCAGGGGCCGGTATAGGGCTGCTTCCCCAAAGAAACTTTCTTTAAAATCATGCAGTTTTCCCCAAAAATTAAACTTACATCAAGTTTTTTCTTGATTTTTGCAAATATACAGTGGAAATTTTACCGAAAATTAACGGCAGGGCTGCTTCCCCAACCTGTGAAAAAAGGTCCTGTAATAATCGTAAATTTCTCTTAGTTTGTATTGTTGCGAATTTTGTGTGTGAATATTTTAATGCAATATTTGTTCCAATAAATGGAGCATCTCTAAATACCAACAACTGTAACACTGAAATGTTTGGTGAAGATAAATGAACTAAAAATACCCAACAGTTTGTTTTTTCAAGAAAAAACTGCTTCATTGCACTATATTTAAGATCATTTTAGATTTTTTTTAAAGCTCATTTTTTACTGTCAAGTTCTAAATTTAAAACAGAACATCAAAGACACAATGATGTAACAGATTTTTTATCAGAAAATTTTAAAGTAACAGAAAAAAAAAGATGTTAACATGCGAGAATTTTTTCACAATATAAGAAAATATTTCTATGTTATTTTGTTTGTTTGTCAATTTTGGAGAAGAGAGAAAAAAACTTCTTAGGTAATGCAGCTTGTATATCAGTTGTGATTGTGGGAAGTTATGATTTATTAGAGCATTTGGGGGTTAGTAAATTGATGTTATCTATAAAGACCTAAAAGCATGCCACATGATGAACACTATTAGCTTTTTCCTGGAATCTCTGTGATTTTAAAATTCTATACACACAGAATAGTGTATTATTTTTCCAGACAAAAAAAAAATTAAATCTAAAATGACATATTATCTTTTAATGTCTTTCCCTTTATGGACTAATTTTAAGTGGCGAATGTAAGCCTGCAAGCTGAGCTCAATAGGTAGAGCATCTTGATTTGTAAATAAATCTGGGGGTAGCAGGTTTGATCCTTGGGCAAGGCTTAATTTCTTCATGACAATTATTGAATTATTGTGGATATTTAGTCTAATGACCATTAATTTTGTTTCTAGCTGCTGCTTCAGAAATCATGCTAGGGGGTTTGTAGTTGGTCTCTTGACATGTTAGGTGACTGTCAAGATTTGACAGAAAATGTATTAAAATGGACGTGAAAAAAAACCCCATAAAGACACAAGTGGCAAATTTAAACTGTGCCATTGGCCAGAAATTGTGGTTATTGTTTTTGTGTAAAAAAAGGTGCAATAATTATATATTATAATTATTATGCCCCCATTTTGAAAAAAAGGGGGTATATTGCTTTGCACTTGTCGGTCCGTCGGTCCGTAGACCAAATGGTTTCCGAGTGATAACTAAAAAACCCTTAGGCCTAGGAACTTCAAACTTGGTATGGTGATTGGTCATGACCAGTAGATGACCCCTATTGATTTTGGGGTCAAGGGGTCAAAGGTCAAGGTCACATTGACCTTGAAAGCAAAAACGGTTTCCGATTAATAACTAAAGAACCTTAAGGCCTAGGAACTTCAAACTTGGTATGGTGATTGGTCATGACCAGTAGATGACCCCTATTGATTTTGGGGTCAAGGGGTCAAAGGTCAAGGTCACATTGACCTTGAAAGCAAAAACGGTTTCGGATCAATAACTAAAGAACCTTAAGGCCTAGGAACTTCAAACTTGGTATGGTGATTGGTCATGACCAGTAGATGACCCCTATTGATTTTGGAGTCAAGGGGTCAAAGGTCAAGGTCACATTGACCTTGAAAGCAAAAACAGTTTCTGATCAATAACTAAAGAACCTTAAGGCCTAGGAACTTCAAACTTGGTATAGTGATTAGTCATGACCAGTTGATGACCCCTATTGATTTTGGGGTCAAGGGGTCAAAGGTCAAGGTCACATTGACCTTAAAAGCAAAAACGGTTTCCGATCAATAACTAAAGAACCTTAAGGCCTAGGAACTTCAAACTTGGTATGGTGATTGGTCATGATCAGTAGATGACCCCTATTGATTTTGGGGTCAAGGGGTCAAAGGTCAAGGTCACATTGACCTTGTAAGCAAAAACGGTTTCTGATCAATAACTAAAGAACCTTAAGGCCTAGGAACTTCAAACTTGGTATGGTGATTGGTCATGATCAGTAGATGACCCCTATTGATTTTGGGGTCAAGGGGTCAAAGGTCAAGGTCACATTGACCTTGTAGGTAAAAAACGGTTTCCGATCAATACCTAAAGAACCTTAAGGCTTAGGAACATCAAACTTGGTATGGTGATTGGTCATGATCAGTAGATGACCCCTATTAATTTTGGGGTCAAAGGAGTCAAGGTCACATTGACCTTGTAGGTAAAAACGGTTTCCGATCAATAACTAAAGAAACCTTAGGGCCTAGGAACTTCAAACTTGGTATGGTGATTGGTCATGATCAGTAGATGACCCGTATAGATTTTGGGGTCAAGGGGTCAAAGGTCAAGGTCACATTGACCTTTTAATTAAAAAACGGTTTCTGATCAATAACAAAAGAACCCTTAGGCCTAGGAACTTCAAACTTGGTATGGTGATTGGTCATGATCAGTAGATGACCCCTATTGATTTTGGGTGTTCAAGGGGTCAAAGGTCAAGGTCACATTGACCTTGTAGGTAAAAACGGTTTCCGATCAATAACTAAAGAACCTTAAGGCCTAGGAACTTCAAAACTTGGTATGGTGATTGGTCTTGATCAGTAGATGACCCGTATAGATTTTGGGGTCAAGGGGTCAAAGGTCAAGGTCACATTGACCTTTTAATTAAAAACCGGTTTTGATCAATAACAAAAGAACCCTTAGGGGAACTCAAACTTGGTATGGTGATTGGTCACCATTGACCTATTGATTTTGGCGTTAAAAACAAGGTCACATTGACCTTGTAGGTAAAAACGGTTTCCGATCAATAATGAAAGAACCCTTAGGCCTAGGGACTTCAAACTTGGTATGATGATTGGTCATGATCAGTAGATGACCCCTATTGATTTTGGGGTCTAGGGGTCAAAGGTCAAGGTCACATTGACCTCTTAGGTAAAAACGGTTTCCGATCAATAACTAAAGAACCCTTAGGCCTAGGAACTTCAAACTTGGTATGGTGATTGGTCATGACCAGCAGATGACCCCTATTGATTTTGGGGTTAAGGGGTTAAAGGGCAAGGTCACATTGACCTTGTAGGTAAAAATGCTTTCCGATCAATAACTTAAGAACCCTTATGCCTAGGAACTTTAAACTAGGTCAAGGTCACATTGACCTTGTATGTTAAAACGGTTTCCGATCAATAATAAGAGAACCCTTAGGCCTAAGAACTTCAAACTTGGCATGGTGATTGGTCATGACCAGCAGATGACCCCTATTGATTTTGGGGTCAAGGGGTCAAAGGTCAAGGTCACATTGACCTTGTAGGTAAAAACGGTTTCTGATCAATTTACTAAAAACGCCTAGGCCTAGGAACTTCAAACTTTGTTTGATGATTGGTCGTGACCAGCAGATGACCCCTATTGAGTTTTGGGTCAAGGGGTCAAAGGTCAAGGTCATGACCAGTAGATACTTTATAACCCTTATTAATTGTTTGATCACTGGGTCAGAAGTCATGCATAATAACCTTATCACATGACTAATTGGCTGCTGATAGGGGGCATACATGTTTTACAAACATATCTTGTTATATATTGCTTTGCACTTGTCGGTCCGTCGGTCCGTCGGTCCGTAGACCAAATGGTTTCTGAGTGATAACTAAAGAACCCTTAGGCCTAGGAACTTCAAACTTGGTATGGTGATTGGTCATGACCAGTAGATGAACCCTATTGATTTTGGGGTCAAGGGGTCAAAGGTCAAGGTCACATTGACCTTGTAAGCAAAAACTGTTTCCGATCAATAACTAAAGAACCTTAAGGCCTAGGAACTTCAAACTTGGTATGGTGATTGGTCATGATCAGTAGATGACCCCTATTGATTTTGGGGTCAAGGGGTCAAAGGTCAAGGTCACATTGACCTTGTAAGCAAAAACGGTTTCCGATCAATAACTAAAGAACCTTAAGGCCTAGGAACTTCAAATTTGGTATGGTGATTGGTCATGATCAGTAGATGACCCCTATTGATTTTGGGGTCAAGGGGTCAAAGGTCAAGGTCACATTGACCTTGTAAGCTAAAACGGTTTCCGATCAATAACTAAAGAACCTTAAGGCCTAGGAACTTCAAACTTGGTATGGTGATTGGTCATGATCAGTAGATGACCCCAATTGATTTTGGGGTCAAGGGGTCAAAGGTCAAGGTCACATTGACCTTGTAAGCAAAAACAGTTTCCGATCAATAACTAAAGAACTTTAAGGCCTAGGAACTTCAAACTTGGTATGGTGATTGGTCATGATCAGTAGATGACCCCTATTGACTTTGGGGTCAAGGGGTCAAAGGTCAAGGTCACATTGACCTTGAAAGCAAAAACGGTTTCCGATCAATAACTAAAGAACTTTAAGGCCTAGGAACTTCAACCTTGGTATGGTGATTGATCATGATCAGTAGATGACCCCTATTGATTTTGGGGTCAAGGGGCCAAAGGTCAAGGTCACATTGACCACTTGGGTAAAAACGGTTTCTGATCAATAACGAAAGAACCCTAAGGCATAGGAACTTCAAACTTGGTATGGTGATTGGTCATGACCAGCAGATGACCTCTATTGATTTTGGGGTTAAGGGGTCAAAGGTCAAGGTCACATTGATCTTGTAGGTAAAAACTGTTTCCGATCAATAACGAAAGAACCCTTAGGCCTAGGGATTTCAAACTTGATATGGTGATTGGTCATGATCAGTAGATGACCCCTATTGATTTTGGGGACAAGGGGTCAAAGGTCAAGGTCACATTGACCTCTTGGGTAAAAACGGTTTCTGATCAATAACGAAAGAACCCTAAGGCATAGGAACTTCAAACTTGGTATGGTGATTGGTCATGACCAGCAGATGACCTCTATTGATTTTGGGGTTAAGGGGTCAATGGTCAAGGTCACATTGATCTTGTAGGTAAAAATTGTTTCCGATAAATAACTACAGAACCCTTAGGCCTAGGAACTTCAAACTTGGTATGGTGATTGGTCATGACCAGCAGATGACCCCTATTGATTTTGGGGTCAAGGGGTCAAAGGTCAAGGTCACATTGACCTTGTTGGTAAAAACAGTTTCTGATCAATTAACTAAAAAAGCTTAGGCCTAGGAACTTCAAACTTTGTATGATAATTGGTCATGACCAGCAGATGACCCCTATTGAGTTTTGGGTCAAGGGGTCAAAGGTCAAGGTCACATTGACCTTGAAGGTAAAAACGGTTTCCGATCATTTAATTAAAAACACTTAGGCCTAGGAACTTCAAACTTTGTATGACGATTGGTCGTGACCAGCAGATGACCCCTATTGAGTTTTGGGTCAAGGGGTCAAAGGTTAAGGTCATGACCAGTAGATACTTGATAACCCTTATAAATTGTTTGATCACTGGGTCAGAAGTCATGCATAATAACCTTATCACATGACTAATTGGCTGCTGATAGGGGGCATACATGTTTTACAAACATATCTTGTTCAGTTTAAATTTTAGGTACATTTGACGTGCATTATATAAAAGAAAAGAATTAGCTGACAATCTAATTGCTTTTCATTGAAAGTTAACAAGATTAAGTAATTTTTTGAGCTGGATTATTCAAACTGCAGGACTTCTCTAACTTTACTTTACATGTCCTTAAGATTAGATTGCATACATGTATGTAATTTGGCTGTCATATTGTTGGAGAATTTCAAAATGATATAAAACATTGTAATTTTATTGTGACCTTTGAAATTTAGAATGTACTATTTTCCTATAAAAGTGCATAAAGACTTCAATCTTTGACGAATAAAAAAAACTGTGTCACATGTTTTTATCAGAATTTTTTTTAAAAAATATCTTGAGCGCAATTCTTTTTAATATTTTTTAATGTTTAACTATTTCAGTCATTATTATAAGATTTCAGGACAAAGAAACTACAAAACAATATGTGTTGCGTAAAAATTTTTCTCTTTGTGTTTATATTTGTAATCATCACATGTGAGAACTCTAGGAGATAATTTCTCATGATTCAGCCTCATATCGGCTACATATATATTAGCTATTAGATTGGTCATTTTGACACTTATGCCAGATGTGAGTGTAGGAATACATCAGACTGATAATATATGTTGTATTAATACACCAGAGTCCTGCACCTGTTATCAGCTTGAGTAACCTTTTGATCTGTTATGTTAGGAGATATCTTGCAGCCTTTTTGTGTTTCGACCTGAGTAACCTTTTAATTGAGAAATTCCTGATCATTTCATTTTGGTTTGTACTCATATTATGAAAGTTGTTACCGTAACAATTCCTGTATGACTATGTCTTAGCATTTTTCAATGTAAAATAATGTGACAGAAAATTCTTTTATATTGACAGTTTATATATTTTTTTTTATTCAAGTCTTATTAGGCTTGTAAGCCCATGAGGACATGATAGAAGAATATTTAATAGATAATGAACAACTTGCATTTTGTCACCTTTATAGCACAGTAGCAGGTTAAGTCCTTCTAAAATTAATAGGAGTTAACCTGTTATTGCACTATGGTGATTATATGTTGATATTGATGCTGCAACCAGTGCAGACAAATTCTGCCGCCCAGCACTTACATGCCATCCAATCGTGGTCTTCATTGTTTGCTATTCAGTTACTCAGTATATTATATTTGTGTAATTTTACTTGTACCTGAAAATAATGATGAATGAGCCATGTCAAGACAAAACCAACATAGTGTGTTTGGGACAAGCATGGATCCAGACCAGCCTGCGCATCCACGCAGTCTGATTAGGATCAATGCTGTTTGCTTACCATCTCTATTACAAGTAGAGAAACTGATAGCGACCAGCATGGATCCATGCTGGTTGCAAACCCACTATGTTGGTTTTGTCGTGACGCGGCTCATTAATTGTTTTGTCCTGATTAAAAGATTGACACGTTCATTTTCGGGGTGGGCGGGGGAGTGGATTGTATCCAAAACTTATTACTATCACCTTGTAGAAGGTCATGACAAACTTATTGTTGTAATATAAATGACATAATTATTTTGTTTAGAAATTGTTAATTTAAATTTGCGGTAACTTTCAGCCTTTCCATCATCTTCAGTGGCATTTATTATCCATACTTACATGCATAGTTTCAAATAAAACAAAAGAAGTGATGGAATGTTAACAAGCGATTGTCAGCCTTTTCTTTATTGTTTAATCATTATTTGTATATATCATACATTGTATATAAACAATTATATGAATATGAGTAATAATGACCACAGGTTTTTTTTTCTTTTTTTTCTTTTGTTGTTATTATTAAATGCTAAGTCATTTGGTTTAACTTGATAATACACTATTCATCTATTGTAATACTATAAATAACGGAAGTTGTTTTTTTTTAACACTGCATAATAAATTGTTACTTAACAGTCCAGTAAATAAAATTTATAAAACCAAAGTCATTGTAACTGGTAAAAATTATGGTCCAGTAAGTTAAATAAACAAAAGTTGAATGATATAAACATTGTGAAGTATAGGTAGTGATTCATTCACTGTATATTTTTATGGGAGATGATCCATTTTGGAAGTGGTCGGTTAATCTGAAATAACGCTCACTCACATACTGTATGCTATATTTCTCTTGTATTACCACAAATTACTGTCTAGGAAATGAATAGAGTGTAGTTCTGTTATTTATTTTTTATAATGATAATGTTGATGTAGTGCTCTGTGTAAAATCGTTAACATAGAAATTGTGTTTTTTTCCCCCCAATATATTGATGTACATTGTATATGTACACTAAACTAGTGCATAACTATTATTTAGTAATTCTATTGATTTTTAAAATGATAAAATTTGTGATTTTATTGTTCAAACATGATTGTAAAAAGCTGTTTGTGCAGGTTTAGGGTGCTGACAAGAATTTTCAAAATAGATTTGAGCCGCGTCATGACAAAACCCAACATAATGGGTTTGCGACCAGCATGGATCCAGACCAGCCTGAGCATTCGCGCAGTCTGATCAGGATCCATGCTGTTTGCTTACAAACCCTATAACAAGTAGGGAAACTGATAGCGAACAGCATGGATCCTGATGAGACAGCGGGGATGTGCAGGCTGGTCTGGATCCATGCTGGTCGCAAACCCATTATGTTGGTTTTGTCATGATGCGGCTCATTTTAAGTACTACATGGGACTACAAGCAGTCCCAAAGCATGTCAAAAATATATTTAAAATAACAGTGTAACATTTTGTTATCTGTTTACATGTAAAATATTTTTGTGTGTTAAATATAACAGAGACTTTCTATGGTAGAATCAACTGTATGATTACGGAAACAGCATCAGATTTTACAATTTATAAGTATTATAAAAATATGTTTTATGAGATACAGCCTTGCATTTAAAAAAGGAGGTTTTATAAATTAAAATAACATGAAAGTTCATGTTTGCTCACACATGATGCATGTTGATTATAACTCAGAAACATGGATTTTATCATTCGATTTTTCCAATATTCAGCATTATTTTATTATTTATAGTCATTTCAGGACCTCATTAATTATTTATAGAATAAAAAACATATTCAAATTACACCAAGTTCTTTGTCCTTTGTCTAAGGTCTCTTTGTTTTAAGGGATAGGTTTTTCTTAAAAATTGTAAAAAAGAAAAAAGGTAGACAGATATGCCTGGTTGGCTTCAAATAATAAATGCTTGTAGATAGTAATTAAGTCATAATATAAAACTCCAGAGTTGTGAAGACTTTATTTGTTCATCTTACATTTATTTTTCTTTTTAAATACATTTCCAAAATTTTTATGAAAATCAAGAAGAATCTGGAGGCATGCTGCTTTAATTTAGTATGTAGTAGTTTTCAATGTACTCAGACAGTATGAATGTATGTGAAGATGTGGGTCTATACTAGTGGTATAGACAAACCAACAATGTATTTCATTTTCACAGTTGATGATCAATAGAGTAACGCAAAAAACCTGTTTTAAAAGATCAACTCTTGATAAAGGCCGTCTGGCTAGTATTCCCTGTCTTTGTAAATACAAATTATAAGTTGCAAACACTAATTTTGATAATTTTAATAGCATTGTGTCCTCTTTCCTAATTGGCAACCAACTTGTTCTAGTAATTATAAAAAAGCATTGTAGAATGTATAAACTATTCATAGAAATGAGCCGCGCCATGACAAAACCAACATAATGGGTTTGCGACCAGCATGGATCAAGACCAGCCTGCGCATCCGCGCAGTCTGATCAGAATCCATGCTGTTCGCTTACAAACCCTATAACAAGTAGAGAAACTGATAGCGAACAGCATGGATCCTGATCAGACTGCGCAGATGCGCAGGCTAGTCTGGATCCATGCTGATCGCAAACCCATTATGTTGGTTTTGTCGTGGCGCGGCTCAAATTTGTTTTATTATGAAAGCAAATTTGTAAATTGTTTTGATAGTAAATGTTATAAATAATTCTCAGATTTGAGTAGAACATGTTAATTACATCAAGAGATTGTTTGAAATGTAGGTTTCATATTCAACTCATGTTAAAGAATATAATAACTGATTACGAGAGCCAATTTTCTCACATAGTTCGTGATTATGCCTTCTTTATGGCAGTTTTATTACCCTGTTCTAATTGAGCAAGTCAGGGAGTTAATATCTAGTATAATATCTAAAGAAATACACAACAGACCCTATGATGTAACAAACTTATATATAAGAAAAATAGTTGCAGTTAATGGCTTGACTTTGTAATAATATTATAATTATACCGGTATTCTCGAAACACTTGCCCCTCACCGCTGTTGGTTCGAATCCCGACCAGGACGAATGTCGGTGGTTCTACTCAGGTGCTCGTTTGTGCCTGAAATAATGCACGGAAGGGCACCTGAGGTCTTCCTCCACCAGTAAAGCTGGAATGTCGCGATATGACCTATACTGTGTCGCTGTGACGTAAAACCCAAAACAAACAAACAAAATATTCTCGAAATATACATGACATTTGTGTACATACTGTCGGCAAAAAAAATTAAATACTTGTATAGTTTCATTAATATATGCTCATTTAAGCTCAAGGGTGATATACAAGGTAATGACAAAACAAAAGAAAGAAAGAAACAAGTTTTTTGGTAGTATTTTACTGTTTTATTTAGCTTAAGTTAGCCAGGATAGAGGGAATGTTAAGTATGAAAGCTAACGAGGAATATAAAACAGATCTCTCTGAAAATATGTTAAATGCACATGTGTGTGCAATAGAAATGCATGGTGCATCGTAGTGCTTGTGTTGTAATTAATTAATGAATGACTGCAAGCACAGACTGAATAATTGACATATTCTTATATGTCTTTTTATATATTTATATAATGTTTTATATATATATATGAAAGAATGTTCATGGAATGGGATAGTTATGAACACTTGCTGGGAGAGTGATCTAATCGGGGATTTTTTTAAGGGCTTATTTTATAGCCGTTATTCCCAATTGAAAATAATATATTATTTTCCCAATACACAGGAATAAATTCCCAATTGAAAGTTACAAAATAAAAATATTGAATTACAAAGTATGAAATCTTTGAAAATAAGAGCTTCTTCAATGCTATGGTGCTTTAATGTTTGAAGATGCTATCCTAGAATAAATGAATCCTGAATAAATTTGGCCCTGTTGAGGATGTTGTATTTTGTCATGTATAAATCAATGAAGAAAAAAACAAAAACAAAATGGTATTTTAAATTGTTTCATAACACCAGATGTCATTTTGTTCATCTTAATTTTCAACACATTTTTTTTCCTGAGAGATTTTTTTTTGCTGCAAATTCAGTTATTTAATAGCTTTACCATTCTTAAAGTTATCTGTGTGACCACTTTACAAGATAGAATATTTTTCTTCCTTGAGTGATGTATTTTTGTTTCTGCTAAAAATGTTTTGTTTTCTCTGGTAAATTCTTCACCTCTGGTTTGACATTGTCAGTGACAGATGATTTATACACAGTTGAATTAATTTCTGCATTTTGAAATCTGGGGATGTTATAGATTGAACTCTGGTTCTTCAATTTATTTGTAGAGTCTCAGTGTTGTTGTTTAGTAGATGTAATATAAGGTATCAGTATCTGAATGTTGTTGTAGAGTTCTTAACTCTTGAGATTTAAAGATATAAGGGACACAGATATGTTGATCATTTGCAGGTATTAAAAAATCTTGTGATGAACTATTAACCATCTACTTTGTATGTTCAAAGCTCATACCTATTTAGTATGAACACCAAACACTGATACAGTCAACTATCGTTATCTCGACATCGCTTTTCTCGATATTTCGTTGTCTCGATGAAATTTTGAAAGTCCCGATTTTCTTCCTTCTTTATCTATATTGGAAATATTTGTTTATCTCGATATTTCTATTTCGATATTTTCAGTATCTCGATGTAAAATTTCAGCCCCAACAGTTATTTTCACACTATTATCCTTTGTTTATCTCGACTTATAGTTTTCTTTCGTCTGTTCCCTTCAGACGTGTGAAAAACACAATCTAGACGATAATTGCTCAATTAATAGCGCTGGTCATAATGACAATTATGTTTGTAGCAAGTTTAGCTGTTTTTATAAAAGTTAATCTATTTAGCGAGTTGATTGACTTATGTCCAAAATGACTGAATTTTACATTCTTTTTAAATATTCAAACACTGTATCAATTCATTATGACTTTAAATGTAAATGAAATAGTGAAAGTATAGAAACGCTATCGTTGCAATATTGTTTCACAACATCACCACCAAATCAATCAGCGGTAGAACAATCTCGAGAAAGACCCGATAAATAACCCAGGAGGATATCCGAATCAACCATATCCGATATCCGATTCACTATATTGGTGTATTACTGAGTAACCTCACTATGTGTTTTTTATCACAGACACCCGTATTTCCGCTGGTAAACATCCGCTAATGTTACTTTGTTAAATATTGACTAGGCCTATGAAAACAAGACATAGGGATATTATAGTTTATTTGACATAAAGTATGCACATGTCTTTTTTAAAAATCAGTTTCGCTTTGTTCTAACCTTAATATGTTTATCTCGACATTTCGTTATCTCGATATTTTTTGGACGGTCCCAATGACTTCGAGATAACGAGAGTCGACTGTATTTGAATATAATTATTAGTGTTAAGCTCTTTTTTTTCTAATAAATGAATTGTTAAAGAGTAAAAAGGCATTCAAAACATGTGTAATGGTAAACCTGTATTAAGGGAAATTCTTGCTTGCATTATGTTTTAGTAATATAATAATAATAATAATATCTTTGAACTACATGTATGCTGTCATAATCAGATGTCAGTTATTTGTTGTTTATCAAAAATATGATTGTATACAGTTGTATAATATATATATTTTTAGGTGATATAACACAGAAAGGATATGATAAGAAAAAACAGAAGTTACTGGCACCCTACAAACAGGCATCAAAACCCCCAGGTAAGGCACTCTTGTTGATTTATATCTGACATAAGTATTATACATTTTGTACAAGGACTGTTCTGTTCAATAAGCAGAAGTGAGCAAGTTTTCATGATGGTTATTTTGGTCTATTATAATTTACCAATCATGTTTGTATAATGTAACATTATCTGAATAACTGTTACAGATGTTATTGTTTTTGCTTGCCTAGTTAGGTTGGTTTAGCTCTTATCTGAATGTCTTAAAAGGACTTGTTCACCTTGTATTTTGTTTTGGGGGAATCAATATCAGGTTAAGAATTTTAAAGATTGGCAGGGCGTCCGTGCCCGAGTGGTTAAAATTGTTGAGTTCAAACCAGTGAAACCACACCACAGTGGTTTGGAATTGAGACATGGACTTTGGATTCTTTCATGTGAGGAAGCTATATAGCTACATGTAGCTTACAGAATGTCAGCAGTTCTTCTCAGGTGTCCCGATTGTACCGAATATTGATGCAGTCAACTGTTACAAATCAGAGTGGCATTTTATACCCATGATTAATAATTATTGATAATTACTTTACTGTTGTGAGTTCAAATCCCGTCATGGACTTTGGATTACATATGATGACGAGGCTACCTAATTAGCTAACCAAAGATTGGTGGTTTGACTCTAGGGCCATTTTAACAATGGAAATGATGCACAAAGGGACACTTGTGATTTTTTCTAACACCCAGGAAAGTTTGAAAAGTCGCGGTAAGACTGTTACATTGTCTGTTTAACTTATTAAATACAACAAAAAGCAACATATTTCCCTAGTGCCATGTAACAGCTAGAGGCTTCCATGTAACCTCAACTTTAATTTGTCAAGTATTTGTTATATTTAACGAAATCATTAATATCAGAAAATGTCACATTAAGACACTCAGGGTGAAAAGTTATGTTTTAGTGTGCATCATGAAATCTGTTACTTTGAAAAGTCTGGAGATTCTGTGAAAAATTTGGCAGCTTCGTCTTGTATCAACCAATAAAAACAAACACAATCTTTCCGACAGTTGAAAATTTGAGTCAGATCCAGATATTTTTGAATGGCATAACTTTGCAAAATCATCTCTGTATTTAATGAACACAGAGAAACAAAAAAAAAAAACAAATTGGAATTTCAGCTGACTTAACATGTTTTCTTGTATAAAAATATTAAAATAAAGAAATAAACAAAACAAAAATCCCCGAACAAAGCTGATTTTAAAGTTAATTAAAGCACCGTTTTATTTGAAGACACTATTTTGATTTTGAATGAAATTTAGTTGTTTTTTGCTATTTTGGTATAATTCATGCATGTTGAACATTTTGATTTTGATAAAAACTGACGTATCTTAAATCGGATAAGATGATTTTATACCTAGTTGAACATCTATTAAGAAGTATTTGAATGGTGCAAAGTTTACCAAATTGATATACCTTGATGGGGTTTAAAGGAACTCCACTGAGATTTATAAACCTAACAACATAAAATTTTGATTTTTCGCATAGATCAACATGAGCACATAAAACAGAAATATAAATAAAATATAACTAAGAAATATACAGTAAATACATTGAAAATCGTATGTATGTGCTATTCTCTGTACAATTTGAGTGAAAAGCGTTTAAACGCTTTTCAATTTTGGGTACTTTTTCACTATTGTAATAAGTATTATGGAAAAACAGAGCGAGTTAATGCTCTGAAATTTTGCACATAAGTTACTAGTATAGATCAACATCAAATAGAGTAATAATCTAAAAAAAATATTTCCAGTCCCGTCATGTCAAAAAACCTCTGTGGAGTCCCTTTACTGCAAGGTGTGGTGATGATACAGGATAATAAGTATAACTTAAAGCAGGATACAATTTGTTTCAATTTTACGGTCAAATTATTTCTATAAATGCCTAGTTTTTGTACAGTTTAGTTTGTTCGGGTTTTATTAACTTTTTTTCAACGTTCAGCCAAGATAATTATCGGCTACAGGTCAAACTACGAGTTATTTTGGCCAAACACGGTCATCTTAAGTATTGAAATGACATTTTTTAAGTCTGTATACATTAACGTGGGGTGAGAACAACACTGTTTACCCATTAGTGTTAAAAGTAATAATCATGTTTGAACAGTTTTTTTCCGATGTTTTTTTGTATATTACAATATAATTTTACATTATGAGGTTGGGCGTTTTTGGTATATTTTGAAGTTTTTGTTTAGATATTTGTTTAAACTTAGTGTCCAGCAACCATAGACTTAGCTAAAAAAAACTTCTAAGAATATTAATGTTTTTTTTTTTAAAAAAAATGGTTGTCTGCTGCATACCTAAATTAAGGGAGAGCATTGGATTAGCAATCTAGAGGGTCACTGGTTTGATTCTTGGGTGAGGCGTAACTTCTCCATTACAATTAAACTTGACCACTGATATAGCTGGAAAGTCATCATTAGGACGTTTGCAGTGACTTAAAATCGAACACATTATACAATAACAATTATATTTCTTTTAATTTTGGAAATATTCATATGTTTGTTATATTTGTTACATTATCAAAGAACTAAATCTGGCTAGACTCTCACTTAACTTTTAACCTGGTAGGCTGTATCATGAGTCAAGGGGTTATACACACTTATTAATTGTTAAGTTGCATCCTTTATTATATTAATATACTGAAGAAAATATTTTTCAGATAGAAATCTGATATTGTTAATTGAGGAAATTAATAGTCTGAAATGTTATTATTTTTGGCTGGAATTAGTAAGTTAAGCATGAAGAAATTTTATTTTTAGAAATTGGCAAATTCATAGTATATAATTATGAGCCGCTCCACGACAAAACCAACATAGTGGGTTTTAGGCCAGCATGGATCCAGACCAGCCTGCGCATCAGCACAGTCTGATCAGGATCTATGCTGTTACCTATAAGTTTCTCTACTTGAAATAAAGTTGGAAAGCGAACAGAAGAATTCTGATCAGACTGTGCGGATGTTGACAAAACCAACATAATGCGTTTGCGACCAGCATGGATCCAGAACAGCCTGCGCATTTGCGCAGTCTGATCAGGATCCATGCTGTTTGCATACATACCCTATTACAAGTAGAGAAACTGATACTGTGAACATCATGGATCCTGATCAGACTGTGCGGATGTGCAGGCTGGTCTGGATCCATGCTGGTCGCAAACCCATTATGTTGGTTTTGTAGTAACGCAGCTCATATATAATATACAGAACAGAGTTGTATGAACTGTTTTGAATGCGTAGTTTCTTTTGCTTGTATGACATTGTGTTTATAGCAGAATGATGTATGAAGTACAATTGTATCACAGTATGTTAAAGAGGGTTCGAGTTAGAGGTGAAGTAGTTTTTAGTGGGAAAGTGAAAATAGAAAAAAAAAATTTCAGAGTACGAAAACAAAACATCCTTTTGTATTTAAATGCCAAGCAAGTCAACAGTTTTAGCCAAAATCATCTTTCCTGTTCTTATTTCTGTAAAGCCAGACAAAATATGTCTTCTTTTAGTGTACATATTGAAGAAATCTCATTTAAAAAAAAAACTTCACAGATTTGAAAATAATTTGGTACATGTATCTAGATGGATGTGGTTGGAAGAGAGAGGGGGGCGGTAGTTTAGGTTCTGAGCTGGGATAGGGCAGTTATTGATAGGTGTTTGAAGCAGCTTTTGCCTTTCCCAGGTACAAAGCCAGCAAAAATTGGACTAAAGTACATTGGGAAAAGTTCACCTAAATTTAACAAAGTTGTAAACATTTCCTTGCTTATCAATGAAATGATTTATTTCTTTAATTACTTTGTCAATTGTTTTTGGTTATTTTCAGTGATACAGATTTTTGTCTGAATTGTTTCATTGTTACAACTGTTTACTTAGTTTCAGTGTAATTTCTTGTAAAACTACAAAAAAAACACACAGTGTGATCACATGTAATTAATGGTTCTTGTTTTTTGCCCCCCTGAGATTGTAAGCCAGGTTTTTATGTATATTTATTTGATAAAAGAATGTTTGTTAATTGTTTGGCTCCTGGCTACTTATTATGATCTCATTACGGAAGTATTAGGTGTTGTTTTTAGCTCGACTTTTCTATGAAAAGGGGAGCTATCCTACTCGCCCCGGCGTCGGCGTTAGCGTCGGCGTTAGCGTCGGCGTTGGCGTCACACCTTGGTTAAGTTTTTCGTACCACCCCACTTTATTTCAGAAGTATTACAAGTATGGCTTTGAAACTTACCATACTTGTTCACCATCATAACCTCCATCTACAGACAAGAGTACATAACTCTGTCAAGGTTTTTGACAGAATTATGGCCCTTTTTTGACTTAGAAAGTGTATTGAGCTTGGTTAAGTTTTTTGTACCACCTCACTTTATTTCAAAACCATTGGAGGTATTGCTTTGAAACTGACCATACTTGTTTACCATCACGACCTTCATCAACAGACAAGAGGACATAACTCTGTCAAGGTTTTTGACAGAATTATGCCCCTTTTTGACTTAGAAAATACATTGAATATGGGTAAAATCCACTTATTGCCTTAACCCTTTGAGATATTGCTTTGAAACTTTTAATGCATTTCACATCATTACCCCCATCTGTACGCAAGAGAAGGTAACTCTGTCAAGGATTTGTTTTAAAAATTAAGGCCTTTTATCGACTTAGAATCTTGGTTAAGTTTTTAGTACCAGTCCACTTTTTGACTGAACTGTTTGAGATATTAATTTGAAAGTTGGAATACTTGTTTACAATCATGATTCCCAAACATGTCCAGGAGAAGGTAATTCTGTCAAAGATTTTATTTGAATTATGGCCCTTAACTGTCAATGTTTTGTATTATAGGCAAGCACTAAAAAACTTAAAAAATCTAAAAAAATTCATTCCTATCCACTTGTTCACTTTACCATAAATTATGTCATATAAACATTGCTGTAATATTCAAGGGTATCAAACAACTAGTTCACTTTAAAAATACAGAGATTCTTGTATTGCCTTTTACTGCAAAAACTTTTTTTATTGGCAAGCAATAAAAAAGTCGAGCGCGCTGTCTTACGGACAGCTCTTGTTTGTACCATTGTTGATAATATAGATAATCAGAATTTAGCAAAATTATATATTTAGCAAAGATGTAGAAAATATAGTCTATAATATTTTTGAACTTTTTTTGAGAAACGGGGTACCATTTCTTTACATGTATTGTCAGAATATAAAGAAACATCATTTCAATTAACTTTAATTATGATATACACATATTGTTATACTATAATGACAGTTTCCCGTGGCCAAGCGATTTAGGTCATTGACTTCAAACCACTTGCCTCTTACCCCTGTGGGTTCAAGCTGTGAAAGAGACCTCTGATGCTTCCATTTTAAAAAGCTATCCAGCTAGCTTACGGAACTTCGATGGGTCTGTTCAGGTGCCCGTTTCTGCCTTAAATAATGTACTGAGGGGCACAGAGGTCTTCCCCCACCAGTAAATCTGGGGAGTCGCCATATGACCTATACTGTGTTGGTGCAATGTAAAAACCCAACCAAAAGAAGGAAAAAATAAACAACAAAAGCAAACTACTGATCAGACTTAGTCACTTTGATCTTTGTGGAAGTACTATAAAAATAACAGTACAGTTCGTTGTTGTCAAAGGCATATTGTTGTGGTCACATGGCCTTTGTTTGAGTTTGGTTACTTATTACTGTGACTCATATTTTAATCCTCAAGATTTTCTTCTTCATGTGGTTTTCCATTATATGAATTGTTATCACACTGAATTTTGAAAAGGAAATGCTGTGATTAATTGAGCCGCGACAAAACCAACATAATGGGTTTGCGACCAGCATGGATCCAGACCAGCCTGCGCATCCACGCAGTCTGATCAGGTTCCATGCTGTTCGCTTACAAATCCTATTACAAGTAGAGAAACTGATAGCGAACAGCGTGGATCCTGATCAGACTGCGCGGATGCGCAGGCTGGTCTGGATCCATGCTGGTCGCAAACCCATTATGTTGGTTTTGTCATAACACGGCTCAATTATCTTATAGGTAAAGTGGACTATGCTTTTATGGCTTAAAGCTAGCAGAGTCGGAGGATGGGTTACCATGAGACTGAATCCCCCCAAATCTGTGTGAAGGATTTGCCCAGTTTTGAATTTGGAAAAATTTATTTTAAGTTTTATGTTAAGAGATTTCAATATCAAAGTATACAATTTATGAGCTTGGAACAGTAGTTTGAATGAAATATAAGTAATATAAGTCTGTCACAATGCAATTGCATGGGGTATATGACTAATGTTATGTAATGTATTATTATAACATACCTTTGTCTTTTAGTATTAAAAATTATTCTAATTATGGTGTAAGCCAAAATGTTGATAAGTAAAAACAATTAATTTTTATTTTCAACTGTTGTTGATTTTTTCTTTCCTAAGAACAGCTAGTCTGTTTGAAGTTTTAAGTATCATAGTACAAAAAAATGAGTGACTTATGATTAGCATGTGTGTGTGGCCAGACAGACTGCATGACTGTCCTGGGTCTTTACTAGTTGCTTTAGGCCGAGTCATTTCGGGTTCGATCAATTTAAGGGTTAAAAAAGATGACTTCTGAAATGTAATTGATTTACGGGCCAAATTTATTTCACTTATCAAATACTACGAATTTGAAGATAACAGGTATTTCTTCTTAAGAATACTGGAGTCACAACAAATGACACTTAATTTTATACAGCTTTCAATTATTTTGATGTGTATTCAAAAAATATTTTTTTGTTTCGTCAGTTTTATGAAATCAAACAATAATCACACTTGTTCAAATAAATTGTATATCCTTTCAACTTGAAATTAAGATGACATTTAATAGAGATCAAAACATTATCAAAAAATTAAGTTTTAACAAAAAAATGGCCGATTGGTTAACCATTTTCTCACATTCCTGGGATATATAATACTCCTCATGAAGCATTTTATATGCATTTTTTTGTATGCATTTTTGTGTTTTATTTGAACATAATGTATATTTCAATGTCGGTTTATTGTTATACACAGCTGGTTATATTGATCTTAACAGAAACATAGGATATTTTTATGTACAATATAATGATTTTTTTGGGATTTTTTTTGTTTGTTTGATAAATGGTGGGTATTGTTTTCATTTACAAAAAAACCAAACAATTTACATAACATGCTGAAGGACTTTAGGCTACTTATTTATTACTGCTTAAAGTTTTCTCAAAGTGGATTATACATTATGTTGTGACAATTTAAAACGATGTGTTAAACGGAGATTTTAAAATATCATAGGTGTTTTTTATCTTTTGAAGGATTAAATATTGTAATCTTACAAAAATGCATATATTTATATAATATTTTGTATATATAGCTGGTAAGTTGCTTAAAAGAACTCCTTTCTGAGTCAGTGATACAGAAAAAAACTTATGTAATAATTACATAACAAGTTTTTTTTGTAATAATTACATAACAAGCGTTTTCTGTATCAGACTCAGAAAGTTCAATTACAGTAATTGAACTTAACCTTTCAAGCTGGAGCTTATATATTTTATTTCTGTTCTCTATAGTAGATTTTTGATAAATTGTTGAATAGATTCCATTTATTTGATCATCGCTGTATGATCTGTAGGTAATTTATGTAATGTGAATTTTAATTGGCTTATGATCTGTTTTATAGCTTCAATAATATATACTTTAAAGTATTTATGAGAGTTTTATAGGTAATATATTTTTTTCTGACTGATGTTTGAAATCCTGCTGATTTTTTTTTCTCGCTGAGGAATTTCCATGTTTCCATGTTTTGTGTGTTTAGAGTGTACATGATTGTATAGTGTTTAACTCATAATATAGTAGGACAGATGCATCCCTAATAATATTTGCTTTCCCTTTGCATACGTTATGCAAATTTGGTTAATAAAATGTTTCTTACATATATAATTTACATACAAGTATCACATACATGTTTTATTAACAGAGATAAAATTATTTGAAGCAAATAATATTTATATGTCATTTAATAAGTACCCAGACAGATTTGAACCAGAAAATTTAAAAGAAATATTTGATATTGGCTTAGAATGTGGTCACATGCATGGTTCATAAGGGGCTTTGAATTGTATAAACACTTCACTGATGCAAGTTTGAACCCAGTCCCAGGGAGTATTGAACAATCAGTTAGTAGTCATTATATTGAAATTTTTCTCTAGAAATGATGAATGGTTTTATCCAGATTGAAAGATGGACAAGTTCGTTTAAGATCATAGGTGGTAATGGTTAATAAGAATATTGTATGGTCAAAATTAATTTGTTTTATTCTGAAATATGATTTACATGTAGTTTAAGAAATTTCATTTGCTATATTAAGAGGTATGAGATTTATACAGTTGAATTGTTAACAAAAGCACCCCCTGAAATGAGCCAATATTTTCTTGGTTTCAGGAAACTTTTGCCCGAATTCAACAAAGCAGAATAAGACAGAAAACAAAACAGTGTCCCTGACAAATCTGGAGTTATTTATTGTTTAAAGTGTCAGAGACAAAGTTGAAGAATAATTCTTACTTTCTATATTATGTGCATTGACATTAATTGTGCGCATACATGTGTTATATAGAGTGACCCCTATCCACGTATCATGTTGAACCTAATTAGAGATAATATTTTATAGGGAAAATCTGGAAATTTGCTTTTTTGAATGGTATACTGCTGATACTGAATGTATGATATTAGATTTTCTAAATCATGACCTGACAGATCATGAAGTGTATTATATTATATCTGAGGAATTATTTTTGCCCCCTGATCTTTAATTAATTTCACTCTGTATTCTATAATAGACCTCCTAAAATATTTTGACTTCTTGTTCGCAGTGAAGGTATGAATGAATTAAAGGAAAAGAGTTATTATGAATCACATTATTAATATGGTACTGTTGGTCTTAAGCGGATAAGGTGTCCGCCTTCGGACTGGGAGGTCGAAGGTTCGTGCCCCACAAGGAGCGTTAATTCAAGGATGAATGTTTCTTGTGGGACTCGTTCCCAAATGCCCGCTTTGTTAGCCGCGAGGTAGTTAAAATGAATGGGAACTGATTTCTATCCGCCTGGCGGCTGGCATAGTGGTAGGAGTTGGGAGGTACATGGTATGCAATTGAAGGTGTCTAATAAGTCAGAAATGGCTGGCCCTTTCAGTGGGGGTGACACTATTATAAACAAGACCTTGTACTTGTATATATGTACAATACATAAGTCATGATTAAAGATTCTTTATTGTTCCTAAATAGTAAAAGAATATTATACTAAGAAACCTGCACTGAAAGACTGCCTTTGTTATAGAACCATATTAAACCCTCCATACCTTCCCCTCCCTCAAGAGACCACTTGATATAAACATACATTATTTCCATTTCTGCAGGACTTGCAATTTTGGAATTACTGAATTCTATCAAGTGATTTTAAATCAGACTGGAGTTTTGTAGTATTTGTTTTACATAATACATTTCAACTCAGATGTCAGTTATATGATTTTGAATTAGTATCTGGATTCAAAATAAGTATCATGTCCACATGATGAAAAAGCTTTTAACCTAATTGCAACCTATTAAAGATTCTTTATTCTGTCTTTTTGAAGATGCAAGTAGAGTTTCGCTTTTTCTTAGCATTATCATGCATAATAAAGGATGAATAATCATGAATCACAAGACTTTTTTCTGTTAATTTGAAGACTGAATTGAAAGTTTACATTTATTCTTTCTGCAAAAAACTGGTGTCAAACTCTCTTAAAAAAAGGAGATTTCAAAAATCAATTTGTGTATATTAATGGTTGGACATTGGCAGGGGAATTGCAGGGGATTTGACTTTGGTAGTACTGTAAGACTGGTAAAAACAAGTGCCTGATGAGGACATACAAATTGAAAAATCCCCACTAAATGTCCCCAGCATTTTGAATTGGAAATATATCAGTTTCATTCTCGAGTTCCTAATTCAAAGCAGATCTGGATAAGAAGTCTGGGCTTTATTTCCTTCTCTTAGCAGGGCCCTTTTAAGGGAGGCTTCTTCAAAGAAAAAAAACTTTAAAATCATGCAGTTTTTTGTTGTTTTTTTTTCCAAAAATTGAATTTACATCAAGTTTTTTCTTCCCCTTTTACAAAAATACCATATTATTTTCACCCAAAATTAGGGGAAGGTCTGCTTCCCCAAGCCTGTAAAAAAAGCCTTGGAAGTTGTTTGAATTATTTGAAAATATGGTACAAAATTTTACGGAATTAGATCCAAAAAGGAATTTGAATGGGATACCACAATGGATGTAGTTTTGAAACTGCTTAGTTTCTCTAGACATTGCAGTGAGTTAGTGCTAATAGTCTTCAAGACTCTTGAAATATATATATGAAATGACTAAGTAAATGAAAATTCAGATCTGTGAGAAAACATGTATTTTTCTTGCATGGAAGTTATGGAAAATAAAATCAGATAAGTTTAATCTAATCTTTGGTGATGATAGAGAGATCCCAGCGTAAACAAGAATTCTGTGTATACATACTAGATATTGAAATACATGTTGAAAAATATCTGAAATGTTTATACATACAGTCACCATGCCTTCATACCCTTCACCCTGCTTCTGACGGCTACAGCATGTACCCCTTGCGATCAGTGCAAACCAAAGTCATGGTCTGCACAGTTCATCTTATTCAGTCAGTAAATCTATCAAAAAAATTTTCCTTAAAGTGATGGATGGTTTTGTTCTGATTGAAAGATTGACAATTTGATTTAGCTTAAGATATTTGCTTAGCCTTGTAAAGGTTAGAGACATAATTTGTTCTTGTAGGTACCTAACAAATGTAATAGATTTATCTAAGACTTTGCTCATCTTTACAAATAATATTATAGTCAGTCAGTCTGAATTCATTTTATATTTCCCTTTGGAGAAGGTTTTATTGTAATGTTGAATTTCTACACTTTCAGGAACATTTGACTTATGATAATATAAATAATATTCAATTAATGAGTCACCTGTGTCAAAGTTTTATCCAATTAATGAGTCACCTGTGGTCAGAGATTTATTCAATTAATTATTAAACCTGTGTTCAAAGATTTAATTAATGAGTCACCTGTGTTCAAAGATTTATTCAATTAATGAGTCAACTGTGTTCAGTGATGTATTCAATTAATGAGTCACCTGTGTTCAAAGATTTATTCAATTAATAAGTGACCTGTGTTCAAAGATTTATTCAATTAATGAGTCACCTGTGTTTAAAGATTTATTCAATTAATGAGTCACCTGTTTTCAAAGATTTATTCAATTAATGAGTCACCAGTGTTTAAAGATTTATTCAATTTTGAAGGTGGTCAAGAAAAGGATTACCTGGGTTTGACTTTATTTGTGAACAAGAAAAAAAGTTGCTTACAAGTTGGATGTTAATATAGACTGTATACCTTCTTATCATATTTCAGATGTCTCCAGTCCAAACAGTGAGCCCAGTCCACAGACATCAGCCCAGAGAAAAGCCCAACGTAGACTGACAAGGGAAGACAATCGCTATCATTCAGGTTAGTGAGCAAAATATTGACAAGAGTTACGTTTTCCTTTTTGTTATATTTGCAGTGATATGGCTGGGTAAAACAGGGTTCCTATTGCATATTGTAGAAGCTAAATATTTTTTTGTGACTGAGCTATTTCCTTCGAATGAACTGTCTTATCTATAATGATAAGTTATATTATTTGGTTGCAAGTGCTATACAATTCAAACTAGACTTTAAATGGGATAGAAATTTGTTAGATTAAAATAATAACTTAACCAGCGACCTGTTAAATTTGTGTAGTGGAATCGCCCTGCTTTGAATTTAAAGCGGCCTTCAGCTTTTATTTTTTTGCTGGAAAAACCATTCTGTGCTGTTTCAAACTCGACATTTAAGTAACATTACCTGGGAAAAGTGCAACTAGTGTTAAGCCCTAGAGTTATTTATAGCTCACAGTGATGTTCTTTTATAAAAATAGCTTGAGATACGAATCTTACGTTTTACTAATTTATATAAAGAGAGTGGACCGGTAGATTGAAATTTTTAATCTAAAAGTAACATTATTATTTAACCTAAGTTAGAAAAATACAAAAGTAAATCAAAGGAAGGAGAGAATACACATCAAACATCAGGATGGTTTATAACTGGTTTATTCTAGGATCTACGGTTTCGGTCTTTCAAGACCTTCATCAGGATGAAGTTAGAAAAGCTGAAGGCCGCTTTAAAGTTTAAGGGATATACAAAAATATCGTAATCATCAGTATACAACCTGGTCGTACTGCACAGATATGTATGTGGCCTGGCACAGGATGGTGTGCAGACTCGCCTGGCTCTATACTGGTGGCAAAGGCTCATCACTTGGTTCAAGCATTTTAACTGAATTATGAGAAAATAGAATTTATTCTTTTTGTTTTGGTCTAGTTTGGATTCATTTTATGATACATTTCATTTGTTTGGGGTTGATTATGACTGAGTAGGCTTGAAGGAATTTGCATGTTTGGCACTCATTTTCACGGTACATTGTACATATCAAAGGTGCAGGATTGTGATGTTTAGCATTATTCTTGTTTATGAAAGTCCTAGGTCCGTCCCTCTTGAAAATACACAAGAAAGAGAAAAAAATACACACAACCAGTCTAAAAAAAATGGTGTTCTGCCATTGGTCAGTTTGAATTTCAGTTGTAAATTATCATCCAATCAGATGCCAAGTATTTGGTAAGGAGACTGGGTCTCAAATTTTCCTTTTACCCTTCAGACCTTGATAATATTTTGTGAAACAACAAAAAAATCATGTCTAAGTATGTGCACAGCTAGTAACCCTTTGTGTTCAATGTTGCCCTAGAAAGTAAATTAATAAATTATTTTCACACATTTCTTGAGAAAATTTTCCCTCTAATAGCATTGCTTTTTCTGCTTAAACTAAAATTGAGAAAACCTAAATGACCTTTCGTAAGGGTCACACAATTCCATACTGAAGAAAAACAATAAAAATTATTTTATGTCCAAAGACCTACCTATTAAAAAAATTCATGATTTATGATGATTTCCTGACTGTCTGGCATTCGCTTTTATATTAAATGTTGTACCAAGAAAAAAATTCCATCTGTAGAGTTTTAAGACTATGAAATATGAGGGCGGGTCAATTAAAACATTATCACATCCTGGTTACAAGGTGATTTGTTTTCTATGGTGGTTTTATTTACAATAAAAGTATGGACCTGACTGCAAGACAATTAACTTCTTTTATATAAAATTCAAAAAGAAGAGTCCCCTTGCCAGGATTCTAGACTTGCAGTCTCAACTTATAGGAAACAAAGTTCTGACAATGTCAGTTAAATGACATTTGTTGAAAGAATCAATTTGATACTGGTTGAATTCATCAAAAAAAAAATTCCAGAAAAAAAAAATTGAAACAAAAAAAAGCTGAATTGGCAAAATGAGAGAAAAGCTGAATTTGATTAATTTCATGGAAACATTGGCTAGTGAGAGTTTTATCAAAATTTGATCAGAGCTTTGGTTTTTGTCCTTCATCTACCCCAGTATATCTAATTCAAATTTGCTTTGTATTATTTGGGAAATTTATAATATTTGGAGTATTATCTTCATACATCTGTGCTTTATTGTTAAATATACCACCATTCTCTAGGTTTTTCTATCCTTTACACATGTTTTAACCCAATACCATCACCAGATTTGAGCCTTGTCATGACAAAACCAACATAGTGGGTTTGCGACCATCATGGATCCAGACCAGATCCATGCTGTTCCCTATCAGTTTCTCTACTTGTAGGGTTTGTAAGCGAACAGCATGGATCCTGATCAGACTGCGCGAATGCGCAGGCTGGTCTGGATCCAAGCTGGTGGCAAACGCACTATGTTGGTTTTGTCATGACGCAGCTCATTTTTGTATTGCACTATATACATCTTGGCTATTGGCTTACATTTTGTAGAGATTCGCACGGAGGCTGTAATGCAGGCCCTTGCGGCTCACAGTAAGAAAATCCCAGTCATGCCCTTACCCTCCAAGAGAACGTCAGTAAATTATCATGGTCAACAGAGACAGAGAGACAGTCGGCAAGGTAAGGGCCATTTTTTTAGGACACACGTAGGTTCATAATCTAGGACAAAACGGTGTCAAGTAGACTGGCTTGTAAATAGATGTTATCGGGAACCTCGGCAAATGTTGGTTTTTCCCAGCTAATCCCCCGGTACAAAGTAAAACAAATTTTTATTGTTATTGCTTCATAGTGTACTTCTTGTCGAAATAAATTTATCATGCAGTTGCGCTTATTTTGAAGCTGTAACTTTAAAAGTTTGTTTCTTGGATTAGCAGGGAAAAACCCAAAATATTCTGACTTCCGGAGTTAGTCTATTGTTTCACATTGAACAGTAGTTTAGAAAAGTAGCAAGGTAAGGGTTAATTTTCATTTAGGAAAATGAGTGTGGGTTAAAGGTCAATGGATTTAGTGCACGGCTGTAGACGACAGAACATTATTTAATAAGGGTTTAAACTATAAAATTGGAAAATAGTACCAGTAATTTCTGCACTAAAAAACTGTTTTTCTAAATATTACTTCTGAATGTTGAATGCTTATGATTTAGTTGACTATTTTATTGTGAATTGCTGTCAGACCTTTATTTTTATTTTCTTTTTCAACTTATTTAGGTTTATAATATATTTGCTTAATGTTTTTCCTTTTTAGAATAAATTAAATACCATTATTAATTGATAATTATATAGATATAATTATGAAAGCCTTGGCCGCTGTTACCCACAATGGCCTAGAATGGCCTAAAAGTATCACTATTAATTTTTTGTATTCAATATTAAGTAAGAGAAGATTTGCTATAAATATCAAAAGATCCCAGCATAGCTCTAGTTTTTAGCTCGACTATACGAAGTATATGGAGAGCTGTCCTACTCGCCCCGGCGTCGGCGTCCGCGTCCAGATTTCAGATTAAAGTTTTGGTGCAGTAAAATATTTTTCACTATAACTTTGTCATTTCTTAGGTATCAACTTCAAACTTAAAATATGAGCCGTGTCACGACAAAACCAACATAGTGGGTTTGCGACCAGCATGGATCCAGACCAGCCTGCGCATCCGCGCAGTCTGATCAGGATCCATGCTGTCCGCTATCAGTTTGTCTACTTGTAATAGGGTTGGTAAGCGAACAGCATGGATCTTGATCAGACTGCGCGGGTGCGCAGGCTGGTCTGGATCCATGCTGGTCGCAAACCCATTATGTTGGTTTTGTTGTGACGCAGCTCATATATGTTCCTTATCATCAACCCCATCTTATGTGACAAGGTTCATAACTCTAGCACCAATATTTTCAGATTTATCTCCCCTTGAACTTAGAATGTTCCTCAAAAAATACTATTTTTTACTGTTACTTCTTTATTTGTTAAGGGATCAACCTCATACTTCAAATATATGTACGTTATCATCATCCCCATTTTATGTGACAAGGTTCATAACTCTAGCACCAATATTTTCAGATTTATCTCCCCTTGAACTGAGAATTTTCCTTAAAAAATACTATTTTTTACTTTTATTTCTTTATTTGTTAAGGGATCAAACTCATACTTCAAATATATGTATGTTATCATCATCCCCATCTTATGTGACAAGGTTCATAACTCTAGCACCAATATTTTCAGATTTATCTCCCCTTGAACTTAGAATTTTCCTTAAAAAATACTATTTTTTACTTTTATTTCTTTATTTGTTAAGGGATCAACCTCATACTTCAAATATATGTACGTTATCATCATCCCCATCTTATGTGACAAGGTTCATAACTCTAGCACCAATATTTTCAGATTTATCTCCCCTTGAACTTAGAATTTTCCTTAAAAAATACTATTTTTTACTTTTATTTCTTTATTTGTTAAGGGATCAACCTCATACTTCAAATATATGTACATTATCATCATCCCTATCTTATGTGACAAGGTTCATAACTCTAGCACCAATATTTTCAGATTTATCTCCCCTTGAACTTAGAATTTTCCTTAAAAAATACTATTTTTTACTACAGTCAACTATCGTTATCTCGACATCGCTTTTCTCGATATTTCGTTATCTCGATGAAATTTTGAAAGTCCCGATTTTCTTCCTTCTTTATCTTTATTGGAAATATTTGTTTATCTCGATATTTCTATTTCGATATTTTCAGTATCTCGATGTAAAATTTCAGCCCAAACAGTTATTTTCACACTATTATCCTTTGTTTATCTCGACTAATATTTTCTTTCGTCTGTTCCCTTCAGACGTGTGAAAAACACAATCTAGACGATAATTGCTCAATTAATAGCGCATGTCATAATGACAATTATGTTTGTAACAAGTTAAGCTGTTTTTATAAAAAGTAATCTATTTAGCGTGTTGATTGACTTATGTCCAAAATGAATGGATTTTACATTCTTTTTAAATATTCGAACACTGTATCAATTCATTATGACTTTAAATGTAAATGAAATAGTGAAAGTATAGAAACGCTATCGTTGCAATATTGTTTCACAACATCACCACCAAATCAATCAGTGGTCGAACAATCTCGAGAAAGACCCGATAAATAACCCGGGAGGATATCCGAATCAACCATATCCGATATCCGATTCACTATATTAGTGTATTACTGAGTAAACCTCACTATGTGTTTTTATCACGGACACCCGTATTCCCGCTAATGTTACTTTGTTAAATATTGACTAGGCCTATGAAAACAAGACATAGGGATATTAAAGTTTATTTGACATAAGGTATGCACATGTCTTTTGTAAAAATCAGTTTCGCCTTGTTTAAACCCTAATATGTTTATCTCGACATTTCGTTATCTCGATATTTTTGGACGGTCCCAATGACTTCGAGATAACGAGAGTCGACTGTATAACTTTTTTAGATTTAAAGGTATCTACCTCAAATTTCAAATACTTATTCCTTATCATCGATTACATTTTATGTGACAATGTTCATAACTCTTGAAGCAATATTTACAGATTTATCTCTCTTTGAACTTAGGATTTTCTTTAAGAAATAATTATTATAACTTCTTTTCTTTTTAAGGTATCTACTTCAAACTTCAAATATATATTTCTTATCATTACACACATGTTGTGTGACAAGGTTCATAACTCTAGTGTGACTATTTCTAGAATTATTCCCCTTGATCTTGGAATTTATGTTAACAGATGTTTTTTTACTATAACTTAATACATAATTATACATAATTGATTTTTCTTTCATAGTTTTGTCCTCCTTACTGCGTCCAGTATTTTATTAGTCGAGCTTCGCTGTCTCCTGTGACAGCTCTTGTTTGGTCTGTGCTCGTGGTAAGTTTTGAATATGGAAGATTGTGAAAAATGATAGTCCGGAAATGACCAATTTGTTTTGATGTTGGTCAATGTAAGAATTTTTTTTGGCAGGAGAGCACTGCAGTAGGACTGCCTTAAAATGATGACTAGATTTGAAATCAGATTTCCTTGCATTGAAAGAGAAACAAGGTCATTTAAGATATTTAACATGGTAAAAGAAAGAACTGTTAGTAATATCAAGTGATGTAAGAATATCAAAAGATGATTAATATAGGTTTATAGCTTTGATCAACTTATCTCCCTGTGCCATCAGGATGCTTTTATATCTAAACTTGAATTTTTCTTTGTATGCCTGCAATGATATAAATAATTTCTCTTTATTTTATGTTATTTGATTAAATGCTGATATATTTTTCTGATAACAGCATGTCTTTTGAATATGTGGTACAAAAATGTGTTTGAACTATGGTAATATGTATTTAATCTTAAAAGATGACTTCCTATTGTTGTTATATACCATACTTTAATTAAACTCTTTCATCATCAATTAAGACATGGTAGCTTATAATCTAAGGAATGATAATTATGGGTAAAAAGGAAACAGTTAATTTCTCTATTTGCAGGATCACAAGACAGAATATTTGCTTTATTATAAACTTTTCAATAAAATATTGATGACATAAAATGCATATTTTCATTTTCACAGTTAAAACTTATTTTTCACTGCAATTTATCCATGTTTTCATTGGTGTCTTGCCAGACTACTTTCTTCTAAATTCAGCCAATACACAAAAATAAAGGGAAATTCTTTCCAATTGTAGGGTAAAGAAAAGGAAAAAGTATATAATAAGCAGAAATTTCAAGTTTTTGCGGAGCACCTTTAAGAAGTGATTTCCGCAAAAAAAAATTTACTTGAGAAAGTAGTTGATTATTTTGTTCAGATAAAAATCAAGTTTCATATTAAATTCCTTTTTTTTTCATTGATTGTAAATATCTTAAACTTTAGAGCTATAATTATATAAATCAGTCATTTAAGTTGACCTTTACATTTTAAATTCGACCTTTACATTTTAAATTTGACCTTTTCCTTTCTTCTAACGTATTTCAGAGTCCTCCTCAGATGATGATAGTATATATGATGAAGAGGCCAACAGAAATTTCCACCGAGGGGCACGATCACGAGACAGCGGGGCAAGTTCTTCATCCTCCTTTTCTGATGTCAGTGCCTCACCCCGTCACTCGGAGAGACCAAGGAGTGCCGCATATGTTAAATATCAGATTCCTGGAAACACGTCGCGTCAGGCGCTAGCTGATGTGATGCAGAGTGCCAGACATTGTAAGTTTTATGTGGTTGTTTTTATATAATTTCCTTCAAATGGCACTAACTTGGTCAGTTTGTAGTTAAACGTCACCTGATTGGTCAGTTAATATTAAACATCAGTTGATTGGTCAATTTAAATTGAACATCAGCTGTTATGTCAGTTTGGAATTGAACATCAACTGATTAATCAATTTAAAATTAAATATCAGCTGATTGGACATTTAAACTTAAACTTCACCTGATTGGTCAATTTAAAATTTAGCTTAATCTGATTGGTCAGTTTGAAATTAAATATTGGTTTGACCAGTTGCATATACGCAATATGATATTGATGTCAAGTTCCTCTTCATATAAACATGAACATTTTTCTGCCTTTTTCCTGTAGAGGCAGATTTAGGTTGATGGATTAATCTTATCAAAGAATTCCCAGGCCGAGTTTTCTAGAACTTAATTTTTATTGACAACTCCGAAGATACCTCTTTTATTTTCATCATTTTAGTTTATTCACAAATGCATGTCGAAAATGCTGCAATTTGAATTTTTATCTAAAAATTTCCATTTTGATCAAGTGAAATGCATTTATGTATATTTCCCCTGGGATTATTATTTTTTTTTTATTTTATGTGAATCAAGCAATCTCTCATTATTTTACATATATACTGAAAATTAGTAATAGTTTTATTATTTATATTAAATGACATATTTTAATGTTGTGTTTAGCTCTTTTTTTCAGAGAAAAATCATTTAATATTCTCTAGACTATGTATTGTTTTAATGTTACCATAGGTATATTGCTAGCAAGGGTGTAAAAATGTGTGTGACCACAGTCACGCCTTTTCCCAGTGTCACCATGGCACCATGGGTCAGATTACCAGAAACTTTCTGAATTGCAGATATGCTATATTTTTTACCAATCTTTAAAAAAAAAATCCCAAATCTTGATATCAAAAGTTACAAATTTGTTGCAGTTTATTTCAGTATGGTATCAGACAGATGTTTCTAAACATTTCATTGTCAGATTTTTATGCATTTTTATTATGTTTTGAATGATATTTGCATTGGTTGGAAAAAAACAGTTTTGCACAATTCAAAAAACTAGGCCAAAAAGAGCATGAAGGAGGTTTCAAAAGGTCCAAGATATTAAATATGATTTTGATGGTGATGACTGATGGATGGTTTGTGTCAGATTGGTTAAGGTCATTGTTTTCAAATCACTTGCCTGTCACTGCTGTATGTTTGAATCCCCCCTAGGGACTTAAGATTCTCTAATATGAGGAAGCTATCTAGCTAGCTTACAGAACTTCGGCGGCTCTACTCAGGTGCCCGTTCATGCCTGAAATAATGCACAGAAGGGCACCAGAGGTCTTCTTCCACCAGTAAAAGTTGGAAAGTTGCCATATGACCTAATATCTGTATTGGTGTAACATAATACTCAATCCCCCAATGATTGCTGATTTAATTTTCTCATCTTCGATTATTTTAGCCCAGCATATATCGCAGCCACCAGATGTAACCAACAACGCCAAAAGTAGCCGGCAAGCTGACAGGGTCGGTAGAGGTGTACCGTCGGTCCGGGTTGCTGGGAACGTAGGAATGGACCTTGACAGTGACTGTAAGTATTTACTGACTTTAGCCCTGAACCGTTTTAGACAGCAGCAGGTTTTTTTAGTTTATGCTGAATATATTTAAGTTTGAATGTGTTGGAAGCTATAAGGTTATTGAAACAGGCAGCCAGAACTAAGCAATGAGTTAAGTTTCTAGAAAAGCAGTTTTAAAGTGGATATTTAGATAAGAAACTATGCATACAAACATTAATTTAATGTTATTTGTATTTGAAATATAATACTTTCAACAAATATGGCTCTGTATTTTTATGCTCCCCGAAAAAATTTCGGGGGAGCATATAGTCGCCGCCTTGTCCGTCCGTCCGTCCATCCGTCCGTCCGTCTTTCCGTCCGTCCGTCCGTCCGTCCGTCCGTCCGTCCCCTTTTCTTGTCCGGGACATAACTTTGTAACAACAAGAGGTATCAACATGAAACTTTGTAGGTAGATAGATCTCATTGAGTAGAAGTGCAGTGCACAAGAACCGTAACTCTGCCTTGCCTAATTTTTGAATTATTCCCCTTTGTTTATTTTTACACTTTGAACTTTGTCCGGGACATAACTCTAAAAGTATAAGAGGTATCAACATGAAACTTTGTAGGTAGATAGATCTCATTGAGTAGAAGTGCAGTGCACAAGAACCGTAACTCTGCCTTGCCTAATTTTTGAATTACCCCCCTTTGTTTATTTTACACTTTGAAATTTGTCTGGGACATAACTCTAAAAGTATAAGAGGTATCAACATGAAACTTTGTAGGTAGATAGATCTCATTGAGTAGAAGTGCAGTGCACAAGAACCGTAACTCTACCTTGCCTAATTCTTGAATTATCCCCCTTTGTTTATTTTACACTTTGAACTTTGTCCGGGACATAACTCTAAAAGTATAAGAGGTATCAACATGAAATTTTGTAGGTAGATAGATCTCATTGAGTAGGTGTGCAGTGCACAAGAACTGTAACTCTGCCTTGCCTAATTTTTGAATTATCCCCCTTTGTTTATTTTACACTTTTAACTTTGTCTGGGACATAACTCTAAAAGTATAAGAGGTATCAACATGAAACATTGTAGTTAGATAGATCTCATTGAGTAGAAGTGCAGTGCACAAGAACCGTAACTCTGCCTTGCCTTATTTTATTAATTATCCCCCTTTGTTTATTTTACACTTTGAACTTTGCCCGGGACATAACTCTAAAAGTATATGAGGTATCAACATGAAACTTTGTAGGTAGATAGATCTCATTGAGTAGGTGTGCAGTGCACAAGAACCGTAACTCTGCCTTGCCTAATTTTTGAATTACCCCCCTTTGTTTATTTTACACTTTGAAATTTGTCCGGGACATAACTCTAAAAGTATAAGAGGTATCAACATGAAACTTTGTAGGTAGATAGATCTCATTGAGTAGAAGTGCAGTGCACAAGAACCGTAACTCTACCTTGCCTAATTTTTTAATTATCCCCCTTTGTTTATTTTTACACTTTTAACTTTGTCCGCGACATAACTCTTAATGTATAAGAGATATCAACATGAAACTTTGTAGGTAGATAGATCTCATTGAGTAAGTTTGCAGTGCACAAGAACTGTAACACTGTCTTGCCTACTTTTGGAGTTATTGCCCTTTGTTCATTTTGACACTTTGAACTTTGTCTGGGACATTACTCTAAAATTATAAGAGATATCAACATGAAACTTTGTAGATAGATAGGTCTCATTGGGTGGAAGTGCAGTGCTTAAAAATCATTACTCTGCCTTGCCTTATTTTGAAGTAATTGCCCTTTGTTTATTTTTACTTTTTGACTTTTGTCCTGGACATTACTTTAAAACTATTAGAGATATCAACATGAAACTTTGTAGGTAGCTAGATATAATTGGATAGAACTGCAACGCTTAAAGAACCTAAACAAAGCCTGGTCTAATTTTGGAGTTATTGCCCTTTGTTCATTTTTTTTATACTTTCCTGTGTCCAGAACCTTCTCGGGGAGCATCACCCGGTTCAACCGGTTCTTGTTTATACAGTGTAAAAAAGGGTTTGTCTGTAAGTTTCCGGTATTTCAAAAACATAATTTGGACCTTCCCCTTGTTATAGATTTTTTAATGACATTTAAAAAATGTTCAAGCTTTCAAATGCGCAAAAATGAATACATGTATTTAAAGAAAACGTATACTGTATACTACATATTTGACATAATGGCATTTTATTGGGACAATAAATTATGGTTAAAATTGTAAAGGGCATAGATATATATTACAGCTATTATGTTTCCAGACAGCTGTGCAATTTCTGCACATGCAAGTGCACCTAGCACAATTCTTGTTACAGTACACCTTTTGACAGATGTAAAAAAATATTCTTAAAACGTCTGTCTAAAATGCCATATATGACATATGAGACATTGTGTGATATAACCCTGTAATATTAGATTTTTACCCATGCATAGATCTAAAAAATAGAGTTACATAACAAATTTACAATGGCATGCATCTAAAAATAGATTTTTGGGGAAATTACAGGTTTGCATTGGCTAGAAGTTTTGTTTCGACCTGACTATATTCCCCTCAACAATGTGGGGTTGAATCCCTCAAGGGACTTAAGATTCTTTCATGTGAGGAAACAAACTAGCTAGTGTAATTCTGCTCAGGTGCCTATTTTGTGCCTGAAATAATGCATGGAAGGGCACCCGTGGTCTTCCTCATTAATAAAACTGGGAAGTTGCCATATGACCTATACAGTGTTAGCATAATATAAAAGCTGTAAAAAAAAGATGACAACAAAACAAAAAAACACCATAAATCATGACTTCATTATAATATATATATTCCATTTCCAGCACCAAGACATCAAGGAAAAGTGGCAGCTAAGATTCAACAATTAATGAACACATTAAAGGTATCATTTTAACAAATCTTACAATTATCACTTGTTGTTTCAGCCAGTTCAAGGTCAAATTAATCACTAGTTACAATGCACTGATTTATATAATATAGTGTATTTATTTTTGCATTAAGTCCCAACAGTACTATAAATAAATCATATAATATTTCAGAGACCTTATTTGGGGTAAAAGTCTATCCCTATTTATTAATCCCTATATACAAATAAATTTATACTTTCTTGTTCCATATCAGATGTAAATCACTCTATATTTCCTTTGGAAATTTTTCTTCGTCTTCAAAATGAAAGGCTTTTAAAAAAATAGACATAATGTAGAATGAAGATAATATTTGTCATATATGTGTTAGATATGAGTTCTATAAGCATGAAATATATTTTCGAGAAATTTTTTACATGTACATACCAGTTTTTATATATAGAAAACTATATAAAGTGTGTTAACTTTGTAAAACAGGAATAATAAACAAAGTATATAAACAGTTTAAGTATGTGAATGTTGAATAGCCCGCCCACATAATTATTATTATGCCAGTCGGTTAGAGCGCAACCAATGCAAACCAAGATCAGCCTGCATATTCATGTTGTCTAGTCATAAGTCTGCACTGTTTGCTATTCATTTATGTAGTACATGTTTTGAAAATTTCCCCTAAAAATGATACATAGTTTTAGTACAGTATGAAAAGTCAATTTAAACAGTTTAGCGAGGAAAAGGTTAACTAAGTTAAGTTTAACAAGGACATAAATCAAGGACTGTTTTTTTCGTCCTTTATTTAATCTTGCTGGTGAATCAGTTCAAAAAACGATAAAATAAATTGTTTAAGACAGTAAAAGACAGTGTTATCAATGAAAGGTATTGTTTATGCAGTAGTGCAGTACATGTATAAAGTATAGTATTTGGAGTATTAGAGAAACAAAAAGTACATAGTCAATGTACAAAATCAATTTTTTCCTTATAATTTGTTACACACAGTAAACCAGGAAGTAGAAATTTCAAATACTTACATACACCACAAGTCGTAGATGGTAATGATATTGTGTGGTCTGTTTAAATCGATAAAGTCTAAACCTAGTAAATATTAGTATGATATTGATATGAATGATTAGTCAAGTATGTTAGGTGCAGTTATTTACATGTATTATCAGGGTTTTCAGTATTAACGGATTGGCGATCCTTTAGTATAAGTTAAAATTTATTAGTACGTATTTACAAAATTAAATTGGTGCTGCGTGACCAATGTCATTTTGTAAATACGTACCAAAAAAGATGATTGATATTACAATGTATTTTTATTGTATAAAAAATTGCAACACATTTTTTTAAAAGTTCATACATATAATAAACAAAATAACATGCCCATTCTGGTTATTCCCCACCAAACCTGCTTGAATCTGGTAATTTGGCCATTTCTGGTAAATCAAGTAGCTGGTTTAAAAATATACTATGCTCAAATTTCATATTTCACACAAAGAAGATTGTTGTGTTGAATTCTACAAGCTGGTTACAATATGAATATATAGTGTCATTAAAAAACCTGGCAGTTTTTTGTAAGGAAAGACCACTTTTTCTTGACCTGTAATAGGGAACGCAGCTTCCGATATATATTTTATTCGATCTTTTCTTCAAATTGAACATATTTGGTAAGAATTACATAGATTTCAATAAAAATATTTTACGCATGGATGAGCTTAGTATATCTTTAAACTGTTAAGGAGTCTAAACCTTCAACCCCCTGATTCGGGGGCCCTGAAGTACTGGCAATAGACTTGTCTTGTTATTATAAAATTTTTAATATATGCAGTATGTTCCAAATATAGGGGAAATAAGGGATACTGACAAAATTAAATTCAGCAAAATAATAGTGCTTGGTCTGATTCCACTTATTTCATGGTGTGACCAAACTTTAGAGTCATAGATACTTAAATGATGGCAAATTGTTCAGAGATTTTATTACAGGGAAGTCGAAAACGGAAGCGATTCATGAAATACCTAATGACACCTTTAAAACGGAAAAAATGAAAGGAATTTTTAACGACTTCCTCGGTCATAGGCTTTGCCTATTTTCATATTAAGAAAAGATGGGACTCTGCATTTGTACCATAAATCTTCTTTAAAACAGAGGTAGTTCTTGCTTAAATAGACTAGTTGTTTCACAGCAATTATTTCTCAATCATATGTGTTCAGTGTTCTAGGACTTGAAAAAAAAGGGGAATTTTATCGAAAAGTGAGAATTTATTACATTTGTTCACCTTTTTCTTTCTTTCTGTATGTGAAATTTTTCCCCTGCCTCTGAAAAAATAGGGGGTAATTCTCAAAAATATGAGTTAATCCCTCTATCACCCCTCCTTGGATACACACTGTATGTTACAGAGGTAGGATCTTTCAGGGCCTATTCCTGCCTTCTAGTTTCAATGCTATCTGGGACAAAAAAATACCAGGATGGGTTAATAGAGATACGTCCTGCATTATGTTTTTGTCCAATCAGGTGCCAGCGCCTCTATTTTACAAATTGACTTACGAAGTGCATGGAATGGTTGGCTTGAAAGTTTATCATTTCATTCATTTGAAGGGATTGAAGACCCAAGAAAGTGATTAAATTTATTATTTTTTTGTCTCAGAATTAATTAATATAAACGTTTTATGTTCTATATTATAATGAAAGAGTTTTTTTTTTTTTTTTTTTTTTTTACAGAGACCAAAGAGAAAACCCTTGACAGAATATTTTGTAGAAGAAGACGACGCTTTAGAATGTAAGTATATGAATTTTTTATCTCCGCTCTTTTCATTTTGCTTTTAATTTGCTAGCATTATAGTATCTTAGAATCTAATTTACTAACCTGTGTTGGTTTAAAAATTCCGTGTGTAGTTTGATATTATGTTTTTCTTGCAGAATATATTTTAAAAACATACCGTATTGTATAAAACCTTGATTTGATTTTATTTTTTGGCCAGATTAGGAATAATTACCTCCCCTTGTTGCCATTTTTGGGGTCATTTCCAATATCATATCCTTATGTTATAAATCTCTCATAATTCTATCATCTTCATGAAAACTGAGGGGCGTCCATGGCCGAGTGGTTAACGTCGTTGACATCAAACCACTTGCCTCTCACCGCTGTGGGTTTGAAACCCAACAAGAACTTTGGATTCTTTCATGTGAGGAAGCTATCCAGCTAGCTTAAGGAACGTCGGTGGTTCTACTCAGGTGCCCGCTCGTGCCTGAAATAATGCACGGAGGGGCACCTGAGGTCTTCCTCCACCAGTAAAGCTAGAACGTCGCCAAATGACCTATACTGTGTTGGTGTGATGTAAAACCCAAAACAAACAAAATCATGAAAACTGATAAAAAAATCTTTTAAATATTGGTGCTATAAAAATATTTTACTGCATATGTATTAAAAGATGTTGACAATTCATCTTAATTGGCTGATTGAGTTGATTTTATCATGGTTTGTCTATTGAATATTGATCCCAAAAATGGCTGCCACTTCTGGCAAGGGAGGTAAACATTGTAAAAATCTGGAACGATCTATATCTGAATATTTTAAGTTTCTTTAAAACTAAAATAATCGTCCCCTTAAAATGCAGTCCTGTGATGGCTATAATGTACGAATGTTTGTTACTATTTCAGCCGCGTCACAACAAAACCAACATAGTGCGTTTGCAACCAGCATGGATCCTGACCAGCCTGCACATCCGCGCAGTCTGATCAGAATCCATGCTGTTCGCTATCAGTTTCTCTACTTGTAAAAGAGTTGGTAAGCGAACAGCATGGATCCTGATCAGAATGCGCAGGCTGGTCTGGATTCATGCTAGTCGCAAACGCACTATGTCGGTTTTGTCGTGACGCGGCTCATTTACTTTAAGTGACATGGGGTCTGACGACTTTGACCAATAGGGAGAACATTGGATCAGTAACTTTTGGGTTGCTGGTTTAATCCTTGGGCAAGGTGAAATTCCTCTGTGACAATTAATCTCATACATATGGTGGCTGATTTATGCCATATTATACTTTGTCGTCTCTTTGTGTTTGAGCATTTTTGTATTTTGAGCGCGAAAAAGCGAAAATTACGACAGATGGAATGCTAGATACGACAGATTTTATGAGGCATATTTTCGCCCTCCTCATGTCATATTTTTGTTTTTTTTTTGCCTCAGAAATGTGAAAAAGCGAAAATACAAGGAGTAAGACTTTGTCGTCCCTTTGTGGTTAGCATTTTCGCATTTAAAGCCCAGAAGCGAAAATACGACATGGCATAAATCAGCGACGATAGGTCTAATAGTCATCTGTTTGTCACAGCTGATTTAGTAATCTAAAAGGATTATTATTAATAGGCTGCAGATGAAAAAAAATTGATAATTACCTGGTACTGGTTAGTTACCCAGGAAAGTTGGTTTGGTTGACTGTCCGCCAATATGACCAAATAATTAAGGACCATTTATGATAAAGTAAATTATAAAAAAAAATGAAAAATGATAACTCTAAAATGATTACAACTCACACATTTTAGGCGAAGAAGGAACTGGTAAGGATTTACAAGATAAAATATGTACCTATTAAAAAAATGAAAAATTAAAAACAATCTTTACATATTTACAGTCTTTCAATATATGTTTATGCTCATTATGTATAGAATACCTATTTCTTCGAAACTTCGTCTTGTCCATGTTTTTTCCTTGAAGCTTGTTATGTGTAGAAACCACAGAGGCTTTTGTCATGCTAAATAAGATGATATGAGCCGCGTCACGACAAAACCAACATAGTGCGTTTGCGACCAGCATGGATCCAGACCAGCCTGTGCATCCCCGCAGTCTGATCAGGATCCATGCTGTTCGCTATCAGTTTCTCTACTTGTTATAGATTTTGGTAAGCGAACAGCATGGATCCTGATCAGACTGTGCGGATGCGCAGGCTGGTCTGGATCCATGCTGGTCGCAAACGCACTATGTTGGTTTTGCAGTGATGCAGCTCATATAGTATATAATACACTCATTGTAAACAGACTTTTGTTTTTAAAGAAAGGCAAGAGCAGTTGAAGAGAAATAATGTTTTTACTTCCATGGAGAAAAAAGAAAAGAAGGTTAGAAGTAGAACAGTGTCTACTCCAATACTGGGGGGGGGGGGGGGGGGGGTCGGGATTAAGGATTATCATAGTATTACTTTTTAACGATCTCACAAAAATTGTGGAAATTCCTCATAATATTGCACAAAATTGCACAACAAAATCTTTAAATGAAATAAAAAATAAAATAAATATTTATGACCTGAGACCTGAGTGCCAACAAATATTCATGCTGATATATTATTGTCAAAGACTTCTTAATAATTGATTTTTCATTTCATAATTATGTACACCAGGTGTGCAATAAGTTCCCTAAGTATAATATCTGTTGGAAGTGTCTTATAGACATTCAGGGGAAAAAAATTAATTTATACACCCACTAAGTGGAGGGGGGGGGGTGAATATAGATTTGTCCATCCTGCGGATCAGCTGTTTGTCCACTGGAGGATGGAGAAGCATCTGTGTCTTATATCTTGTAGACACAGTTCTAGTTTTTATATAGATGTTTTTTTTTTATAAAAAAAAAATGAAAAAAATATTATATAATGATTAAGAAGGAATATTCCCCACAAATTTCGAATCTTAGATTAGGCACTTGTAGGTCTCAAAGTTAACATTGATAACCATTGTATAATGATTAAGGAGGAAAATTCCCAACAAATTCTAAACTTCTATAAGAACAAAATTGAACTTGAACACATAATAAAATCTCTTCTTCTGTGTGGAAACTATCTTTTCAATGAACAGAAGGCTGTTTATAAAGAGTATAAAGTCTAAACTGTTATTTTATTTTTTTTTATCCAAGATATGTGCTTCTGTATAGAATAAAAAAAGACAACATAATTATTTTTGACAGATGGCTGTTTTCTTAATATCCAACATATTCTTTTTATGTAATATATATGTGTGTGTAATGGTCTGTGAAACAAATGAGCCGCGTCACGACAAAACCAACATAGTGCGTTTGCGACCAGCATGGATCCAGACCAGCCTGCGCATCCGCGCAGTCTGATCAGGATCCATGCTGTTCGCTATCAGTTTCTCTACTTGTAATAGGGTTGGTAAACGAACAGCATGGATCCATGTTGTTTGGTGTCCAATTCACAGCTGATCAATCACTAAGCGTAATGTTTAGATCATAATATTATTGATACTGTATTTTTTCTGTAAATTTTAATTTAATGTTAATGTTCTTTTATTTTCAACTGTTTATTTAATTATTTTTTTGGCTTATAATTATGTCAAAACATAAAAGTGTACCCTGATGTTAAATGGATTTAGGGGTCTAAATTTTTCTGAAAATTTGGACATTTGAAGAATTGATGCATTTTGTTACCCAAAAACTTGACTTTTTATTGTGGGGGAGGGGGGACCAAAAAAAGAAGATAAAAATGTTTAACTACTGAGGATGAACAAATAAAATTACAAAAATTTACTTCACAGACCATTGCTTGCTTACAAAATTGTTTGTTTGTTTGAAATACCATTATTCTTTACATATGTGTTGACCTACTTCAATTCAAGTTTACATTATTAGCATGGAACATTTACAGAATACAGAATGCATGATATGTAGAGTTTCTTATAGAGACATCTCTTTGTTAGTGGATAGGCATTGATTAGATACCCGTGCATTTGTCATGTCCATTCTTACTTCTAGTTGGTAATTTTGAAAACAAAATTGTTTTTGTTACAATTCTGTTTTATTCATATTAAGGAAAAAGTACCTGTTTGTTACAATTTATATTAAGGAAATAGTGTTATTTTTTACTATGTTCAAAGAAAACAATGTTATTCTTGCTGTTATTAAGGAGATAATGATAATTACTATTTACTAAGAAAACAATGTTATTTTTACTATTTTTAGATTCAATACTGAATTTATTGAATGAGTAAAATATATGCACAGCCGTGCCATACCATTTTTATGGAGTGGTAATATCGGCACGGGAATGTTATAAAACAATGTTAGTTTTACTATTTTCTAAAAGAAAGTGTTATTTTGTACTTTTTTCTATGGAAACAAAAGACTTTTTTCCATTTTATGGAAATAATGTTATTTATAATACTTTCTGATAATAAAAATTATCTAATAATTTTACTATTTTCTTAGGAAAAAAGGTGATCTTTGAACAAGCAACATTATTTTGACAATTTTCTCAAGTTTACATTATTATTTTTTTCTATGGAAATGAAGTGCAGATATTTATGGAAAAGGAAGAAGAAAATCATTTTATTTGTCAACAATGTGTTAATGTTCTTGTTTGTTTGCAAATTTTGTTAGTGGTGTATTATATGAGAAGTTGAATCATATAATTGAGCCGCGCCATGACAAAATCAACGTAATGCATTTGCGACCAGCATGGATCCAGACCAGCCTGCACATCCGTGCAGTCTGATCAGGATCCATGCTGTTTGCTATCAGTTTCTCTACTCATGTTATAGGGTTTGTAAGTGAACAGCATGGATCCTGATCAGACTGCGCGGATGTGCAGGCTGGCCTGGATCCATGGTGGTCGCAAACACATGTTGGTTTTGTCATGACACGGCTCATATTCTTTATACCAAGGTCAGAGTGAGAGCTTATTTCTTGGTTAACCTAAGACTTAAGACCTAAGTCTCGCCCGTCCATGGCATATGCATTTATGTTCGACTGTGACCGAGCCATGGCAAATAATTATAGGTTCATTGTTTCTACTAGTCGAAGTTCTTTCGTATCATTTTAACGTAACTGTTCTTCTTTTTGTGTTATTTCATTATCTGCCTCAAAGACATAAATGTTGCGTTACAGCATCCGCTAAAAATAGAAAGGCTTATTTATGTTTGGTAACTGGCGCCACCTTTTATATATTAGTGCCTTTTGCTTTGATTGCTTTGCAAATGGCATTAATGAAAGAAGAGGAGCGACTCTCTTCTCTGGAGGTTTCATAGCATCATAACATTAGAGTAGTGAAATAATGAAAACCAATTTTTTTTTGAAATTTTATTGTTCTTAATTGTTTCACTGTGCTAACACATTCATCTATTTTAAATAGTAAGTAAATTGTGTACTGAAAGGGACAAATACGAGATAATTATGTTTTGATTTTAAAGTTCTTTTTTTGTCTTTTTTCAATAGCTCCACCTGCCGACCCTAATGCTCCAAAACCAGAGGGCAGCACCTTAACACCAGTCCCTGGCGATCCACTTGTGGTAAGTACATGTATGATAGCACTATTTTTAGATTCTGCAGAGTTAGAAATGTAGTGTATGGAGGGAAAAGTGAGGTCTTCATCTCCAACATTTAAGCTGGAAAGTTGCCATTCGACCTTTACTCTGTTGGAACAATGTAAAACATAAATAAAAGAAAAAATAGAGGATATTGAATGAGTATAATATTATTGAATAAAATTCTTTTATGCAAGCCTCCGGTGAGCTTACATGAACTTACAGGAATTTGATATTCTATTCATGACATACCCAAAATAAAGACCGTTTGAAGTGAAAAAGAACCATTTTCCATTGATCTGTCTACAGGGTAACACTAGCATTTAGCGCCTTTTTAATGCAAATGACGTCGGGTCAAAATATATGCACTGCAATGCAAGTCCATTTTTACAGAGTCGCAAAAGGGGCATGCCCGATGTGTGATAAAATTCTTTATGTCCCATGATTTTCAAGTTTCATACAATTGTATTCGTGTTTTTGTTTGTTTGATATACAGGTACCGTCAGGTTTACCTCGCAATTTAGAGGCAGCTCTACACAGATATGGATCCTCCACATATAAAGCCCTGGCCGTAACAGTGTTAGATCAGAACGGGAAACCAACAGTTAATCTCACATATGGTACGTGTTACGTAATAATATTGTGTATATCTGAAACGATTTTTTTCAGTTCTAAATGCATGCCTTTTATGAATTAATTATGAACTATGGCCCAAAGTTTGTTTCTCAAATATGATGTATCATGTTTGTAACGCAGCTTTTCATTGGGTATTTGTTTTAATATATAATTTTTTTATGGGTGCTGTCAATTTATGAAGAAATCTCACCTTTTTTCTTTAAAAAAGAAAGTTTTCTGTATTATTAATTTGTTGTAAATATTCCTGACAGGTTCTTTGACCCTTGACAAAGGCTTGGGCCATATAACCTGTCAGGTAATCTTTATAACTCGTATATGTAGACAAGTTGCTTGCTTTAAATGACATCATTCCTGCGCGCCTTTGAAGAATGAATTGCATGCTTAGGACAAGGTCATTTCACTGTTTAGAATCAACATGTAAAACCACATGCTACTATAAGTAGAAGGTGCTAAATGAAAATGTTAGTTTTCGTAATTTCTTACAAGAATATGATATAAATGAGCCAAGCCACGACAAAACCAACATAGTGCGTTTGACAAGCATGGATCCAGACCAGCCTGCGCATCCGCGCAGTCTGATCAGGATCCATGCTGTTCGCTTACCAACTTTATTACAAGTAGAGAAACTGATAGCGAACAGCATGGATCCTGATCAGACTGCGCGGATGCGCAGGCTGGTCTGGATCCATGCTGATCGCAAACACATTATGTTGGTTTTGACATGACGCGGCTCATATTATGTAATATGCTAGAAAAAGAATAAAACACCAGAAGTCCTCACTAGCTCTCTCATAACTGTATAGCACAAACTAGTCATAAACAGTTATGTATTTATTTATTATTTTCGTACAATGAATTTTCACTGTCTCTTTTTTTTTTCCAGGAAAATTATTAAGTAAGACGCAAAAAATAGCGTATAACTTGCTGAATAAAGTAGGTCAGAAAGGAGAAGTGCCGATTAAACCAGGAGACAGGGTACGATCTATCACATTTATCCTCATTAAGTTTGAATTTTTAGTCCCCTACCGATTTACCGGAGGGGACTTTAAGTTTACCCTCCGTCCGTCTGTCTGTCTGTCTGTCCGTCCGTCAGTCCGTCTGTCCGTCCGTCAGTCAGTCAGTCCGTCCGTCCTCAAAACTGGATCCCGCGATAACACAAAAAGTACTGAAAATATTTTAATGAAACTTGATATATGGATAGATGGCAGTATGGAGATTATGCACGTCTTTTTCTTTTCTTCCTATGGTGAAAATTCTGGTTGCTATGGCAACAAATAGACTGAAAATATGGCAAATTTTACACATAACCTGGATCCCGCAATAACGCAAAAAGTACTGAAAATATTTTTATGAAACTTGATATATGGATAGATGGCAGTATGGAGATTATGCACGTCTTTTTCTTTTCTTCCTTTGTTGAAAATTCTGGTTGCTATGGCAACAAATAGACTGAAAATATGGCAAATTTTACACATAACCTGGATCCAGTGATAACACAAAAAGTACTGAAAATATGTTTATGAAACTTGACATATGGGTATATGGCAGTATGGAAATTATGCACATCCTTTTCTTATCTTCCTATGTTGAAAATTCTGGTTGCTATGGCAACAAATAGACTGAATTTCAAGATTTCTGATTCTAGTTTTTAAGTTTTTTCACTATAAGTTCTTTATTTCTTAAGGTATTTTCTTCAAACTTTAAATATAAGTTGCTTGTAATTAACCACATCATATGTGACAAGGTTTACAACTCTAGCACAAAATTTATCAGAATTACCTCCCTTGAACTTAAAATTTTCATGAAAAAACATTGTTTTTTTTTTTAATAACTTCTTTTTCTGAATGTATCTACTTCAAACTTCATATAAATGTTTCTTATTATCACTCAACATTTGTGAGTGTTCAATACTCTAGCAAGACTATTTCCAGAATTATGCCCCTTTTGAATTTAGATTTTTTTTTTGAGAAATTGGTAATTTTTACTCCAACTTCTTCAATCATGATAGGATTTTAAAAATGTTATATTTTGATAACAGGGATGTTTAAAAAATAACTTTAGAGTGTCCTTCAGTCCTTCTGTCTGTACATAAAAACTGTTTCCTGTGATCACTTTTAAAGAACTTTTTCAACAAATTTACTTAAAATAGGAACATAAGTGGATGGCCAATGGCCCTTCAGAATGTTGCTTGGGCTCTTACCGGTAGGGGACTTATGGATTGCTTGCAATACTATGATAATTGCTTGTTTAACATGTATTACAATAAAAATATACTTTGCTCATCATAAGTAAAATATTTTTATTGCATAAATTTATTTAAATCTATAAAACTCTAATTGAATATGCCTCATTTGAATGAGAGAACATACAAACTATGTTTGGGAACCTGGGGTGAACATTGATTCTTTAAAACGGACAATTTGGCTGCCCTATGCAATGTCCGAGCTTTTACTTAAATGTCAGTTCCTGTGTATTAATTGATGCTATAGGGTTATCTAGTATGTTTGCTACCAGTAACTGTTATACCGTTGGACTGTGATGAGCCGTTGCCGGGCCAGCCTGTACATTGTGCAGAGACATAGATAACAGAGATAGGCAACTTCCCAGTCAGTTAAGATATCGTGCGTGCTTGCTAAACTTAAAAACTTGTAGCAAGTAAAACTGTTTAACCAGATATCAAAATCAGTAAAAAAATACATTTCCTGAAAGCTTATGCATTTGTCTACGGCAGCAGGTAAAAAAACATTTACAGTTCCCATTTAAATAAATGATACATCAATTTTTAGCTCGACTATTCGCAGAATAATCGAGCTAATGCAGTCACCCATTTGTCGGCGTCGGCGTCAGCGTCCCTGTGGTTAAGTTTTTGTATGTAAGCTGGTATCTCCATAACTACTGAAGGAATGGATTGAAACTTCACACACTTGTTCTCTGTGATTATCTAAGATGATTGGCACAAGTCCCATAACTCTGATTTGCTTTTTAACATAATTATGCCCCTTTTTCGACTTAGAAATTCTTGGTTAAGTTTTTGTATGTAAGCTGGTATCTCCATAACTACTGAAGGGAATGGATTGAAACTTCATACACTTGTTCGCTTTGATTATCTAACATGATTGGCACAAGTCCCATAACTCTGATTTGTTTTTTTTTATAATTATGCCGCTTTTTTGACTTAGAAATTATTGGTTAAGTTTTTGCGTGTAAGCTGGTATCTCCATAACTACTGAAGGGAATGGATTGAAACTTCATACACTTGTTCGCTTTGATTATCTAACATGATTGGCACAAGTCCCATAACTCTGATTTGTTTTTTTTTTGCATATAAGTGTCCCCTTTTCGACTTAGATATTCTTGGTTAAGTTTTTGCGTGTAAACAAGTATCTCAATAACTACTGAAGGGAATTGATTGAAACTTTTCACACCTTTTCTCTGTGATTATCTTAAATGATCGGCACAAGTCCGATAACTCTGATTTGCTTTTTTGCATAATTACGCGCCTTTTTCGACTTAGAAACTCTTGGTTAAGTTTTTGCGTGTAAGCTGGTATCTCCATAACTACTGAAGGGAATGGATTGAAACTTCACACACTTGTTCTCTGTGATTATCTAAGATAATTGCCACAAGTCCCATAACTCTGATTTGCTTTTTTACATAATTGCCCCTTTTTCGACTCAGAAATTCTTGGTTAAGTTTTTGCATGTAAGCTGGTATCTCCATAACTACTGAAGGGAATGGATTGAAACTTCACACACTTGTTCTCTGTGATTATCTAAGATGATTGGCACAAGTCCCATAACTCTGATTTGCTTTTTAACATAATTATGCCCCTTTTTTCGACTTAGAAATTCTAGGTTAAGTTTTTGCATGTAAGCTGGTATCTCCATAACTACTGAAGGGAATGGATTGAAACTTCACACACTTGGTCTCTGTGATTATCTAAGATGATTGGTACAAGTCCCATAACTCTGATTTGCTTTTTTTGCATAATTATGCCCCTTTTTCGACTCATGAATTCTTGGTAAAGTTTTTGCATGTAAGCTTGTCTCTCCATAACTACTGAAGGGAATGTATTGAAACTTGAAGAGTTTGTACCTTTTCGGACAATTTTATGTATTCATATAGGTAAGCATTATTATACTCAATGAAACACCCTTGTGACAAATTTTCGAATAGTCGAGCGTTACTGTCCTCCGACAGTTCTTGTTAAGTAATTTTGTTGCTAAACTATTCATATGATGAAAAAACTGGCTCAGTGGGTATATTCTGCTATGTTTTTCTAAATGAAAGGCAGGGAAAGTTACCAATATTTTAACATGCAGCAATAGATAAAAGATTTAACTTTCAAATGGTGTATACTATAAAAGGATCAAATGTACATCCATTAAAGTTTAACTTGCTACAAAATGCCTAATTTTTCACTTTTTGATGAGGCATGAGTGATATTTCAATGGAGTATATAGGAGCTGCTAATCTCTGTTATCTACATCTCTGATTTTGTGTGATATGAAATATATCTCATAGTGATGATATTATTTTTTAGGTAGCATTAGTGTATCCAAACAATGATCCCATATCATTTATCAACGGGTTTTATGGTTGTCTAATGGCTGGAGTCGTACTAGTACCGGTCGAAGTACCAACATCACGACGGGTAAGTTATAGAATGGCACATGATTATTAGCATGAATCAGGAGGCATGCTGCCTTAAATTTCTGTGGAAAGGAATTATTTTCTGTGTGGATGAATACATAGAGATAAGGTTTCTGAAACACTATGATTCATACACTCGTATGAATATTTAAGTTAAAATCATTAGCAAATTCTGTGGCAAGGAACTATTTTTCTATGAGGAAGAATACATAGAGATAAGGTTTCTGAAACACTATGATTCATACACTCATATGAATATTTGAGTTGAAATCATTAGCAAATGTACTTGTTTTATTTCAATAATAGAGCAGGAAAAAATATGACATATTATATTACAGTTAAAATTATTTTACAGTTAAATATCCTTGTGAACACATAGAAGAAGATAGATCAATTGCGTGTTACTTAGAAAAGTTTCCCTTGACATTTATATCCTCACCAAAGTGCAGTAATGTGTTAAGTCCTTATAAAATTTTATGAAAGTTAACCAGTAATTACACTAAGGTGACAATACGTCCTTGTGTATAAAGATATTAATCAAACATTTACCTGCAATTGTTTTCCGTAAATGATTTCTAGGAAAATGTTGAGATATGCTTATGTAACTATGGTTACAAGGGTGTTGGTTAATTATGATTGTAAACTTCATGAGATATGTTTCTTTTCTACAGCGGTAGAAAGAAATAAAAGTGATACTTTAAAATTGCTATAACAGCTAGTTTCCCTTCATAATCAGGCATAGACCAAGTTTGCAGAAGTTGAAGGAGAATGTTACATTTTCGCAAACGAACACTGCCTTATTACTGTGGCAAATTTTGCTTGTATATTCAAGTTCTAGGTACGAGGCCTCTTATCCCAAGTATACAGGAGCGTATGAGGCCATTTACGTGAAGCAGTAAGGTACAGGGCCTCTTATCTCAAGTATACAGGCAGTAACTAGGCCTCTTATCCAAATAATACAGGAAAGTACGAGGCCTCTAATCCGAAGTATACGGGAGGAGCCAATATTTTACAATTTAAACTTCATACTGGCATGCAAGCAGTTCATGTACAAAAATCACAGTTGCTAACAAAATATTTTTTATTACGCTCACTCACCAATAAATTGATTGTGATATTCAGCTAATCATACAAATTATGGCAATTCCATTATGTTCTAAACATAGCCTCATATGGGGTACCGAAATTATCCATGAAGCGAAGAAGTTCCCGTACATAAAATATAACCGATCATAATTATACAAATGCGTTATATTAGACCCATTTTTCATTTATAATTGTTGAAGTGACCATTTTTCCAGAGGCAGGTAGATGTAATTAATGATATAGAGCGTAGACTAAACGCTGGTATCTATAACACAGTATCGGTACCCAAATGCAATCACAGACAATGGCTTGCTTGTATGTATGATATTTTACTGATTAAAGCCATAATATTATTTAATATAATAATACAGGTTAAAATTCTAAAAATTAAACAGGTTTTCGTCTCATTGCTAACTTATCTGTACGCATGTGGTATTAGTGGAAAAAACTTTTACAGGCCTCACATGTAATATTTTTGCGCATGCGCGCAAGGATGGAATCCCCCAAAGGTAACAAGGTTACGTTTTCACAACCCACAGATGAAAGTGATTTAAATTGAAAACTTTCTATACGTACTGCCGAACTGACAGTTATATTTTCTCTCATTTATGCATCTGCTTGATTTGATATCAATTTTTGAAGAATGCAAGTAAAAATCAAGCGTTTAAACAAAAAATACGGGACGGGAACTGCTTGCATGCCAATAGTCTTAAAATAAAACAATATGGCGATACAATTTTAAGATTACTTGTTTTTCTCTCTCATATTGTAGGATGCTGGAGGACAGGGTGTAGGTTTTATGTTGGGAAGTCTAAATGTATGCCACGCCCTCACATCAGAAGCTTGTCTTAAAGGCCTCAGTAAAACTGCCAATGGTGATGTTGTCACATTTAGAGGTGAGAATTTCTTTGTTTGTTTGATGTTATTGAGGGTAGTAGTTGATATACCAATGTAGTTTGTTATGTTGCAGAAAGTTTGGGACAATAGTTGAAAAAATTGGACAGTGTTTAAAATGGTTACTATTTCATGAGATATGTGGAAAGCACTTTCATTGTATTCTTGGACTGGTACTGGAATTCTTACCAATGGCAAGAATAAACAAATTTAAACACACATACTTACACTTAAACAATCACTGATTTATTTAATCAAGATAATGGGTATTAAGTGATAGGCTCTTAATTAAAGATGGTCTGCAGGCTGTCCCAAGTTTTATACATGTATATGTAATGTACGAAGATTGAATAATATGACAAATTAAGATTTCATGGTCATTTTTTGTCAAAGAAATATTACATTAATGATGTTGATAATGTTGTAATTGATGTTTGGCCTTGAGGTTATAAGACTTTTTTTTGAATCCCAGGATTTTCATTGGACAGGGCATGCTCCATGCTGTTATTGGACCAATCAAATTCCCAATTTCTCAAATTCTGATTTTTAGCTTTGAAAATATTTTTTAAACCTTGGACACCTTGTTTTTGAATTTATTGTTTATTTTATGCAGGATGGCCACGTTTAAGTTGGTTATCTACAGACAGCATGTCCAAACTTCCAAAAGACTGGCAACCACCACCTAAAACCTCTGAGGATGTTCCGGCGTATGTGGAGGTAAAGGAAATACAGAATCGATCCGACACGGTAACCAAGACAATCTAAATATAGTAAACACACAGGAAGTGATGCCTCACCTCCTTCAGTACTGAAGAGCTTCATGCAGTTTGAAAAGTTGAATATATAAATCCAAAGAATAAAATCATAGAAAAGTATTTTTCACTTTTATTGGAAAATACTAAGTATTTTGGCAAATTTTTTTGGTGTTCTTACTTTATTCATTTTGGATGTCTTTTTAATTTAAAAAATGTGTATTAAAATATCAAAAAATTCAAAATTTGAGTTAGGATAATTGGTTACCAATTCATGTAGTTTTGTTTTTGCATAGTTTTCTTATATGTTTAAGTATAGTTCTTGACAGGCATGCCCGCGCCCTGCATTGCGTGCTCAGGAAAAACCAGTTCTGTAGTGTTTTTACCCCATTTCTACCTTAGTTATGATTTCCACGAAGTTTTCATATTTTGGTGATACGAAATTTTCTTGGATGATGCTCTGAAGTTAGCTGCACGTTGTTACAGCATGTTTGTAGTGAATGCCTGGTGTAGTTTTTTTTTTAACATCTCTTCTTTCTGCCCTTAAATCTTCTTCTCATTCTCCATCTTTCACTGCCTCTCTTATTATTTATCTATATATGTCTGACTATCTCTTCAATGAAGGAAATTCATACATTTTAAGAGGCAGTTGCGATTTCCATTCTAGAAAAAAAAAATCCAGAAAAATCTTGACATATATTACTATCACATAAACCATGGCGCAGGAGTGTAATTAGACCATTCAATGAAAACCATATTACACTAATAACACTTTGACGTCATTTGTGGCATATATAAACAAAGCGTCAAAAAACGCTTATGTAAGTGTTACACTAAAGGCGAATCAATGAAAAATTACTCTCTTTTTAACTGTTTACTGTCTTTATTTTGAATGTGTGATAAATTATATATTATATTCATGTAAATTCAGTACTAATATTTGCATAATATGATTTTATTCGACTTGTTCAATAAATTTAGTATTAAACCTACGCTCATTAAATATCCTATACTTCTACTGTTGTTGACTATTTTAAAATCACGTCCTCTTGTCAGTTATTATCTATCTCCATTGTGAAACCACAGCTTGGTTTTTATAGGAAACATAAATTTGTTGTTGGCAGATTTTTGCTATTTTAGTTTTATGCTTGATACTGTGTTGGTTTTGGCTATTGATGCTAGTGTAGTAAGGTTGTCATGATAAGATTGTCATGAAAACACTTGTGAAGCTGAATCTTGTCAGTGTTTGCACAGGTCTTGGAATACAGCTTGTAAATAATCAGTGGTTTTGAAAAGTGTTTGATTTGAGGGTGTCTTTTAAAGTAATCTTTTAAAAGTGTTTAATAAAAACAAAACAAAACAAAAACAAACAAAAAACACCCACCCACCCACAAGAAAATGCAAGACAGTGACTGATATAAGAAGAGAAGAATAGTACAATGTTCTTTTAGGTAGAAATGGCGTAAAATTTTTGTTTGCTGAAAACAAGCTGCTATGGTCCTCAGACAAAATTGCATAATTGGCCTCAAAATCCAGTCTAATCATGGTCTGCACTTTTCAGTTGGTACATATTTTGAAATTTTCTTAAATATATTGAACAATTTTGTGTCCAATGTGTTTGGAAAATATCCCAAAATATATTGAACAATTTTGTGTCCAATGTATTTTGAAAATTCCCCCAAATATATTGAACAATTTTGTGTCCAATGTATTTTGAAAATTCCCCCAAATATATTGAACAATTTTGTGTCCAGATTGAAAGCTAGTCAATAGATATTTAGCATGGTAACAGTTCAAGAATTTCATTTAGGATAATTGCTTGATATTTGTGCTAAATCAATTTTTTTTAAAATAAAAATCTAACAATTTTGCATGACTGTATTTAATTATAATTTCTGAATACTAATTTCTGTTATATTTTTTTTTTAAATTTTAGAATTCAATTTCTTTTCATGTTAATTTTTTTTTCCATGTATTATTTTATCATTTCCCAAATTCTGCATTCTTTAAACCATTATTCATGTTTAGTTTTTTGTCCATTTTTTTTTTCTCACTTAATAGATTTCGCATTCTTTTAACACACTAATGTGAACAGCTTTATCTACTCTTTAGGGAGATTATACTTTTGATTTTCTTCTGTCAATCATTTTGCAATGGGCAGTAACATTTAGATACTTCTATTTCAGTCATTTTTTCAGTGACTTTCTAAAATAGAATTCTATTTTCATTATTTTGAGATTTAAGATATACTGGGAAAAGACAAAAGCCCGATATAGAAAGCTAATTAGTGTTGTTGTTTTTGTACCAGGAGTTGTATTAATAGATCTATATATAGAATAAACAGATCTGTTTAAGGATTTAATTTACCAGAATCTAGTTCTCAATATAAAAACATCACCATATTTATAGTTTTTGCCTGCATATTTTATGTATTCTACTAATTTTGTATTCAAAGTGGATTGGTCTACAATGGGCACATTTTTCTTATGTATTTCAAATATTGATAAAAACAATATAATAATGAATCATTTGGATATTCTTATGAAATATGTCTGGAAAACAAAATGTTGATAAAGTTCTAAAGCGATTTAGTATCAACATTTATGATGGGTAATAATATTTTGTTCCAGAACACTTTATTAATCTGTTATATAGATCATATATATATAACACTTACATTATCCGTTATATACTCACTTATCGTGTCTTTGCCTTGCGTCTTTTGAGGGCATCAACATGAAGACAAGATATATTGTTGGTGAAATGACAATATTTTTAAAAGGCAAAGACACATGATCTTTTTTTCTGTAAATTTATCGTGTTTGGAGGGTAGTAATCTTTGTATTGGTACCCTATATTTGTCTTGTAATAGGTTAAATGTAACTCAGACATACATATTTTAATTTTTCTTTTCCATAACACACCCATATCAAATATGTTTATTCTTTGGTTTTTACAGTATACGACGGGGAAAGACGGAAGTACTGTTGGTGTTACAGTGACGAGAAGGGGGGCTTTTTGTCATTGTCAAACTTTAACTGTAGCTTGTAATTATACTGAAGGTACACAAAGTTTTATTTTTAGCATAAGTAGTTTAGCAATTCCTCCCCTTAGATAAGAGGTTCCAAATAACTGACCCATTTCGAAGCACAAAAAGTACTTAACATTTTTCTGACTTGGTCATAACCAGAACTATTTTCCTATAATTTATAGTTATCTCTTAAAAAACAAGTATTGTGCAGGTTTGACTAAAATTGTATTTCTTGCTTAAATACAGTTTTCATATTAACTTCTATGAAGATATGTACATTGTATACATAATGGACAAAGGTGTGTTGCAAAAATTGGACTCGAACCTGTAACTGCTGATGGTAAAGTAATAAAAATTACAGCACACTTGAGCTACCAGTACAGGGACCTGCCAAATATCAGATATACTTGCATCCTAACACCAAAGTTGGGGTTTGACGTTTAAAACTGTTCAATAAAACAGGTTCAAAGAATACAGCTCTATCTTGAGATCAGCTTATATTGACAATTCAATGTATTCATTGTATTAGCCCAACCCACATACCTGTAAATCTAACGATTGCATTATCTAACATGATGATTACAAATAAAAATAAATTGAAGGTTTTTTCTTTTACTTGCAGGTGAAGTAATGGTGTGTGTATTAGATTTTAAACGTGATGTCGGCCTATGGCATGGTATTTTATGTGTAAGTAAACTTGGTGAATTCTTATGTAATTCCTTGTTACTTATTTATAACCTTTCATACACATACACAGTATTTTTGTAGTATGTTGTAGTTTTAAAATTTGCACTTTTGCTTCAATTACATGACTGTTTTTAATGATGGTTTATCTGGGTTTAAAGAAGACACCTTGTCTTACAGATTATTCACTTACATTTAATAAAACAGCCTTTTTTCAGACTTAAAGTTGAAAAAAAATTGAAGTAATAAATATTGATTTTAAAGCAGATCTTTATAAAAGCATCATGGTAATTACAAAAGATATGTATATATATTTATCACATAAACCACAGCGCAGGAGTGTAATAAAGCGATAAAATAAAAACAATATTACACTTGTGTAATAACACTTTGACGTGGTGTCATTTGCTTAATATGTAAACATAGTGTTAGACAGGGCTAATGTTAGTGTTACACTATAGGAGTGTCAGTGAAAAATGACCCTTTTTTAACAGTTTACCATTCTCATTTTATATATGTGATAAATTGAATATTATATTCGTGTAGATTCATACCCTGTAAGTACTTTGTTACTTCTCAATTTGAGAAAATATTAACTTTTTTCAATAAAACATCTTGAAACTTAACTCTTCATATAACTGAGGGGAAAAAAGAAACATGTGTTGGTAAATAGGCCAATTTTAGAATTTCAATAAATTGTTTATTTTAAACATGATTTTAATATTTTCTACTTTCAGAGTGTATTTAATGGTATGCATGTAATATTTATTCCTTATTCTTTGATGAAAGTTGATCCTGCCTCATGGATGAAAATGATCACAAAATATAAAGGTAAGCTATTAAACCTTTACCTTAAATTTTTTGAAAGATCCATTTTTAATTTTGGGTATATCAAGATGAGCATTTTAGTTTTGTCAATGCCGAATTTTGTAATTGGACTTGACCAGTATCAATTGTCAGAAATGTCCAGTATCAATTGTAATTTTCAAAATATGGAGTGGAGTTCCCTTATAAGGATATGAAGTGATATGAATTTGATACCAATTGGTTATTATTTTCAAATTATTTAAAATTGGCGTTAAAAAAACCCCTGAAAAACAAAACAAAACAAAATTCAAACCAAGCAATTAATTTTCAAGTCAGACTGGATGGTAATTACTGGTGCCATTGGTAATGCCACCTAACATTCATAAAGTTAAATCCATTTCTGTTTATGAATTTGAACAATATGTATTTATTTATTTCAGCCTCTTGTGCGATAGTAAAATCACGAGATATGCACTGGGGCTTATTAGCTCAGAAAGACCACAAAGATGTTAACTTCAGCTCACTGAGATTACTGCTTGTTGCTGACGGCGCAAATCCATGTAAGTTTATACCCCCTGTTCCCACATATTGAACTTTTGTCTTTTAACCTCTTATTTAGAAATCATGTGGGATAAGTGGCTGGTCACTTGTGCAGAAATTTTTAATTACTGGATAGTTATCTAGGAAGGCCAGTTACGTCAAACAACTGCTGATAACAAAAAGAAAAAAATGTGTTTAAAATCTATTTTAAAAAAGAAACAAAATATATGTTAAAATCTATTTTTAGTTGAAAAAAAAATATATGTGTTAAAATCTATGTAAAAAAGAAAAAAATGAAAAAAAAAATGTTAAAATTCTTGTAAAAAAACCCAACAGAAAACAAAAAATGTATTGAAATCTATGTTGAAAAATAAAAGAGAAACAAAAAGAAAACTAAAAATGTGTTAAAATCTGTGTAGTAAAAACCACAAAACACTGAAAACCAAAAATGTGTTAAATAAAAAATTTGCACAATAAAACCAGAAAACAAACAAACTCGGGCTATGCAATATATACATATTGTTTTATAAACAAGCAGTCTAATATTTGATATATAGTTATGTAACTTTTTATATTCAGGGTCATTAACATCGTGTGATGCATTCCTAAATGCCTTTCAAGCGAAGGGTTTGAAGCCAGAGGCTATATGTCCCTGTGCTAGTAGTTCAGAAGCCCTGACTGTCTCTGTTAGAAGGTAAGAGTGTGTGTAAAAAAGTGTACATACATGTGAACCCTCCCACTTAAAGCGGGACACTCCCACTTTCTGCAGCCATATTTTCAATGATTTTTTTTCCCCACAAATTAAAGAAATCTGCCTACTTTTAAGGCAGAACTTTGTTTATTGCAAATTCTAAAATCTCCCTCTTTTTGAAGAAAAATCTCCCACTTGATCATCGAAAAAAGTTCACATGTATGTGTATTTCTTAAAGGCACATTATGCCTCAGGTACAAATAAAGTTTACTTCTTTAGAATTCTTATCGTTTTAGAGAATGATGCTTGTTACCAGAAGAAAATAGCGCTAAATGTGAAATAATTTGTCTTGAAAGTGGCAATATGTAAACAAAATAGTATTTTGATTTCCATACAAAGAACTTATACATTATAGCTATACCTTTTGACAAAATGCAACAGATAAAAAAGATGATTAAGGTAATTGGAAGGGAGTAACCTTTTGGATATATAAGGGTAAAGAAAGTTAAAAAGCTTTTGTGAAATAAAACTTAAAGCATTTCTGAGGCATAATGGGCCTTTAAAGTGTTTTCCTTAAAGTGACATTATGCCCTTCTGATAGTATATAGTTAATAAGCAAGTACAAGTCAAAATATGTTTTTAATTTTGCCTTGATTCCATTCAATTTTATAATTTACTTCGCAAGAACAATAAGTAACTCATGTACCCAAAAGAAATTTCTATAAATATCCATGGGAAATTACTTGTAACGTTCAGTTTATAAAAGAAGTGGGGTAGTCTTTTTATATTTTAGGCAGATTTATATTTTATCGCAGGTATATAGCTTTATACACTTTAAAGGACACATGAATAGAAAAATGTAAAAGAATATTCCCTTGTTATAAATATCATGTTGTATTTATAGGCCAGGCAGAACAAGTTCAAGTGCTACAGGGAGGGGTATACTATCTATGCAGGGTCTAAGCTATGGTGTGGTACGAGTGGACAGTGAAAACAGTTTAACATCCCTTACATTACAGGACTGTGGCCAAGTCATGCCTGGTGGTAAGTTACCTTGTCTTTTATAGGTGCCATATTTATTCATTTCAAGAGGTTTGGTTGGTTTTAAAACCAAATCCAGTTAGAGGTTTCTTTAACCTGTGACCAAGGTTAGTAAAATACCAAGACCTAAGAAGTTTTAGATGAACTTTGATAATAAAACATACTTGGAAAAAAGGAAGAATGATTTTTCATAAGAGCTGTCGTGTATGATAACATAGCCTACCTAACGATCCCCATGTAACTCTCATACCATTGAAATCAATCGTTGAGTCCAACAAAATACAAATAAAAATGTCACATCTTAAAAATTTTTTTAAAAAATGGGATAAATATATTTAAAATCTAAGAATTCTTTATTCTTATGTTTTGTTAAATATTTAACATGGTTCAGGGTTCTCACTAGGACTTGAAAACATGGAGTCCATGGACTCCCAACCCTGAAAAAGTTGGAGTCCAAAAGCGCGTCGCAATTAATATGTTTACAGATTAGTCATTCAATGCTCACAATAGTATTGCTGATATTTTGAATCTTCAAAAGACTTCCAAAGTTTATAGTTATTCAAAAGAAACTCTAAACTACATAGTATAATTATTGTTTTGTTGTTAATATTTATTATGAAATTATTTCATTATAATGCATCAACACATGGAAATCGTTTTTTTTCTTCACTTTTATACCAAATCAAATTTTATTCTGGTTAAGTAAGTTCATTCTAAAGACAAAAAGTTTATATTTGTAAAAAAAACGTAAATACAATGAATAGGAAAATCGTGTACAGCTTCACACAGTGTGTAAGAGATTCATCCGAGCGACAATTATTTTAGCAAATATCTTCAAAAGGGGGCAATTGAAGATCGATATTTAAAGATTTAATGATGATTAAATAATAAAGGAACAATTCATTCGCATGTTTGGCTTGGAAACAGAGAATTTTTGCGAAATTTTAGGGTTTCTGGCGAACGTGAAATCGCCGATGTTCGGGATCAATTTTCGGATATCAAAGAAAAGTGTATGTGTATTTTGGTTTGTTGTCCTGGCATTTCGGCAAAATATTTTAAATTCTTAATACTCTTATATAAAGTTTTTGCAAGAATGAAAATAAAGCAAAATTGTGCCTAGAAAATGCCGAAAATATTCGACAATCATTCAAAATTACACTCATTTAACAGTCTTTAAACTTGCGGCGTAAATAGTCGATAATTTTATCCTTTTGTCGGTAAAATTTGCTAATGTCCAATCTACAGTTGATCAAAGATATAAAATTATACACAAGTATATCTGGTAATTACATGTTCAGCGCGTGTATACATTAGTCTGATCACTATTGCGTGATAATGATCGGAAGCATTATCGCTGATTGGCTAATCGCTTCACGGGTCAATGTGCATAGGACCGCCTACCTATAGACTGACATGCGCTGACGTATTTGTGTATTTGTGGTTGTAAACAATCGGTAATGTAAATGCGTCCCCAGGCAATATTAAGCGTACGTGGAATCCTTGCTCTGAAAAATTTGCGTCCAGCTGTAATAAACATGCGTACCGGGACGCCGAAATAAGCGTCCCCGAGAACCCTGTGGTTATTAAGTTGCTGTTTTAATGGTGAACATTTTTGTTCAGTATTTGTGCTATTAGTTTATACTGAATTTATTTAAATTTATGTTGGAAGCTATAAACTGAAAATTTTTCAAATCCATTCCTGGAACGAACCAAAATTAGTGATGTATATTTTGTAACAAATCCTAATCTATATGTACAATTGTATTTTATTCACTATTGAAGCTGTAATGATAGTGGTGAAGATAGAAGGCTCTCCATACCTCTGTAAGACAGACGAAGTGGGCGAGTTGTGTGTCTGTGCCGGCTATGCTGGAATACAGTACTGGGGCCTGCAGGGAATCACTGTAAATACATTCCAGGTCTGTACGCCTATATTTCTATCTTTGTATATATGGTATTTATTATATACCTATAAATAAAATATTGTGAAATATTTATGAAATAAAATGGGTATTTTCATTTTCCGTGTTTTCACTAAAAATTTATTTTTCACTGCAATGAAACATATTTTCCATATTTTCACTGGTGACTTGCCAGACTGCTTTCTTCTTAATTCAGCCAATACACAAAATTAAAAGAAAATTCTTAAGAATTGTAAGGTCTTAAAAGAGAAAAAGGATATAATAAACAGAGTATTCAAGTTCTTTTCTATACATACAGTATTCATTTTCATCTTGTGACATGAAAATTATCATATTTCACTTATGCCTGCCTTTACCCGTGAAATATTTATTTTCACACCACTTAATGTAAATAAACATTGTATTTATGGAAAAAAACTTCAATATCCTCAACATATGTTATGTTGTAACTTTGTATTTTAAAAAAAAATCAGACTGATAGACATATTTTACATAATCTGATATCTACATGCTGAATTTTACTTTATTTCATTTTCAGTTTAAAGTATTTCCATGTATACTTCATATTTATCTTAAATTTATTATATCTAAACCCTTTACAGAAATTTTGTAACAGTTAATATACATTTTAACACAGATAAATGATTGCATTGTTAAATTTTCAAAATGATCTTTATGTAAAATATGTCTTATATCTTAAATTGTGTGGTAAATTGTTATTTAATATTCAATATAGGTTCAACCTTTACAAAGTGATGGGAGACCTGCTGCAGGTGATAAGACATATGTTAGAACAGGGTTACTTGGCTTTCTTGGTCCAGTAAGTATTATTGTTAGCTTTGTGAACATTCTATTCTTACACCTGCCCTGCTGAATAAGTATAATGGAGTTGCCAAAGAAAAAATTGAGTTATTATGAACACTGCCATCATTGACATCATGCAAAAACTTTATGTAACCTATTATACAAACATTTTAACAGTTAAAAATATATAACTTGGAATACATGAACTTGCTTATTTTATGAGGACGTGCAGTAGTTAGACAAGGGGCATAATTCTGAAAGAGCAATATTTTTGGAGTTAAGCCCCCTTATTTAGAATTCGTAATAGATTTGTAAAGATAAAACAGCTTGCCACTTACGAGGTATTAACCCACGGCCACACAGCTAAAGTTTCTTACATCACTAGTCTGACATGTTAATCACTTGGCCATGCCACCACAACTAAAGGGTCTTGTTGAAAGAATGTAAACAAGATGTAGTGATGGCATGGCCGAGTGGTTAACGCATCAGACTAGCAAGCGAATGATAGCTAGCCGCATGGGTTCAAACCCTGTCAGGGGCAAGTCGTTGTTTCCTTGAGCAAGAAACTTTACACTCATTGCTCAGTACTAGTTGGTTCCATGAACCGATTTGAAAGTGTGTTTATAAGCTTAAAACTTCCTACACAATCGAACTAAAATAGATTCTGTATAAACCAAGATGGATGTAAAAATCTCGATTTTTTAAAATGATTTTTGTTTTTTGCACACAGGGTGGTCTTGTATTTGTATGTGGCAGTAAGGAAGGTTTAATGCAGATCTCAAATAGACGGCATAACACTGATGACATTATCGCCACGGTGCTAGCTGTAGAACCTATGAAGTTTATATACAGAGGAAGGTAAAAATACATTTATTTCTATATTTATATGTTATTTAATGATTGTCCATTTGTGTCTTTATCATTTTAAATCTGATGATGCTAATGAACTTAGCCTGCTTGGAATTTTGAATTGTCTATTAGGGATTTGAATCATCTAAGCAAAATACTACTGTATAAGTGGTTAAGTTATCGACATGGAAATATTGGTGAAATTCGCTAAAATTTCCTCTTGAGTAAATACAAACCAACATGTCATTAAATTCTACACTAGCACACTTCCCTTATAATTCCTCACGCAAAATATCTGGGATTTTAAATTTGCTTACTTTTCAACACACGGAAATATCCACATACAGTAATTTTAATCTGCTAACATTTTTTGTCAGATTGCATATAGTCACCTTAGTGCAATAACAGGTTTTATCACACACCCGTGCCGATTTTGCGACTCCGTAAAAATGGTATTGCACGGCCGTGCATATATTTTGACGTGACGTCATTAGCGTTATACAAACATAGTGTAAAGACGCGCTAAATGTTAGCGTTATACTATAGACGCGTCAATGAAAAATGACTCTTATTTCACTTTAAACGGTATTTATTTTGGGTATGTGATAAATAGAATATTAAATTCGTGTAAGTTCCATACTGAATTTATTGCACTCGTTGAATAAAATAATATTATGCTCGCCAGAGGCTCGCATAATATAATTTTATTCAACTCGTGCAATAAATTCAGTATTGAACTTACACTCATTCAATATCCTCTATAACTTGATTGAATCATATAAGAAATGAACCAGTTACTGCTCTAATGTGCAAACATGGTTTTACACTGGTTGCATTGTCATGTTGTTATTGCCACTCTGTGGTTAATGTTAATGACATCTAATCATTTAACTACATATCACTGTAAGTTTAAATCCCTTCAGGAAGTTTGGATTCTTTATTGTAAACATTTATTTAGTTAGTGTATGGAAGGTCTGTGGTTCTACTCTTGATGTCTTGTTCCCTCTGCCTTTACAAGACATAGAGGATATTGAATAAGTTTAAGTTCAATACTGAATTTATTGAACAAGTTGAATATAATTATATTGTGTGAGCTTCTGGCTAGCATAATATTATTTTATGCAACAAGTGCAATAAATTCAGTAATGAACATACTCAAATTTAATATTCTATTTATCACTTACCCCCACGAAATAAAGACTGTTTAAAGTGAAAAAGAATCATTTTTCATTGACGTGCCTATAGTGTAACGCTAACATTTAGTGGGTCTTTACTCTATGTTTTACGTAAATGATGTCATATCAAAATATATGTACAGCTGTGAAATACAATTTTTACAGAGTCGCAAAACCCGGCAAGAGTTTGTGTTTAAAACTATGTAATGAATTCTCTTCCGTTATATAACCATGTGAAAATCTTGATCTCTAATATTACAGAATTGCAGTGTTTTCTATAGAAGTGCTAAAAGATGAACGAATTGTGATAATAGCAGAACAGCGTCCGGACTGTCCGGAGGAGGAGAGCTTTCAGTGGATGTCGAGAGTTCTACAGGCTGTCGACAGCATACATCAAGTCGGTGTCTTCTGTCTGGCTCTAGTCCCACCTAATTATCTTCCAAAGGTAAGTTTTTTACATGTTGTATCTGATGATTATTAGTGCGATATTGAAAATATACATATCAGTGAGATACATGTCATTATCACTGTCTTAAATCACTGTCTGTGACCGAGTGGTTAAGGTGGTTGACTTCAAACAACTTGCCCCTCACCACTGTGGGTTTGAATCTCAGCAGGGACTATGGAATCTTTCATGTGAGGAAGTTATCCAGCTAGTTTGCTGAAAGTGAGTGGTTCTACTGAGGTGCCAGTTTGTGCAGCAGGGGGCACCTGAGGTCTTCCTCCATCAATAGATCTGGAATGTCACAATAAGACCTACACTGTGTTGGTATGACATAAAACCCAATCAAACCAACATACAAACCCGCCTTAAAGCTGCATGTTAAAGTTTGATTTGATTTAGTACAGAGATATAACAGAAGATAAATATAATATAAAACATATTCAGTGATACAACATATATAGACATTGCTTAATACAATTTCTATTTTGGAATCTTTGACAACTTTTGATAAACCTTAAAATGATTTTTTCCTTCTGTAATTTCAGACACCATTGGGAGGTATCCATTTACACGAAACTCGGAAAAAATTTCTTGAGGGTTCATTACATCCAGCCAATGTGTTAATGTGCCCTCACACGTGTGTGACAAACCTGCCAAAACCTAGAGAACACAGGCCGGACAGGGACGTAACTCCGTCAGCTGTACACGTAGGAAACATTGTACAGGGAGCTCGTATGGCATGGGCTCAGGGGAGAGAACTCAATATGGCCGACGAAGAAGGTGATGGATCAAGAAAGGTAGCATTTACAGTTTTTGAAAAAATGGTGTCACATTGAAGGTTCAATGATCAGTGCTAATTGTTAGAACCAGTGGATGTTTTTTCAAAATTCTTAATTAAACACCATGTTTGTGTTTCTACCCCGGTATATTGAGTACTGCAATAGAAGGTGCTTGGAGACCTGGATGTTGAATTTTATTTTCCACTTTCAGCCATAAGCAGGCATAATCAATCCAAGTCCACAAAATTTTAAAAGATTTTTACATGTTTTGGGGGGTTCTTTCAGGTTTCCACTATTTATTTTATGCATTTTGCTTGTTGATAAATTCATCAAGCAGTGGCTCTTTAATTTGTTATGTTGTCATGCTGATTTACCCTTAATCTTCTATCAGGGATGCCAATTTTTCTTCGGACCCCAAAATCCCAGTTAAGGTAGGGCATTTTTTAAAAACCAATTTATCTCTTAACCCCCCAATTTTAGTTTTCTCGGGGGAAGGTTTTTAATTTTAATTGAAAGGGTTGGGGAAACTACCGCCATTCTAAATACTTTAGGAAATAAAAATAAAAAAACCAAAAAACTTTTTACGGAGATTTTGAGGGTGGGCCCCAAAAACCAAATTTTTAAAAATGTAAAATTCAATTATTTTATTAAATCGGCAAAAAAATTTAATGTTTCAAGATGCGCCCCACCTTCTTTCTTTTGCCATTTTTCTAACATTTTACACAGTTTTTACGGAAGTTTTTACGAACAGACTCAGGCTCCCGACCAAAACTTTACCATTGCTGGCAAATTCGTAAGGTTTTGTCGTGTCGCAACTCATATTACCCTTGTTTGATAATTTAATCCTGTAGAAAAAGAAATAGAAACTGGACGGCTTTTGTCGTTTTTTGTTTGATTTATTGTATACTATGATTTATTGTATACTATGGCTTACTCAATATTGTTTGTCACTAGGGCTGTCATTGATGGAAAATTTTGTATTGATATATCGAGAGACAAATATCGACAATATATCAATAAATCAACTTTGACAGTAGATACAATGAAAAACATTTAAATATTTGTTATAAATTGGGATCATGCAATGAATGCATGCTTGTATTAGACATTTCAAATATAAAAAAATATATAAGTTTTTTTTTTTTTCTGTTATTTTTGTCACTGACATTTAAAAACAGAGTTTAAAGTTCAAGTTAGCCAACAAAACTGGAGAAAAAAAAATACTTCTCTAATTAGGCAAAATAGGGAAATATATTCACTTAAATAAATAAATAAATAAATATATAAATTTTAGTTTGTATCAATATTTTAAAATGTGTATCAATATTGTATCAGATGATAAATATCAATGATATTTAGATATTGCCATATTCAATGACAGCCCTATTTGTCACAGAATTCTGTAGTCTAAAAAGTTTTTTTTATTATATTTTATTTTTCCCAAATTTTTTTCTTTATTTTTATCTAAAAAAAAAGTGTATATTCACCTTAATATTTAAATAACCAGTATTTACAGTCTTGTTTTAAATAAAAATTGAAAGGGGGCCTTCAGCTTTTTTTTTTTGGAAAAAAAAGTGTTTTTTCAACTAAGTATTTCAGAAATTTTTATCAAATATCATTTTTTAAGCCTTCTAAAAAAAGGGTTTCCGAGATTTTATAGCACTCATGATGTTTGTTCTAAAAATAGAAGATAAAAAAAAATCTCAGTTTATAATTAATATATAGAGAGTGGACTGATAAATTAGAGGTGTCGAGGGGTTTCCGTATCATTTATGTATTTAATTGACAGAAAAATACATTTTCCAACTTAATTCTTTTGATTTGACAAATTTATGAAACAATTTTTCTAAAAATCACTTATTTAACCTTTAGAATAACTGAAGGCCACTTTAAATCACATGATAATGGTCACAAACATGTTGCTATAGAAGATACATGCTTAACTTCACATTTTTATTTGAATTATGCTTTCCTCGTTATTTGTAATTATGCTATGCTTTGTCTTTAATGTAAACTTCTTTTTTACAGTCAAATTTATGCTTCACTTTTTTATGTGTAATTTATTACTCCTACCTCTTTTAAATTAGCATTTTTTGTGAAAGCTTACTTTTGACTACAGCAACAATTTTGTCCAAAAAAAATTGTTTTCCTGCTTTAGAAAAAATTTCATATGAATAAAGTATAGGCTGCTTTGACAATATGAAGATGTCACTATTTGGCTTAACTTGAGATTCTTTTGCTTGCATGAAAATGGTTGGAAATAAAGATTTTTAGTTGTTGGTTCTCACCGGTGGTTAAAATATTTTTGTGCTTATTTTCCGCAAATGAAGTTGATTAGAGTTAATTTTGAATAATAAATTAAGTACTGTTTAAAAATAATTTGAAAAAAAAAAGATTTGAAAATAAAGATTTGAAGATACATGTAGGGACTCTGTTTTTACATGGTTATGCGGAGGGGTTGGGGTCATTGGTGAGGTCATTGGCTGAACTGCCGACTCCTCAATGCTGTAAGTTCAAAGCCCACAAGGGACTTGAGGTTCTTTCTTGTGAGGAAGCTGTCCAGGTAGCTTACAGAACACTCAGAAGACTGTTGGTTCTACTTAGGTGTCTGTGAGTGCCTTAAATTATATACAACAGGTCTTTCTCAACCAGTATAGCTGGGAAGTTGTCATAGTTGTCATTTGTCCTACACAGTGTTGATGAGACTTGAAACCAAATTCTAGAAAAATCAAAACTCATGTTAAACTTTTATTTGTAAATAAAGGACATTAATATAAGTGAATTGTTTAGATTTTTGACAGTAGCTTGACTGAGTTGCAGTATTTTAAAATTAATTGGCATTTATTCCTTGTCAGCACGGACAGTCTGGAAAAGCTTGGCCTCCACAGGTATAATGATTGGAACCCACATTTTCATTGGCTGCGAGGCTGTAACCTCTTCTCTCATTGGCTGACATTTTGAAATTCATGTAACCAATAATATCCATCCATACACCCATTGAAAGTTTTTATTGGCTGGTTTGAATATGAAATGATAATTATTTTCTTCATCGTATATCTTGTAGAATAACTGCCTGTATTGAAGTTTAAAGAAAGCATTTTAATTATTATTTACATACTGAATATTTGACTACAAATTTAGCATGGCAGTGTATATGTATTCTTGAAATATCTTAAAGTGAAAACATGTATATAAAATATACTATTATATAATATATATTTGATTCATCAAATTAGTAAATTGTCTAAATAATTTATGAAATTATAAAAGAATTTTTTTTTCTTTAGCATGTTAGTATTTTATTTGCCGCCTTTAATTGCTTACATATTTTTTATTGAATGACTGAATGGCTGAAAATCATGCTTTTATCTTAAAACATTATACATTGTATTTTGCATGGGTATTCACCAGTTTGCTGTAAAATGATTTTGTAGAAAATTTTCATCTCTCTTTTAACATTAAGACTTTCAATGCACCTTCAGGCTCTGAAAACTCCTTTGGCAACTTAAAAATTCATTTGCACATAAACACAAAAGTCTAGGGTCTTATGTAGTCTAATATTGTGTTAACAAACTTTGTGATATCCTAACCCCAAATCCCAAAATTAATAATAATTAATATTAACTGATACAGTGTTAACATGTCTGTCCTAATTTCCGAATCACATATTCTGGTGTGAAGGAAGCACATGGTTGTTTTGATTTCCATCCCACAATCTCTTGAATTAACCCATGTAGTTCTTGTAATTTAAAAGGTGGTTGGGAGGTTTTTGTTTCTCCGATTTAAGCCAATAATCAACAGATTTACTTCTATTACTTAAAACCTACATTATGTTTGTTAGCCAACAGTATAGAGCCTGGTCAGACGGCATGGATGTTCAGGCTGGCTGGGCTAAATACTGGTATGAAAAGGTCAATCACAGGTTTCAACTGGTTACTAGTTAAATTACTTTTACTCAGGCTTTAAAGGTGATAAAAATAGAAGTTGTCACATTATTATTGCCAAACCATATGTGACTATTAGGTGATGTTGTGGTTTTAATTTTGGTAACAAAGATTTCTTGCATGCACCATTCACTCTTAAGGAAACATACAAAACATTTTTCTTTCATGCAGGTACAAAATGTTATTTTGGAAGTATTGAAATTTCAAATTTTTTGCAACAGATATATAGCTTTATTCACTTTAAATGTAAATTTTTTAAGTGATTCTTTTAAAGACTTTACTTATTATTTGTGGAATAATTGCTTTATGGTTCCAACAAATTGCCATTAATATTGTGATAATTTTTTTTGATAAAGTATAACAAACATAGGTAAAAAAAAGTTAAAAATATACCAGAAAGAGAAAAACGATGTTAGATTTTTTTTGTAATGTCCTATTTAATTTTAATTTTTTAAAAACATCTGGGTTTACATCTGTGAATTTGGCAGTGATTACAATCTGCAAAAGAATGGTTATCGCTGTAAGGTGTTTGCTTTATTGTCTCCCTTTATTGTACAGGTACAGATACAGCTTTCCATGTCATGTTCACAGCTACATAAGCGAGCTGAAAGGATCGGATGTTTGTTGATGGAGAAAGGACGTCTCAACACAGGGGACCATGTAGCCCTTCTCTACCCACCAGGGATAGAATTAATAGCAGCTTTTTATGGCTGTCTGTATGTTGGTATGTATCTATGAATATATGAGCAGCGCCATGACAAAACCAACATAATGTGTTTGTGACCAGCAAGGATCCAGACCAGCCTGTGCATCCGCAGTCTGATCTGGATCTATGCTGTTTGCTATCAGTTTCTCTACTTGTTATAGAGTTTGTAAGCGAACAGCTGGATCCTGATCAGACTGCGCAGATGCGCAGGCTGGTCTGGATCCATGCTGGTCGCAAACGCAGTAGGTTGGTTTTGTTGTGACTTGGCTCATATGTATGATCATATGATGTCAGTATCAATTGTGAGTGCATTATTATGATAGTATAATGCACAGTTTCAGTTTAAATGTGCAAGAATATAATCAGGAAGGCCTATTAATTACAAAGCAATTGAACCATAAACTATGCTTTTTTTTTCTACAATGCAAGTAAAATGAATATCTATTTCCATTCTAACATGGTTTATAAAGAGAATGGATAAAAATATGCTGAGCTGCATTGATATGTATGCATTCCTTTTTAAGCTCGAATAAGTAGAGCTATCCTGGTCACCAGAGCGTTTTGCGTATCCATTATCAGAGGTTTCAATGTCAATATCTGACAAAGTTCTTGACCACCCTACTTTCCTTTTACGGAAAGAAGGGGGGGGGGGTGGCATGTTTTACCCTTTAACAACCCACAATTTTTTTCTTTTTAGGGCCTTTAACTAAAACCAGAGAATATTTGAGAAATGTCTGTTTAACTGTGGATTATTTTAAGATTATTTATTGTATGTCAAAGATGGTAATTTACTTACTTTATTTAGGTTGTGTTCCCGTGACGATTCGACCACCCCACCCGCAGAATGTTTCAACCACATTGCCTACAGTTAAAATGATAGTTGACGTCTCGAAGTCCTCTGCTATTATGACAAGTAGCAACATTATTAAATTACTCCGGACTAAGGTAAAATTACTCCAAATTTATTGTACGTTTTTGTTAGTTAGCATTATGCTTCACAAGTTTGTTGTTTAAATCAGCAGTTTTCCAAGCTAAGGTTCTAATGATCCAGGGAGCACGGACTTGAAAGTGGTTTGAATAAACTATAACCTTTATTTTCACAGTCAAACTCTTATAAATAATGTTTGTGCTAAATATTAGTGACTTAGGACTATATAAAATTTTACTTGTTATGTGCAGTCAACTGCAAATTCTTCAAATTTCCCGTTCAGGCTGAAGAGCCTTCTTCAGGGAGCATAAATAAATAGTAAACAATAAATAGGAAAACCATGTCAGTGTCACTTGGTATGTGCAGAAAAAGTAAGAAATATTTGAGGGAATTTTGTAAGAATTTTTCCCACTGTTAGGGGTTTTTGCTGTGAATATTACGTGTTTTCATGAAATTAATCCCCCAAAGACAAAAATCATTTTGTTTAAATTGTGACAATGTTCTAACATTTCGAACAAGTTTGAAGTATACAAGTGGTCTACATTTTAAGGTATATGTACACACACAAAAATCATAAAGTTTTGCTGCTATGAAAATAATAGTTTGATACTATGTACAATATAACATAGTCCCATTAAATTTAATATATTATTTCTGTCACAGGAGGCAATAGGAGTTGTTGACTCGAGGGCGTGGCCTACCCTGCTAGACTCGGATGATTTGCCAAAGAAGAAATTGACCGCTATATACAAGGCTCCAACTCCCGAGATGATTTGTTATCTAGATTTTAGTGTCTCAACAACTGGCATGTTAGCTGGTGTCAAGGTCAGTAAAAATATATAGATAAAAATTGCCTAAATATTTAGTTATGCAAGAACAATTGAGGTCAATTTAGTGCATTTTGTGCCATCCCTTCAACAGTTCAGTTGGAAAGTGAAAATGACTGAATTGTAGTTATCATAACCATTCATACCGCCTCCGTGGTCGAGGGGTTAGAGTCGATGACTTCTAATCCAGTTACAATACCTCTCTGGTGTGGGTTCGATCCCCGCGAGATGCTTTGGTAGTTTAGCGCGGAGGAAGGTTGTCTAGTACTGGTGTAACTCTCCAGGAACGATGGTTAGGAAACTACCCGCCTATATGACTGAAATACTGTTGGGAAAAGGCGTAAAATAAAAAACAAACAAACAATAACCATTCATATTTCAATGGAAATAAAAATATTGCTTGAATGGTAAACAAATTTACAAATTAAATTTTTAGCTCAACTATTCAAAGAATGGTACCAACACCAGTATCGTACTTTGGTTAAGATTTTGCATGCAAGTTTATATCTCGAGAACTACTGAATTGAATGGGGAGAAACTTCACAAGCTTATTTTAGAGCATTAAAGGAGGTCACTTTCCAAGGCCCATAACTATAACATGGATTTTAAGAGAAATTTGGCCCATTTTCAACTTAGAAAATTCTACATTATCCATACAGTTGTTTTACTATTTAGTAATGAAAAAAGTTGAGCATGCTGTCGTACCCACAGCTTTTGCTTCAATTAAAACTGATAATGTTTTCTTTTCTAAGTAGAATTGAATAAAAATATTGAAATCTCCATTAAAATGTTAAATCTTTGAAAAAAAAAAAAAAAAAGGAATATAGTTTGTCAGTTTTCTTATATATGTAGTTTGTACCAGTAAGTATATTTGACATATCACTCATTTACAGATGTCACATGCTGCAGCGACAGCATTATGTAGATGTATAAAGTTGCAGTGTGAATTCTACCCTTCTAGAGAAGCCTGCCTTTGTTTAGATCCATACAGTGGGCTAGGATTTGCTCTCTGGGCGTTATCTAGGTAGATATATTTTGTATTTTTAAGTCTTTTTGAATTGATACTTTAATATATGAATAATGACAATTAATTTTATATTCTTTTTCTTGTCTGTAAAAAGCTAAACCCATTTTTGATGCTAGTAAGGTGTCATGACTTGGTGTTATTCACTAAACAGGGAGAGAAAGTGTAAACTGGCTTGATTGCAGGGCTTGTAGAACTCAAAAGTGTCTCAAAAGTGTATTCGAAACGTGTTCCTATTTCAGGCTACTCATAAAGACCCTGAGGGACCTTGAACATATTGTCAGGTTTTTGAAAATTTTGGAAATTTCACGATAAATTTATATTTAATCTATTCTGTTATTTCTGGTTGTGATCTTCATTTGACAAATGTTCTTGACCCCTGAAGGACCTTGAACTTATGTTCAGATTTTCAAAATCCTGGAATTTTCACTAGAAATTGATTATTAACTTATAAGTGGTTTGAGGTACTAAAAGAAGTGTGTTAGTGACACAGGAAAGGTGGTTAGGTGGATCAACTGCTGAGATATGACCAAAATGTGTTAATATTTGCATAAGAAAAAAAGAAACAAAAAACATCGCTTGTAGCATATACGTTATTGTCAAATATTGATAAATAATATCAGAATTTTAAAGGGACGGATATATATTGTATATTTCAGTATATATTCGGGTCATCACTCATTGTTAGTACCCCCATCAGAAGTAGAGGCAAACCCAGCTGTATGGCTTTCTGCTGTCAGTATGTACAAAGGTAAGAGTCTCGACCAGGTTTTTAAACTTATTTCATGTAAGGTAGCTCTTCAGAATAGGTCTTTAAGCTTAAATCATGTACTTATTACAGTAACAATGTACAAGCGGGGAAAATTAGTGTTTAGTTTATGCAGAATATATTTTAGTCGATTGTGTACGAAGCGATAAGCTCGTGAAAAGTGTTCTTTTGTTTCTTTACCAATTAAGTATGACAGTTCTGGTATTCTTATGCCCCTAGAAAGAGGGTGGGAGGGACATTTAGGGTTTTTTTTATGCCCCACCTAAAGGGTGAGGGGGGGATACAGATTTTTCTGTCCATCTTGCTATCATGCTTTGAAATGTGGGGACATAATGCATCCTATGAACAAATTTCTAGTTTAAGGTAATTTATGATTTGAATATATAGGAAATAAAAACCAAAATACAATGAAGTTTATATGTTATATATTTCAGTACGAGACACATTCTGTTCATATGGAGTGATGGATCTGTGTACTAGAGGCCTAGGTACTTCAACAGCTGCTCTTAAGGTAATCTTTATATACAAGAAAATATTGAAAATATTATGATGAAAATATGACAATAATTTTTTTTTTATTACCTAGATTTTCCAATAAAAAATGTTAGGTAATTAGATTGGTGGAGTTCTTTGGGCAGTGAGGAGGCTTAAGAAAATTTTTAAAGCATATGTTTCTTATATTTCTCTTTGGGTTTCAATTAAACTTGCACACAAAATGATTTATGTTCAAGTTTACTGATGAATATTTTGAGGATTTTATGATTTGATAATTTTTTTGAGCAGAATGATGGGTCTATTGTTATTCTTTATTCTTCACATGCAATTTTGGTAGAAAGATATGCATTTGATATAGATATTGAACTCTGATTATTGAAACAAAGGCTATATGAGGTACAATATGCATTTGATATGAATTTTTGGACTCGGAAAATGGAATCAAGGCTAATTGATAAGATTTGAGCCAATAATGATTTCTACCGAACATCACATGGTTCAAATCCTGAAAGTTCATTTGTTACATATTATATAAAGTGTTTAATGAATTTCATGCATTTTGTAACTTTCAGGCTAAAGGATTAAACCTATCATGTGTTCGTATATGTTGTGTGATAGCTGAAGAGCGACCTCGTATTCAGCTCACCTCATCTTTCACCAAATTGTTCGCTGATCTAGGACTCTCGTATCGAGCCGTCAGCACAAGTTTCGGTTGCAGAGTTAATATTGGCATATCATTTCCGGTAAGTATTAAAAATATATATTAATAATCTGGTATTAAAAATATACCACGCATCGTCTCATTTAAATGATATTTAATACACCGCGTGTTAGTATCTCAACTTCAGTTAGGAAATTCTCGGTGAAAGAATGGATTTATTTTTTGTCCAGTCTGTGGACAAGTTCAAAATCTTTATTCTGGAAACTACATGCAAAAATTTTACATTGTAAGAGTCGACAACATTTTGATTTGAAGGACTGAATGATTGTACTTGAATAGATTCAGAGGCCCCTCTTAGAATTACATATTAAGTTTCACATTTCCTCAACCCAGTGCAGTAACAGGTTAACTCTTATTTAATTTAGTAAGAGTAAACTCAAAACAAACATTAAGGATGACTATTTTAGAAATGATATAAATTATACGCTGTGATATTTCAGGGTGCGGCATGTCCAGAACCTAGTACTGTGTTTGTAGATTTGAGGGCATTAAGGAATGACAGAGTTACCCTGGTAGAGAAAGGTAGTCCCCATAGTTTATGTCTCATGGAATCTGGCAAGGTAAGCAACATTTTTGGCTATTGTCTATAACAATAAACAATTTCCTATTTCAAATATTGTGATATATATATTTTCAAAATTAAATTCTTCATTCTATAAAAGCTTTGTCAAACACTGTTAGGTTTTGTTAAGATCTGGTACTACATTCAGAGATACTATAAACTTTGTCAAATACTGGTTGGTTTTGTTAAGATATGGTACACCATTTGGTGGTACAATGTACTATAAAAACTTTGTCAACAGCTGTTACTAGTGTAAGGTTTTGTTTAGATCTGGTACACCATTTGTTTGAAAAATCTCTTGTTTTCTTTTATTCATAGTGTACTTTGATATGTGTATTTGTATATTGGACCTACATGGCTGAGTGGTTAGGGTCATCAGCCTCAAGCCATTTGCCCCTCACCACTGTGGGTTCATATCCCGCCAATGGCATTAATTCTTTCATGTGAGAAAGCTATCCAGCTAGCTTATGGAGGGTTTGTGCTTCTGATCAAGTATTTAAGATAGCTGACTTTCTGCTGACTGTTCTGGGTTCAAGTCCTGCCAGGGACATTGTATACATTATTGTGGAGAAGCTAGCTTTGGCATGGTCTCTGGATCTCCTTATAATATCACTGTATTTAATACCCAAGATTTGATATAGATGGGTTTTTTTCTGCCACAAATTACAGATGTATATTATTTGTAGTATTTTCATGATTGAATATTTTATTTTGTTTCAGTTATTACCAGGTGTAAAAGTCGCTATAGCAAATCCAGAAACTAAAGGACAGTGTGCCGATTCTCATCTGGGAGAGGTGAACATTCTTTATTATTTATTCAAATTTGTTTATATCAAACAAAGCAGTGCATAGGGACCTGGGTTGCGTTTCATGGAAACTATTTAGTCTAAAATATGTCTTAACACCAAACTGATGGAAGCTTAAGAAATAAAGATACAAAGACATAAAAAGAATGCATTTAGCAGGTAAAGAAAGTTTTTGTATAAGCTTTCACTATGCATTAAATATGGAGTTTATTCTGTTACAGATCTGGGTAGCTAGTCCTCACAACGCAAATGGATATTTCACAATCTACGGTGATGATTCACTCCATCCTGACCACTTTGACGCGAGCCTGGCTACAGGTGATACACAGTCATCTTACGCTAGGACGGGGTACCTGGGTTTCGTACGAAGGACGGAGCTCACTCAAAGTGATGGAGGTATGCATGCTCTAATAAATATCAACTCTTGAGACACAACTTATATTATTAGCTTGTCTATTCCGAACAAATGTCGAGCTATTGAGATTGCTTGCATCGTCATTGTCGATACCGTCATGTAGAAACTTTGATATAGATTGTTAGCTCTTCCAAAGAAAAAAAGTATAGCTATTTAACAATAATATGAAAATCAAATGAACTGCAACAAATCTGGGGCCACTGAAATTTTGATGATGTGTGTTAGCAGCCTCATTAAAAAATACAACTTTTGGCAACATGTATAAACATTAGCAGCAGAAATACAAATAATTGATCTGACAAGTTCAATGATATGTAAAACCAGTCATCAAGACCAACTCAATGCCCTTTATCCAATTTACATTCTTTATTTATTGTTGGTTTCTTTTTATATCAAGACTTTGTTATATTTCAAGGACGTCATGATGCCTTGTTTGTGGTTGGTTCCCTGGACGAGACTGTTATGTTGAGAGGCATGAGGTACCATCCTATTGACATAGAAACAAGTGTGTTACGCTCACATAGAAAAATCTGTGAATGGTGAGAAACGTTTCTTTTCTTTTTCTTGTTGTTGTAGTTGTGATATAATGATGTTTCTTTAACCCTTAAATTTATAGACGGATACTTTGGATATGGTCATGTAAAAAAGCTATAAAGCAACAATAGAAGGTTGATGGTTAAGGCCCGATGTTATGCATGAATAGATGTCTGCTTTCTTCCTGCTCCATGGTCATTTCTATATATACAATGTATAAAAATATTTTTGTGGGGGCATGGTCAAGTGGTTCATGTCTAAGACTAGTAATCAAAGGATTGAGGACCACGTGGGTTCATACCCTGTCAGGAGCAAGTGGTAGTGTCCTTTAGCCAGAAAGTTTATATTACTATGTAATGACTGGTTCCAGGAATGGATTCGAAAGTATTTGAATAAGTTTATGGTTTCTAATACAATCAAGCTAAAATAATTTTTTTATAAACTATAACTATAATATTTAAAGTATTAGTGATACTAGGGTGTATTTTGCACAGACAATGAAGTTATTGCCCTGCCTGGCAAAGTTATTGTGACTACCATTATATATAACATAATTCCATGTTGCTTATTAACACAATATTTTCAATACAATACTTCTTGCTTGGTATTGTTTGTTAGTGTTTTTTGTTGTTTTTTTGTTGCTTTTTTTTGTAAATAAGTATACAGTGTAACTTCTGAAGTACGAAACTTATAAAATCTGGAAACTTCTGAATTGGAAAAATTTTCAGGGTCCCTCCTCTCCTGTTTTCTCTGTAATTCATTACTGAATTCCAGAACATCTAATTCTGAATTCCAAACAATTTTCAGGTAAAATTTAAGTTACATCTATTAAAATTTACTTCCAAAATCAGGAAATTGAAAAGGGTGTATGTCAATAAGAATATATTAAGGCTTGTACTGCCTTCAAGAAATGTTCTTCATTATCTGTAATTGTTGTTTTAATGATATCTGCAACTAGATTTATGACACTAACATCACTTACAGAAAACAAACAAATATAGCTCAATTAAAGTAACATGGAATCATTCTTCTTTGTTTTCCAGTGCTGTGTTTACATGGACAAATTTGTTAGTAGTTGTCGTGGAATTAGACGGAAATGAAAACGAGGCTCTAGACTTAGTTCCCTTAGTTACGAATTCTGTACTTGAAGAACATTACCTTATCGTGGGAGTTGTTGTTGTTGTGGATCCAGGAATAATTCCGATCAATTCACGTGGAGAGAAACAACGGATGCATCTACGAGACGGATTTTTAGCCGATCAACTCGACCCAATTTATGTCGCTTATAATATGTGAGATCATCGGACAGGAGTGTTGACAGAAAATTAAACGGAAATTATTGAGATAGTTTTGTTAATTGGTTAGATAGATAGTTAAAAAAATGATCAGAAACACTAAAAATGGGATGAAAATCGTTATATAGTGCTGAATGTATAATGACAAACAACTTTTATTGTTATTGCTGAAGTCAAGAAAATGCTGATTATGATAAACAAATTTATTATGTACTCTAAGGTTAGGGATTTAATAGATTTATTTAGTCAATGATTAATTAATCTGTTAAAGATTTATAGGAGTTACATTTTAGTTCATTTCATGAACACTTTTTCATGATTGATAATTTCATTTCCATGAATGAAATTATGAATGGTCATTTCATTCAATGGTTGAAAACTTCTTTTCCATGAAAGCTATTGCCATTTCCTTGCTTGCAACTTCTTTTCCATGATTAATTATTTCTTTTCCATGGCTGAAAATGTCTTTTCTATGAAAGATATTGCCATTACCATTCCTAATCATTTCTTTTCCATGAATGGTTAATTTCTTTTCCATGAATGATAATTTCTTTTCCATTGTTGAAAGATATTGTCATTTCTGTGGTTAAAAACTTCATTTCCATTAATACTACTTTAAAGGAACTCCACTGAGGTCCAAAGGCCTAAAAACATAAAATTTAAAGATCTTTCAAATATCAAGTGAAGCACTTAAAATGAAAAACTATGGAAAGGATAACAAAGAAATATACTCAGAAATAAAATATAAATTGATTTTTATGTGATTCTTAGCCAGATTTGAGTGAAAAACGTTGGTCATTTTGCACAATAAAAATGACTGTTCTGGAAAACCAAAGTGTGGGAATGACCTGAAAATTTACACAAAAGTTATTGGTTCACACCATCATCAATTTTTACACAAATCTCAGAAAAAAATATTTTCAGTCCGGTCATGTTAAAAAATCTCAGTGGAGTCCCTTTAATAACATAATTAATAGTCATTTTCATATGACATCTCTTAAGATGTTCATTATTCTACTAGAGGGTAAAATATTGTTTATTCTGCAAGAAAAAAGCTAAGCTAATACACTAGAGAAATTGTTTAGTTCCATACACCCATAAACACTTCTGATATGAACCTCTTAAATAAATGAGGAATATCGAGTAAAAAAATATGAGTTCAAGTAAAATCGATATCTCTTATGCTAAAACAATGCAAATTAAGTCATTTTTAAATCGCTAGGTTGTTGTGATTTAATGTCCAATTTTAAAATGTATTACACCAATGGAAAGCTTTGGATCTTAGCTTCATCACAGTATAAATTTCAACACATCTTTTGACACCAAAGTATTTAAATTAACTGTTAGACCTACCATATGTCAGACCATTTTACATACGATTTATATAGTGAGATACACAACTGGTAATCTTTACTGAAAATACTACTGATAAGAATAGCCTGTCGTCTGCTAGTTCAGGAAGTGTTTATCGGTGTATTGAGATATTGCAGACAATAAGGTTACCTATGATCATATGATGGATATATGTTTGTATTTATTTTGTATCGAGAGAAAGCCCTTTATTATATTATAGTATTATTATTCTTATTACAAGGTAAAATATGAAGCATTATATGCAGATTATTTATATGAATATAGTCATAGAAAAAAATAAGCATAACTTTCTATAACAGCAATATACCTCCAGGTGTTTTTTTGTGTTTTTTTTATTAGAAATTTAGAAAAATGTTTCTTTAATGTTGAAAAACATTGTCTAGTAAACTAATGCATTGATTAAACTTAGCCTACATGTAGGGCAACTAAAATCACAAATATAGCCTATTAAAGGTAAAATTATCCTAACGCAATCAAAATTCACAAATATATGCGACAAAGTTGTCAAAATATGCAAAAACAGTTACAAATTACTGGTCCAGACCTTCATAAATTCAAAATCTTTGAAAAATATTTCCAATCCCGTCATTTCAAAAAACCCGAATGGAGTCCCTTTAAACTTTGAATGGACTGTTCTAAATTTAAAGAAGGGCTAAATTTGTCTATCTGGAGGTATAAAGTTTTAAAGCATAATATATTCAGCTTTTTATATCTTGGTTATTTTCCATGCCAAGCCTTTTTTACAGCTTTATACACATATAGCATACATCGTCACTTAAATGCAGTAATGCGTTAACTCATTATGTAATTAAATAGGAGTTAACCTGTTACTGCACTAAGGTGACAAATATATATATATAGATAATAAAAAAAAATACCATGACAAAAGTAAATTCATGTGCCAATCACAAACATTATATCTCTTGTAGATACAGATATACTTTGCATATATCAATATACGGTATGAATGAAATTATTAGGAAAATTACTGTATGAAGTTTATAATAAGTGTCCTACCACTTGCAAAAAAAAACCCATCTTTTTTACCTTCATTCTTGTGCTGCATTTTTCTTGCATTCTTTTTGCCAATATGAATTATTTTCTTTTGATTAGAATCATTTAAGGTGTTTCTATTATTCTACTTTACCCCCCCCCCCCCCCCAACCCACAAAGTGTCTTTTTGTATTATTTTCATTCAATATCTATATAGGCATATTTGAAATTGGCAATTTATGTTACTGGTATAAAGTCCTTACTTTGTAACAGAAGTCGTGAAATCTAACAGTAAGAATACTTTATCAATGGTCAAAGGGAAGTAATCAGTTATTGACAGAATACATTATCAATGGTCAAAGGGAAGTAATCAGTTGTTGACAAAATACATTATCAATGATCAAAGGGAAGTAATCAGTTGTTGACAAAATACATTATCAATGGTCAAAGGGAAGTAATCAGTTGTTGGAAATTGATGATTAACTCCCTTAAATTTAATGCTGCAATCACGAAGTTCAACTTGTTATATTTTCTTTTAAAGTCATTGTTTATTGATGCGTAAATTTGTTGTTTAGAATAAATGTTGTATGTAATTATGTAGATAAAAAAACACCCCAAAACCAATGTCAAAGTCATAATGTAAATATGATAAGAAAACTTTGTTTACTGAATATTTATTGTATAAAAATGTACATTTTCATAAAAGAGAGAGAGTTGGGGAATAGAAAATTAGAAGAAAATTTAAACATATCTAGAGTATTTGTACATAGAATATAGAGTGAAAGAGATAGTGTGACTTGTGATTAGAATGTATAGACTCAAGGTGATAATTTGACTTAAAAAAGCTAGATTCAGATTACAATACTTGAAAGATTACGGACATTATTAAGGTTAATTTGTTATAAGATATACGTTTAGGATAACAAGTTTTTAAGAAACAATGTACTGTAGAACTGGTTTTATTTGTGTTTGATTAATTTCCTCTAAAATTTAGGAATCAGTACCTTTGCAAATTCACAGTTATCGTGAATAAGTATGTTGGCAGGAAATTGCGGAGGAAAAAAAGATTTGGAAAAAAATAAAGATCTAATTTTTGTCTGCAACACTTGCTAAATATGATGATGACTTGAATCCATAAATACGCGAATAAAGAAAAATACACTTTGTGGACCAAAAAAAAGGTAAAATTCACTAAAGTTCTCAAACTCATATACAGTTTTGTGTTTCGTCATATACTTTCCAGTCAACTAACAGATGGTCTGTGGTTTTACTCAGGTGTCCCATTTTCACCTGAAATAATACACGGTAGGGCACCTGCATGTTCCTGCAACAGTGAAAACTAGAATGTCGCCGCATGACCATTACAATGCTGATGCGACTGAAAACTTCACGTAAGAAAGAGCGTAATTATTAAGTCTTTTAGATGTGGTCAAACAAAGAGGAAATTTCGTGTGCAGTCTTAAATCTGATATGCATTATAGTGTGTGAATTAAACTAGAAAGTTTGTTTTGTTTTGTCGTATAACACATAAACCTATTTTAATAGACAGATGTAATGTTGAGCCGCACAAGTTATATATTTTTTTGTATTTTGTTCGTTTTTTTGTTATTTAACCCCTTGACCAAACTGACGCCGACTGAAAGTACCCATGTGGCTAGTACAGACCAGGAACAGTTGGCATGCCGGTGCTGTCTGAACATGGTATGCAATGTTCGAGTCTCAGTCAGTACAGATTTTGAAATTTTCTTCAAAAAATATGAATGATTTTTGTCCAGAATGAAAAATGGACGGGAACATTTTAGATATCAAACGTGGTAAGGGTTGAATGTTTAATCCGAGCACTATCTTAACTATGTTTTGGTGCAGTTAGTATTGTTTTTAATTTCTGTGTCGTTGTTATTAAAATATTATTTGATTTCTTTTTCCGTTCTAAATATAGAACAGCTGTTTTTGTTTTTTGATATTTACTATAATTATATGTGCAATATTATGCTAGTGTTGTTGAATGGTAAAAGTATTCTTTTTTTTTATTAGTTTGAAATATTGAGAAAGAAATAAAATTTATTCTGGAAATATAGGGTTGATGGTCTTATAAGTCAATGTGTAGAGTTGTTAAGATAATAAATTTTTGCGATCAATTTCATATTTTTATTTTTTTGTGTTATTTTGTACACAGTTTCTGGATAACTGGTTTTTGATTTTCTAGTTAATTGGTAAAAAGACATAATAATGTTCATTATAAAAATCTAGATCTGATCTTTATTATTGTTTTATTTAACTGCTTGTGTGATAATAATAATTATGTTTACAGAATTTTCCACTTCCATTTTTCATGATTTGTGTTTTGTTTGTTTATTGTGCTCCGTTTTTGTTTAAAAAATAAAATCAATTGCAATTTTGTTGAAAAAATTTAAATTTCTCAATACATTTTTGTTCACCATTAACCTCCTGAATATTATTTAGTGGACTTTTCCAGCTTTCAGTTTTGGAACTGTCCATTATCAATTATAGGGATATCAAGATGAAGATTTGAAGTTAATATGAGCCGCGTCATGACAAAACCAACATAATGGGTTTGTGACCAGCATGGATCCAGACCAGCCTGCACATCCGTGCAGTCTGATCAGGATCCATGCTGTTCACTTACAAAGTCTATAACAAGTAGTGAAACTGATAGCGAACAGCATGGATCCTGATCAGACTGCGCGGATGCGCAGGCTGGTCTGGATCCATGCTGGTCGCAAACCCATTATGTTGGTTTTGTCGTGACACGGCTCTTAATGTTAACAGTATATAGGCTGGTCTCTCAGTACAGGTGGTCAGGCTGGCCAGGTTCTATACTGGTGGCACTGATCTGTCACTTTCCATTCCAGATAGTTTAAGATATAATGTAATTAACAATCCTATTACTTGTCATTCTGTAGTCAAAGTGGTCTCGCATAAAATCTGCATAAATCTACAGTTCAGAAGCGATTTTGTAGAAATTTGATCAGATTTTGGGTTTTACTTATCTAATGGGCATTTTTTACATAAAAAAAAAATATTTCTTTTTACATTTTTTTTTTTTTTTTTTTTTTTTTAAAATCTGGCCATGTCAAGTTGTTAGGCTGACAAATCTGGGATTTATTCTGTTAATTCTTTTATATGTTACGTACCCTAAAAAAACCTGTTTTGGTTTTCTTTTCCAGTACAGATCTGTCTCATTTGTTTTTGTTATTGAAAGGCATTAAATGACTGGCAATACAAAATAATACAAGTCACAAATTTTATACACCTTTGGGAAAAACAACAGTATAGGCATAATGTCCTAGTGATTTCTCTGAAAAGTAAAGGAGCAAAGAGAGAAGGGGAAATGAAGTGAAAGGAAAAACAAAGAAAAACGTTACTTTATTTTAGGAAAGACATTACATTTTTTAAATTCTAATTATGTGAATAATCTATAATTGCTGACATAGTTATTTAGGGGAATGAATTTTGTTAGTTCTAACACAAAAATAGTGTAACTTTTTTTTCTCAGTGATATCATTCAGAATCTGATCTTAGATTTTACTCACCATATAGAAACGTAGATATTACTAGATCTACATGTAGTTACTAGTTTCAGATATGTGAAATTAATTGATTTGCTGGCATTTGAACAGTTATTGTTCCATTTTAACATTGTGTAGTTATTTAATGACAACAGTAGGAGAGTTTCCAGTTTGTAGTTAGTGTAACCATAGAAAAATTAAGATATTCAATGGTTTCTTTTTAAAAAAAAAATCACATCTTCCGTTGTATGACATCATGATGTTTTTTACGTCATGGATAACATCAAATTGTATGACATCATTATAATATATACACTGTTTTACATCATCATTGGTATGACGTTATCATTTATATCATGTCATATGTTGTATGACGTCATCAGTCACATGACGCTTTCAATTGTATGACATCATCAATTATTCAAATAATCACATCAGTCACTTGATAATAACTGTACTTTGCCGCGTTTCTATTTTTAGAAATTCATTTCTAGAATATGCCTATTTTTCTTTATTCGCATTTTCTTTTAAATAAAATGTATGTTAAAAGTGTGCTTTTTTATCACATGTAAAGTAACAATGTATTATACCATTTGAAAAAACAAAATGCTATTTGCTATTTATTTATATGTATTTCTTACGGTGTACGAGTACAGCCCGACTTATTCATAATAATAAAGTATTGAAATGTCTTGTATATCGTTTTGTTTTATATCATGACACTCGTCTGCTAGTTGTTTAATGACCGGGTCCAGTAACAAGAGTTGACGGCCTCCGTGGTGGAGGGGTTAGAGTCGATGACTTCTAATCCAGTTACCTCTCTGGCGTGGGTTCAATCACCGGGTGATGCTTTGGTAGTTTAGCATGGACGAAGGTGGTCTAATACTGGTGTAACTCTCCAGGAATGATGGTTAGGAAACTACCTGAAATACTGTTAGGAAAAGGCGTAAAATGAAACAAACAAACAATCTTAACTAGCTCCTAATTGAGTAGCCAACAGTGCAGACTATGACTAGACGGCACTTGTGTGCAGTGTGTTCATAATACGTGACAATGGCATCATTTTTGGTTAAGCAGGAGTAGTCAATAAACCGCGTGATTCAAATCTATAAACTTACGTAATTTTTTTTTTCTTAAAAAAAATGTGACAAAATAAAGTGGAGGCTAAAGTAAAAGTGATATATCATAGATTTGTTTTTATACCCTTGCACAATAAAGTTGTAAAGGGGTATACTGGAATCAGATTGTCCGTCTGGCCGTTCATTGGTTTTTCCTTGTCCGCCCAATAACTTCATAATCCTTTATATTTGGTATTGAGATTAGGCATGACTAGAAGATGACCCCTATTGATTTTTAGGTCAAAGCTCACAGGGGCCTTGACTTAAAAAAACCTTGTCCACCCAGTAACTTAAGAATCCTTAGACCAACAACTTTATATTTGGCATGGAGGTTAGTCATGATAATTAGATGACCCTATTTATTTTCAGGTCAAAGGTCACAGGTTACTAAAGCTTGTCCACCCAATAACTTAAGATTCCGTTGACTCGCAGTCTTCATTTTTGGCATGGAGGTTGGTCATAGATAAAGTGACCCCTATTGATTTTGAAGTCAAAGGTCAAGGTCACAGGGGCCTTTTGTTAAAAAAGCTTGCCAGCTAAGTGGCTTAAGAATGTTTTGGTCAACAGTCTTCATATTTGGTATTGACTAGTAGGTGACCCCTATTGATTTTGATGTCAAATGTCAAGGTCAGAAAGACCTTGACTTTAAAAAGCTTGTCGCCCAATTACTTTAGAATCCATTGACCCACAGTCTTCATATTTGGCATGGAGGTTATTCATAACCATTAGATGATCTGTATTGCTTTTGAGGTCACTTGGTCAAAGGTCACAGGGGCCTTGACTTCAAAAAGCTTGTCCGCCCAATGAATTAAGAATTGTTTGACCCACAGTCTTTAAATTTAGCATGGTTGTTGGTCATGACTATTTGGTGACCCCTATTGATTTTGAGGTCACTTGGTCAAAAGTCAAGGTCACAGGGACCTTTAGTTAAAAAAGCTTGTCACAGTCTTCATGTTTGGTATTTAGGTTTGTCATGACTACTAGTATTTGATGACCCCTAATGATGACAAAGGTCAAGGTCAGAAGGGCCCTGACTAAAAGAAGCTTGTCCGCCCAATAACTTATGAATCCTTTGATCCACAGTCTTCACATTTGGCATGGATGTTAGTCATGTCCATAAGATGACACATATTGCTTTCGAGGTCACAGGGTCAAAGGTCAATGTCACAGTCCTTCAGTTGCTCAATTGCTTAAGAATGCTTTGGTCAACAGTCTTCATATTTGGTATTGAGATTGGTTATGACTAGTAGATGACCCCTATTGATTTTAAGTGGACTGTGCCAAAGGTCAAGGTCACAGGGGCTTTTATCACGATAAGCTTGTCTGCTCAAATGCTTAAGAATGGCTGTCCACAGTGTATTGATTTTGACATTTTCACATCTGAAGCATATAATTATGATCTCATATAATTAATCATGAAACACCTCCAGACAAAGCTGCATGGTTGTTGGGGATATTCAAGTCGTGCAGTGGCAGTTATGAGATCAATAGGTCAAACGTAAAGGTGACTTTGATCTTTGCCACCAAAACATGTAGAATACATAACTTAGCAATGCAATAGCTTACTACCCTCAGATTTGGCAGGGAGGTTGTCCTTGAGATCTAAATGGCCACTGTTGATTCTGACAAAGTGGTATAAGCAGGGGTATTCACGCCATGACAGTGGCACTTTTAGTTTTTTCTTTTTTTTCTTTTTTGTTGTTGGTTTTTTATTGATAGATGGACAGTTATAGATCTAGAGTGGGAAAATAACGATTCTGCTTTTTTTCCTTAATTTTTTTTACCGTACACTCATTATTAAAAAAATGATTAGAATAGATGGTCTTTTAAACTTAAAAAATATGTGTTTAATCGGCGGGAACAATAAAACATTAACTTTTAGATTTCTTTTATGTTCTATATTTGGATGTTATTTTGAAAAAAAAGTTGTAATTAAAATCAGCTGCGCGATTAATTTTATCTCCCTGTTCAAGCATATGAATATATTTGAGCCGCGCCATGACAAAACCAACATAATGGGTTTGCGACCAGCATGGATCCAGGCCAGCCTGTGCATCCGCGCAGTCTGATCAGGATCCATGCTGTTCGCTTACAGACCCTATAACAAGTAAAGAAAATGATAACTAACAGCATGGATCCCGATCAGACTGTGCGGATGCGCAGGCTGGTCTGGATACATGCTGGTTGCAAACCCATTATGTTGATTTTGTCGTGACGGTGCTCATATATAGCATTCCATTTATATCCTGCAGAATTACGGACGAACCTTTTCCCGAAGAAATTCCTCCGTTAAAATTTAAATACGTTTCAAGTCTCCGTCTGAGAGAACAAAAACAGTATATCTTTAAAAAAAAAAAAAGCTGTTACCGTGGTAACATTTTTTTTTCTACAGAAATATACGCACATGTAAACGATCGCATCAAATTACAATAGACATTGAGCGTGCATTAGTGGGTGAGATCGTACGACGCAAATAACTTTTTAAAAACTCAATAATAAGTAATTTAAAAGGTAAGGTTGAATTAATGGTTAATACCTTAATCTCATAGATGAGACAGCCGGAAATTCACTGTGATTGTGATGATCTACAAAGATTTCTTAATGGCCTTTATAATAGTGTTTCTATTTACTTGTATTTTTACAATACTTAAAAAAGCCTGAACCTTTTGTTAATCCGTATTTTATAAATGGGTGCATTTCAAAAGACCTTTTCTGTTTCATATTTTCCCTTTTCCGTCAATTCTTGGATAAGTATGAATACAGAAAACGGATACGGTACTTCGGTCTTACCTGCGCTACAAAAAATAAACATGTAAACAAGTACATGTATTTAAAAAAATTGTTCAACAATATTGACCTGGCAGGCACTTGATGAATTTCCGTTAGGTGATAAACAATGGTATTTAACGAATATATCGATATCTTGGTTAACTTCACACGTCAATGAGTTGTGATGTTTTGATATAGATGCCTGACTACTGATCTGAAGGTCTCTGGTTCGATACCTTACCATCACCACGTTATGAGGACATGCATTTTATTATGTTATTTTGAAATTTACTCGCAAGTATTATTTGAAATCGTTTTACTACATCTGGTGTTTAGGATACATTTTAAGTAGTGGGTTTTTATACAATTTTATTTTTCATTTCATTACATTATCTTGAATCAATAAAAAGGACAGCGCGTTCATAATACAAATTAAAAATACTACACAGATAGAATACACAACCAAAAATCAAAACGTTTTGCACGAGTAAAAGAGAAATGGCAATTTAAAAATAAGAAAAGAAAAAATATAAAAGTGGCTGAACCAGGATTCGAACCTACGAGTCTACGTCTATATTCTTGAAGTGAAAGCCTTTAACGGCTGTGCTAAGACCATTTAACAACTGGTTATATAGATTCATATCGATTTACAAGTAGATAGTAACGTTTACGGAATTTACCGACTATGGGGTCAAATGCAAGAGTGCCAGGTCAATGTTGTTAGACAATAGTAAAGAAAGGCTGCGATTTGACATTTGTTGGCTTATATTTAATTATATTTTGTACAAGTCGACTTAAATTAAGTAAATTTATAAATATATGTATAAATATAAAGGATGAAACTACTATGTTTTAAAAAATCGAAAGTACAAAATGTTTACCAGTTGACATTATTTCGGATTTAGTTATATACATTTGTATGTATGCCAATGTATAGTTTAAAATTGATTAATATTTTTCAATCGTAATGATACCAAAATAGTCCAAACTTTTTGGTAGATTTCAAAAAAATATTTTCGTTACTCATTATACAAAATAACACCCTATATCTATTTTAATTTTTTTGGTCGCATCATAGGTAGATTTTTTTTCAATCCATATAAATTCTGAGATGCAAATGAAAAATCGGCAAGGTGTTCTGAAAGATTACTGAGATCTTTTGTTAGCTCGTATAGACTATAATTGGTCATGATAATTGCGTCAAAAATATTCACTATGTCTTTTGTGGTAAATTGTCAATAACATCAGATTAAAGGAGCGCCTGGATCAATAGCGGTCAACGTATATCCGAGTTTTTTCTTTTTTGATAAAAAAAGAATATAAGTCTTATTAATTAATATAAAAACTCGCGGGTTACCTTTATCCTAATAATCTCCCAGTCATTTTCCTATATTAACATCAAACATATCGTGATAATATCTAAAATAGATCAGAGAAAAAATCCTGACAACAATTTTCAGGTATTATCCTTCAAAGGATGAATAATATTTTTAGCTCACCTGCTTAAAGCTGCATGCCTCCAGATGAGCTAAAATATTTCAAGAAAAAATCAAACTTGAGAAAAAAGTATGAAGATTTTAAGAAAAATGTAAAAAGATTTAAGATAAATGTAATAATTTTCATCTTGTATGATTTATTTTCGCAGTAATTTTCACCATATTTTTACTGCGTTAAGTAATGCATTAAGTGCTATTTTTGCATATTTTGACCACTTTTTTGGTAATTAACATGGGTTGTAAGTCCTGTTTGCAATGTGAAAAGTACTTTTTTGTTCACTTCACAATATTTCTTCGTCACTTTCAATATTTTAACATTTAATACATTTAATACATTTTCGGAATTTACTCAATCCTTAGTTAGCTGCTTTCAATGACGACTTGTTGACTTCTATGAAAGTTACATAAATCATGCCTTCAGAGTCATAATTGGCCATATCTGGGAGTCATTTTGTTTACATAGACTTATACAGCAAACATTATCTTTATACATCTACTCCAAAACTACAACTGTCGTCTGCGGAAGTTTTATAACGAAAGCATTGGTCCCGGTCGGTTTTCCCTTAATCTATATGGACTTATATTGGAGACACCCTAAACTTGGTCTTGTTTGAAGAATATTCCACACAGCATAGAAATAGATATAGCATTGCCTTGTTGGTCTTTACAAAATGTGCTTGAATCTTGCCCCTGTGGTTAAAATTAGGCCTACCCGGAATTCCGTTTAGTTTAAGTAGTAAACATATCAGAAAATAGTTTACTTCTTTGTGCATAATGACAAGAGAAAAGATATTGTGTATCTCAAAAAAGTTATAAAAAACCATACCCCGTTGATGAAAATCGGCTTATATAATATGTAGGACTTAGTTATTTGACATGTGGTATTCCCTAATAGACCTCTACAAGCTAGTTATGCAAATTGTTGTTTTTTATTTCAAACATTATACATCACGATGCTATCCTCTCCGGAAGTTGCATTGGTAAAATTTAAGGAAAGTCATTTCCAAAAGTTTTGGAATATTCATTCAACCCCGGGTGTCATTTAGTTATAATTGTTTAGTAAAACACATTTAATTGCTCTGGAAAACTATAATGTCCAGAACTTAGATCTTTGGCATAAAACATTTGCTAGCAGATCTCTACAAATATTTTATAAATCATACAGGGTGTCACGCCAAATGCGATCAGATCATTTACTTTTGCAAACAAATATGACCTTTTCTAACAATAAATCTCATTTGAGCGATATTGGGCCATCTGGCACTCTTGTACTAATTACACCAACGCCGCTCCTAGGAGTTAGAAATATATCATTTCATTCTGGATTGTTAAATCTACAGACTCACAGATCACATCATTTGATTGCGGCATAAATCCGCTCTTGTATGTTGACTTTAAAACGCGTTTACCGTATGATGACGAAAATGGATAACTTTGCAAATTTGAGTGGGTACTTTAATTCGAAAGTTGCGAATTTGAATGCATCCCTAAATTTTACCATGGAAGAAATGTATAGTATCGGAGGAGTTGCACACATTGTCAATGTTAAAATATCGGTTCTGACTGTTGTTTTGAACGGTTTCTTAATAAAATCGCTGTTCAATCATCGCTCGAAATTTCCGGAAGTAATTTTTCAACAGACCTTGTGTCTGAGTGTTACAGATTTTATTGCTGGATTTACGCCGGCTATCTCATGCCTAACGCTGTTTGAGAAGTTGGATAAAAGCGCGAGGGCGTGCACCGCAATTCTCAGCACGGCTAGCGCCGCCCACCTGGCTGTTCTAATAAACCTTTGCTTCTTGTCGATAAAACGATGGGTAGTTTTACGAAATGCTTCAAAACCGAATGCAAGAGCGGGACAAGTTTCTACAACACGAACTGTTGTGTATATTATATGTCCATGGATTATAACTGCATTGGCCTACATCCCAGTGGTGAGGTTAACCATTTCACAAGGAACGTCTTCATTGAACGGATGTCTCTCCCCAGCGGCAATGGAAGACAGTGAGACCATTCTGCCATATTTTGCTTTCAACATCATCGCTTTATTGTTGCTCACTTTATTTTACATCGGCTCAATGTTTGCTCTAAAGCGCATTGAGACGCCGCCAAGCGTGAACATCGCCCAGGGTTGCCGTCAACGTTTACAGGAAAAAGCTTTTAAACATCTGATGCTAGTGCTGGTAGTGGCTAATATTGTAACACTGCCGTCGGTTATACTGATTTTACTGTCAATCCTGAATATTTTCAGGGACAGCCAAATCATGTTCATTGGGAACCGCTTACAAATGCTGAACTCTGCAATAAATCCAATTCTTTATAGTTTTCATATAGCCGAGATGAAAACTGTCATCGGAGATGGCGCAAGGCAACTGTTGAACAGCTTTCGGGGGTGTTTCGGATGCAAAGGAAACGAGGAGGTGTACGCTCAACAACCAGGGAATAATGAAAATGTTCGTTATTGAACGCGTTACATGTAGAACATATAACGTGACATGACATTTATGACATGTCACGTGACGTACTGTTGTCGACAATGTTGTGTATGTTCGTTAGCTTTTTAAACTTGTACTAAAAGGACAGATCATGGACAAAATTCGAGTGAATTACAGAATTGAATTCAACAGTGCGGTAACAATTACATTAAAATCATTTTATTATTAAGTTGATTTTTTTTGTGAAAAAGTAGAGGTGTTGTTATAGTCCTGACGCCCTTGCCGGTGCCGTCCGCAAACTTGTACCTTGTTCTTACTAATATCGATCATCAACATTTAGGCAATTTACTTAAAACTGTATGTGTAAAAAATAATTTTACGATCATAGCAGATTAAAGATACATATAGCATACCTGTTTAAGTCAATTTAGTTTAAACGACATACAAAATAAAGTAAATCGTGGTCATTTTGTTGTATTGTATATTATATTAACAAAATAAATCATAATTCACAACAGATATTAACAAGATATCTTTGTGACAATAAGATGTACATGTAATTACAATGTTGTTACAGAAATAACATGTTTCTTACAGTAGGCATATAGATAAGAAAACCATATTAAAGTAAAGTTTCAAATCTAAAAAAAAATCATCGGTCAGAGTCTTAGTTCTGTGCTCGGTCTGACGAAATAGATTACCGGGTCCAAGGTTATATATAAAGAAATTCTCCCCCAATAGTTGAGATAAAAATGTCGTCATTTGCCATTTCAGGTTTAAATGTTGAATTCCGCTGTTATGTTCCTGGATATAGTGGGTAGTCTGTTGAACATCGATATAGTGGACATCACAAATTAGTGTTTTCACAACTTTAGTTCGATTAAATTTTAGAAATTTTAGGAACTAAAAACTATTATTTTTTAACATTGTTTTTGTGTGCAAAGTGTAACCGTGGTGGGTAAAAAGATCAATGAAACTTTTAATATAATTCCCCAATTACTTAGAAACACAACACCGCTAAAGCCGGTACTAGGTGGCGCTGACGTAAGTTCGCGCCATGAACAGGCTCAATCGAGCAGAGCCTGCATCATTTTCAATTTTGCCGTTTTGGACTTTCTTTAAGGGTTCTTATTTTCTCTTTTTTATACAGGTCTACGAATTATATTATCAGACATATGAATGTTGAAAATTTCATACCTAAGGTCCTCTACTCTATTGTTCAGCTTTGGGAGACAAATGCTCGCTATCTTCAACAGTTCCAGACGACACTCCTTGAAAAAAAGTGCAAAAATGAACGTGTCCGTTATAGCCCCGAAGCAGACGAGAACATCATAAATAATCAGCAAACTTTGGAGGGAATCAATAGAAACCACCGAGATGGCATATAAGATTACGTTAACAAGAAAGCTTATACCATTGGCTGATATCACAAACGTTGTCCTGTATAGTCTGAAAACATTTTTCGTTTTATTGATACTGGATTGTTGATATACAATTTTCGCAATAATTGATAAACACACGCACGTGACAGGAATAGTTGTTCCAAGAATAGGTCCAACAAACGGCGGAGAAAATTTCCTAAAGCACGTGACCTTTATGTATTGATCTGAAGATGAAGTGAGGTCACAGCTCAAAATCATTCCTGAAACAAAACCCACGAATACCATGCACCAAATACATACAGCAATAGCTTTCATCTTCCATGACTTGCTCTGACAGTGACGGCTGTAGAAGAAGGGAAACTGTATGACAACAGTCCTGTCAAGTAATAACATGGCAACATTTGTATAGCTTACCATTCGTATCCCCACACCAAGCACTGTTAAAATGACAACCTCTTTATTGTTGTAGTCAATTATCCTTCTAGTTGCAGCTATGAAAGCCATAACGGCATAAAATTGCAACAATGTTAGTGAAAGAAATTTAGCCATATCGGGTATACGCTTGGTTTTCAACATTGCAGAAATTACAAAGCAAACAAACACTAAGTAAATTGTGAAACAACTTACTACACTTACAGTTAACACCAATGAATCGTCTGTCATCATATCAACATAATCAGCACTATTAAACGTGTCATTAACATCTGTTGTTTTGTTAGTCATGTTAATTAATGAAGGACTAGTATTTTGACAACTGTTGCATCGTCGTTACAAAAGCTAAAAGACATTTTTAAAACTACGAATCTTAGTTTGTACGTTAATTGAAAGCTTATCAGCTGTCTGGTGTGATCTTATTAAGATAATGCGATGTTCATATTAAAATTCACTTCACGATTCGGTAAAATTTGCATCGAAATAGTGCAATTAATTTCCTTTTTCATGAAACGAAATTCTAGTTAACTTTGTATACATTGTAGGAATCTAATTAACCAGAATGGATTATACAGCTTATTTCCACCTGAGTCAATGACAGATGACGTAGTTAACCTGCCAAGATGACATCCAGATGAAATGTGCTACATTAACCTGTCCAGATGACACCAAGATGGTAAGTGCTAAAATAATCTGTCCAGATGACATTCAAATGACAAGGTGCTACTATACCCTCCCCAGATGACATCTAGAGAATAAGTGCTACAGTAATCTGCTCCGATGACACCCAGATGAGAAGTTCTTCAGTAAGCTGAGCAGATGACATCCAGATGACAATGTACTACAATAACATGGACAGATGACATCTAGATGACAATGTACTACAATAACCTGCCCAGATGGCATTCAGATGATAAATGCTTCAGTAATCTATCCCGATTACACCCAGATGATAAGTTCTTCAGTTATCAGCGTAGATGACATTCAGATGACAAGGTGCTACAATAGCGTTCCCAAATGACACCGAAATGCAAGTACTACAGTAATGTGCACAGATGACATCCAGATGTAAAAGCTCTACAATAATCTGCACAGAGGACATCCAGATGATAAGTGCTGCAATAACTTGCACAGATGACAACTAAATGATAAGTTATTCAGTATCCTGCCAAGAACACAACAATGCTGTGGACATTACATACTGGCATTGAAGAACTGTCGATACATGTACTTGTATTATAAGTCATTATACTGGACGCACTTTTATGGAAATTTGGATATCACTTCATTCATGGCTGACACTTTGACTTTTTTCGCCAATAAATTTCTTTGTAAAAACCTGAAAAACATAATTATCTAAAAACTCAAATAAAATTATAATAATATGGACTTCATTACTTATATATTTCAATTATCTCCTCATTGAAAACCAGCCTTGATATTAATACACAGAGAGTTCTCAATAAAAGCAATTGCTTATTAAAACACGACATTTGCAAAATTGGTATAAAATATGCAGTATTGTATCGGCTGCACACGGTTTATAACATTTTCAATTTTGCCAGTTACTTAAGCCGGTGCTAGGGGGCGCAGAAGGTAACTTGAACTTTCCAGTACCGTCCATAAACCACCTGATACAAACCGCTAAATTAAAGGCAAAATCTCTGACAAAACTGAATAAATCTACACGCAAAACCCCAGGTGTACACTGATCAACCATTCCTGTCATGTTTGTTGACTCTTGCTGAAACACTTTTTCAGCAACACGTGACACTACATGAGAACGCACGCACAAACGCACGGAGGGACGAACAGACAAAGGCAAATCTAAATGCCCCCTCTCCAGAATGGGGGTATAAAAATGGAAACTGCGTGACAACAGTCGTGTCAAATATGGACATGGTAATATTGATGTGCATGTAACTTACCATTCGAATTTCCACACCAAGTACTGTTCAAGTGACAAACTTTAGCTGTTGCAAGTACTAAAGTTATTTATAAAGATCACACTGACGATATTTCAAGGAAATTTTCTATTTGGAGAATACGTTTTGGTTCTTAGTATTGCAGAAATTTGGGATACCCCATGAGGAAAATTGGGGAAAAAAACCAAGTGCACCCTTATAATAATAGTAATAATAATAATAATAAAAATAATAATATCTTTATTTAAAGAAGGTTACACATTAAGAACATATAATAACAATCATATATATCTTATTTCCAATGTGGCCTTCTGAAATAGAAAACAACACAACAACAACAACAACAGGATATGCATAGGTAGAAAAATGAGTGTATAATATGTAATTTTTAGAATAATACAACTCATATACTTTCGACAGACACTCAACAATTTGTTTAAACATATACGTATATTGCATCATTCGTTCGTTCGTATATATTTATTCATTCATTCATTCACTCATTCATTCACTCATATGAACATCAAGATATGCTTTGTATTTTTCTTTAAAACATTTAAGGTTATTAACATTACGAATATTTAAAGGTATATTGTTCCAAATGTTCATGCCATAATAAGAAAATGTGTCTTTAATATAATTTGTTTTAGGTCTTGTCCATAATACAATATCTTTTCGTGACCTAGATCTTAAGTTATATATTTTGTTGTCGGATAAAGTCATCAGTTCTGTCATATAAGTCGGTGCCATGTTATTTAAAGTTTTAAAAACAAGCACCGCCTAGTGGTATTTACATCTGTCAAGGAACGGTAACCAATTAAGAGTTTCGAATAGATTTATTGACGGAGATCTTTGAGGTTGCTGTAAAATGATTTTAGCAATTCGTTTTTGTAACTTACAAACATTATTTATGTAGTTTGTGTTTCCTTTACCCCATATAATACAACAATAGTCCATAATGGGCAATATATATGCATTGTAAAACAATAATTTCATATCAAAATACGATATTTTTTTCAATAAGGCAATTTTTCCGTTTAGTTTTTTACAAACATTGTCAATTTGCAAGTGCCATTTTAAGTTGTTATCTATGCAAATACCCAAGACTTTTTGATCAGTTACATTTTCAAGAGCTATTTCATTTATCTTAAGAATTAATTTTCTCATAATATTTACTTTTTGTCTTGTTCCTATTACCATACACTTAACACTGTAAATTAAACCTATACAAACATTCTTTGAAATTATTTAACAATTATCTCTAATTCTAAAAAGTAAATATTTCTTACGCGATAATTTTGTAGAAATTGAAATGTGAATGACAGAGATTGGAATATATGAATAATTAATGATATACCTGTGTCTTTCAAGAGTAAAATAACTGCATTTTAAAAATATAATGAAATTAATCACCTATTTCTTGCTGGTTACAAAGTGAGCACGTTCTTTTTTCTCTTTCAACACCAAAATAGCGACCTGTCTCTATAGAAAGGTCAGAATTGACCTGAAATTACTTTTTATGGGTTTGTAGTTTGTATAATTCTTTTTCTAGAATGTTAACTATGTCCATATAATTGTTATTTTGCAAAACTTGAATCGCACTTACTTCCAATGAATATAAACGTTATTCATATAAAAATCCGTATAATAGAAATAAATCCTTGCAAGCTGTATCTAACCATAATTTTCTCATCTGTTTCTACAAAACAAAAACTAAACGTATGGTGAAGTAATAAAGCGTGTAATGACATTGATCATTTTGGATCGCCTGACCATTTGTATTATTATAGTTTTCAAATCGTGTCATTTGCTAACTATCGTGGCCAAGGCAACCTTCCAGGAGACTTCAGATTGCCTATGTCAGTATATGCAATTAAAATAATTACGATATCTTTATTGAACTGCTGCGCATTACCAGCTTAAAGGGAATCCGCCGATCACGAGGTTGTTTTGACATGATGGGACTAGAAATATTTTGTTCGAGATTAATTGTCTATTTGATGTAGATATGAACAAATGATTTATGTAGTAAAATTTCAGATTATTCGCTCACTCCATTTTTACATCTTCATCACGAATGATAACTGCTTGAAATAACATAGAATTGAAAAGTGTTTGCAACGTTTTTAACTCAAATCGGGTTAAGAAAAGCACAAAAATACGATTTTCAATAGATGTTTGAGCATATTCTTCATTCACGTTTTGGATATCTTTCTGTTTTAAAGTGCCCCTTTTTTTGATCTGTATATATGAAACTCAATTTTATGTTTTGGGACTTTATGACCTCAGAAGAAGCCCTTGACTGGCCATAAAATTATTTGTAACATTTCAATACAACGACGGGCATAGCATTTCGTTCATTGGGAATATCTGTATGATAATAATAATAATAATAATAATAATAATAAAAAAATGATAAATAATAATAATAAAAATAAAAATAAGAAGAAGAAGAAGAAGAAGTAAAAGAAGCAAGAGAGTTTATTGGTGAAATATTAGAAGTTATAAGTAATAAGAAAAACTTTAACATTTAAAAGGTGGAAAGTACGACGGTGACAAGTCGGTAAACGAAACCACGATGGAAAGACCTCGATATAATTTCATGCTTTAACCATCGTACTTTAGACTTTTCATCACCGTATTTTCGGCCTTTCACCATCGTGGTTTCATTCTTTCGACTTTTCGCCTTCATACTTTCGACTTTTCATCATCGTGGTTTCGACTTTTCATCATCGTGGTTTCGACTTTTCATTATCGTGGTTTCGACTTTTTATCATCGTACCTTTTTAACGCCTAACGAAATTTGAATAGGGAACAGTACATGAATGCCAATTGTTTATCCCAACTTTTAATTTTGTACTTTTATTATATAGTTTATTGTCATATTGTCATATTTTTACATATTTTATTATGAGTATTCTGGTCAGCAAAAATTGTCTTATCCATATTCAGTTAGTTTTGTCATAAACACGGTGGCTGAACCACATATGTATCTCAAAATTGATCATCAGTTAAAAAAAATACCATAACGTTTATAATTTTATTATATTGGCCTTATTAATGTATGATATACATATGACAAAAACAACATTGTATTTACACCAATAAATATTGAACACTGCCATTCATAAAATTGAATTACATGTATAAGAGGAAAGGAAACAAATCATATTTTAATAAAATTCTAGTTTTATTCATAAAACATAAATAATATGTGACTTTTCACTGTTCTTGATGTGCACTACATGTATAAAACTCTTTTTATGACAGTGAAAGTAAGTCATTCACAGGGTATGCTTTCTACTTTTTTAGACATATCAAAGTTTGTTTAAGTTGTTGTTTTTTATTACAACAACAAAATCATAAAAATAATAACACAGCAAAAACATAAAATCGAAATATATTCTTGCATTTTTTATATACATGTACATGTGTATCCCAATTTCTGTTTTGTATTTTGATTAAGTCTACATTCGTTTCTGTATCTGGTGTGTCCAAAACATGATTTTTGTAAATTAGAAATGGTCCAAAACGATTCAACTTTTTCACGAAAGCAAATAATAACAGTACGATGTTAAATATTAAATAAAGTTAACTGAAACAAGCATTGAGATAAAACAATGAATATAACTATCACATCTTTTTAATATATCCAATGAGCTTCAAGCATGTGCACCATTTTATATAAATAAGTATTGGATCCAAATTTATTGATTATGGCCTGGCTTTCTTTATTCTGCGACCAAACACATATGATATTTCCTACATGTATTGCATTCCATTTTTAAAACGAATATGTCAAATAATTTTATACTGTAAGTAAAAAAAAAGCAAACTATAAAAAACATAAAAAAACAACAAACGGAAAAAAAAGCAATCGGCGACAACACCCCCCCCCCGAAAAAAAAATACCCCCCCCAACCCCCCCCCCCCCAAAAAAAAAAAAAAAACAAAAAAAAAAAAAACACAAAAAAAACAACAACAACAAAAAAAAACGAAAAACAACAACAACAAACAAACAGAAATGTGATGTTAAATAAGATATATACATGTAGCTTTAAATTTCTATAATTGTATGTGAATACATACAATTATAATTATCATATTCTATTTTAGTATTTCATATATCAACGTCTTTATACATCAGTATCAAATATTGGTGTAATATTGCTTTAAATTCCTGTATCATTTATTTAGTTATAATATTGCTTTAAAGTGAATTGGTCTGTAATACAATAAATAATTATGTTGACAGCATTTAGTATCAGACATAGCAACAAATCATGACAGAATTATATAGAGATGTTGTTGGCAAGTGTGAGATACATGATCTGATATTATATATATTCATACAACATATATGAGTCCATCTTTACAAAACCAACATAGTGCGTTTGCGACCAGCATGGATCCAGACCAGCCTGCGCATCCGCGCAGTCTGATCAGGATCCATGCTGTTCGCTATCAGTTTCTCTTCTTGGGTTTGTAAGCGAACAGCAGCATGGATCCTGATGTGCAGGCTGGTCTGGATCCATGCTGGACGCAAACGCATTACGTTGGTTTTGTCGTGACGCGGCTCATATATTAAATTGTTCTAGAACAGAATATCATAATATTTAAGTTTTTCAAGCAATATATGGTAAGAATATCCACATTATACATTTCTATTGTTTTAATCCATATTTGAAATACTTATGGAAAATGTGCCCATTGTAGACCAATCCACTTTAAATAACTGTATAATTTATTCAGTAATAGGTATGGCTTTTTTCACGACAAAAATGCCCAGCGAAAGTTGTTGCTGCTTGGCTTCTAGCGAATTCCGAATAAAACGAACGATATATAAATGTCCTATTGAGTTCGTTTTATAAGCGAAGTCGACTGTATAATCATTATATTTGTTGTGTCATACTTCTTTCATCTCAACAGCAATGTTTGGAGACTGTCCTGAATTTGTTGTTGTTGTTATATTGTTAATAAGTACAGGATTACTAGATCTGTCACGTGACTGTTCGGGTAGATGGATTTCTTGTGACACATCCTTTCGTATACAAGACACGTATTTTAACTGAAAAACATAAAATTTATACACTAGTACAGTATTTGGATATGGGAATTATTTGCTGTGCACGTGTACCCTTTTCAAACGAATCGGCAAATATCGACTAGTTTCGGATGTTGTCGTGATACTCCGAACATTTTTGTAATTCCTATTTTTATTACATTTTTGACATGCCAGAGGGCACTCTCATCTGTGACGTCATTATTTGAGAAAATGCCAAAATGGCGACTCGCTTATATATAATTATGCTCTATAGGGTCCGTGAATAAATGGTCCATTTAGCTATTGTGAAATGAAAGTGATACGCCGCTCTCTATTATACCGATTATACATGTATAACACCATTTTAAATTACAGACTTTAATATATCATCAAAATTTATGTTTAAGACTATGTTCTAAATGATTTATTACTAGCAAAGAAGAAACTTACCGACAATAAAGCTATGACCGTTCCTAAAATAGCACCAGCGATGACGTCACTAAAATGATGTTTGTTATCATTCACGCGGGAAATACAAACAAATATGGCTGCGCATAAAATTCCAAGTTGTAGTAATGGCAACAATATTCTTATTTTTTTCGTCCATGTGAAACGGAGCTGCAGAAAAGCCTAAAAATAAAAATAAAATCTGAATAAATTATGTAAAATAAACTGTACATAATGTCTTACTATTTTATAGATATTTAAGATTATTTGACCCATGGTCCGCCATATTTTTTTCTGGATAAGATTAATAAAAAAATCCTAGTAAACAGCAAAGGCTGCATTTGAGACTTCACAAGCCAATTAACATGGTAAATGAACATGTTTTTTTTTTTAACTTAAATCATGTAAGTTATTAAATATTCATAAAATTCTTTTATACAAATTTAAAGAAAAGTTCATAGTGTAATATCTTATATAATGCGTTTAACTTTGTTTCTTCCTTAGTAGCTAATTAAATCAAACCTATGCGCAGCGCATTAAAGTTGGTCAAAGTGACATGTTTAACGTTGGTTGAGCTACCTCTTAGTGATTGTGTAATTATGGAGAATTATCGAAAGAGATGATAATAATATTATCATTAAATGATAATATATAAACTCTTACCAGTAAATATATTGCACCGAATGTTGACAAAGAAGCATGGCCTGATGGAAATGATTTCCTGGAATAAAATGACAGAATTATTAATAAATTCTTCATAATCTTATTAAGGTAAGTTAATTATATATTGTTAGATACTTATCTTCAAAATTCATGGATTGTTCTACTCACTGACAGAGTTTTCATTCTTGGTCATACGAGCGAGCGATTTATAAACTAGGTATAGAAGAAAGCACGTGCGTTTTTATAACGACGTTTATTGACTGGAAAACAAGGTTACACATGTATCAGCTAGTAAATATTAAGTAATTATATTTTACCTGTCAAAAGTATTTTAACATGGTTTTATAGCATTTATTGTATTATTTCACTTGGAAAACAAGTAAAACCTGTGACCCCTTCGTGCTTTATTTACGGTACGAGCCGGGCACATGTGTAGAAGAACCAGCTTTCAGTAAGCCTAAGTCTGTTAACTTCCTAGTAATATATGTCCGTAAAGCGTGCCTGATCATTCTTAATACTTTAAGTACTTTGATATATAATGATATTAATTCATTAATAAGCTAAAGGTAATTATTAGATCCAATTTTGTTATTTGACAGGATGGGCAAACGGTAAAAATACCTTCAATGATTTTCATCAATGATTTTCATTAAGACAACACTCTGTACATTTTATTATTTCTGCTTTAAGTACGACATTTTTGAAAATTTAAAGTTTCATGTCTATTCATTATATATATTCACAATAATGCAAAATCAAATTTCTTTCGATAATGAAAGCTTGAGTGCTAGGTCAAAATTAATGTAAAAAAATGTGTTGTTATGATATTTCCAGAGCAACGGAGACCATACCAGTCGCACTTATTAAAAAATTCTTAACGCTAAAGCTGCTGGGAGTTTTCTAGATTTTTTTTAATCAAATAAGCCTTTCCAAACAATTTGGTGCCTAACCAGGGGTCGAGTATCACAGCCTCTTGTCAGGTAACTACTTGTTTGACAGTCAAAATTTTTTATTTTCTATTTCGAGACCAAATAGATGAAATTCAAAACATTAAGCAGACATTTTTACAGACGACAATTTCCCCAGCATGCAAAGCGCCCAATTATAGCCATACCTTGAATCCAAAAGTTTCCTCTTTGTCACGTCTGATGTACACGCGTCAGTTGGTATCATAATGTAACCTTGGGAACAGTTAATTTTAGAAAAGTCTGGTTTACATAAAGATACAAAATGAGGACGGAGCCTTCCTCCAAATAATTTCATGGTTTCTGTTAGAAATAATGTACATGTCGCGGCGAATAAAAATGCTCCAATTGTTCTGAAAGAAAAAAGAAACTTTACATGAGATAACTTAACATTTATCACATACCCGTGCGATTTTCGCAACTAAATAAAAACGATAATTTAATAACACTATTTTTAGCAATTTTATAATAAAGCACGTGCGTTTTTGTAACGTTAATTACCGTTAATAACAACGGTAACGTGCTATTTTTTAGCATGATATCAAATGAGTTAATCAATGTTAAATGATTTGAATTTATACTGCCAAACATGGAATCTAAAAGATAACACTTCTAAAACTAAAATAATGATATTTGAACAAGGTAGACATTCAACGTTTAACTTCATTTTCAATGGTCAGACCTTAGAAATTGTTAAAAGCTTTAAATATTTAGGCGTTTATTTCTTTAAAAATGGACATTGGAATCGGACTCAAAAGCCTCTTGCTCAACATTCATCATTTTCTATGCATAACCTTTTTACAGTATTTAACCAACTTGATCTAAAGATTCAAGATAAATGTAAACTGTTTGATACACTAGTTGGATCCGTCTTAAATTATAGCGCAGAAGTGTTTGGATACTATGATTGTAAAAATATAGAACTTGTACATTGTAAATTTATTCGAAAGATCCTTTGTGTCCGTAAATCAACAAATCTAGAAGCATTATATGGAGAAATAGGGAGATATCCAATGGCAATATACCGTAAAATCATAATGTTCAAATACTGGATTAAAATACTTAAGTCACCTGATAACTCAATTCTTAAAAAAATGTATAACATGCTAAAAGAAGATGCAGATAATGAGCTATCATACAGAGAAAAAAACTGGGCTTATTAAATAAAAGATATATTGAACCAAATAGGAATGTCTTACTTTTGGCTACAACAAGATAATTTAAATATAAATGTATGTGTCATAAAGCAAAGAATTTTAGATATCTACAAACAAAATTTGTATTCAAGTATTAATAACTCTAACAGACTTTCGTCTTACAGTCATTTTAAACACGAATTTCAGTGCGAAAAGTATTTAAGCGTTATAAACAAAGATAGCCATAGGATTATTTTAACCAAATTTAGACTATCAGCTCATAATCTCGAAATAGAAAAAGGAAGGCACGATAATATTCCAAGAGAAAACAGAAAATGTCGAAATTGTTCATTAAATTTAGTAGAGACAGAATATCATTTCTTATTAATATGCCCGAAATATTACAATTTACGTAGAAAGTTTTTTAAACCATATTTTTGAAGATGGCCTTCAATGCAGAAATTCGAAACACTAATGACAAGCACAAATATCAAAACAATTAATAATCTGGCAAGTTATCTGTATTACGCATTTAAAGAGAGACTTTAATAACCAATAACATACTTTTTTCTTATGATTTACAAGCAAATGGGAGATAACTACGACAATAAATGATTAGTACATATACAACGGTTATGTCATCTTAGAAATATTATTATTGCCGTTTGATTTGTGGATATCGATATGATATAACGTTAACAAATATCTTTCTACTTAGCTTCTTACATATTTAAGTGTATTTATGTTTATACTTGTCACCAATAATTCTCGGCACGACGTGAACAAATCTCGTACAACTGTGTACATGAATAAGTATTTTTTATGCAATTATGCCGTATCCTTTGTTTATATCTGTCAACAATACTTCTCGGCAACGTTAACAAATATTTTTTCTTCTTTGTTAAAGTACATTTGTTTCTTACATTTATAATTATTTCAAATGCAAACTCTGTTATATATATCATAACATTTGTTCATACTGGTTAACAATACTTCTCGGCTAATTGTAACTTGTAACACTTATTACACTATACAGAATATGATTTGACTATAAATTGTATGTTTACAATTTTATGTTAAATAAAATTTATGTTATGTTATGTTATGTTATGTTATGTTATGTTATAAAACCAATTTTGATGATAATGAACTTAAAAATGAAACAGATTTACCTGTACAACTTCACCGAGAGTTTTTGTGCTAAAAATTTCTTTTCGTTTGTCTGTCTGTTTGTGGAGGAAATAGTGTAAGCCGTTTCTATGATAAGCATCTGAAAGAAGATTATCCAAACATAAACTCAAGAGAGTATATTTACGAAAGACCGATCGTGACATATTCTCGGGTCTTTCTTCACAATTAACAATTTTAACTTCATGAGTTCACGGTTTGATAGACTTCACGATTTCAACATCGTGAATCCATGATTTTAACTTCGTGAAATCACGATTTCAGCTTCATAAGGACGAAATCTTGATTTCATGAATTAAGCAAGAGGTGATGAAAAATGGCCTATGAATCACTTTTGTGTATATAATACAAGATGTAAGGTAAGCTTAATCATTAAAGTTTGATTTAGCACCTAAAACTCATTTTTTAAATATAAAAATTATTTTTTTGACGAGTGTTTTGTAGTTTATGCAAATGTTTTCCGACCAATTTCGTGAAAGTTATCATAAGAATTTCCATCCTTCGTGTAATTTGGTTCAATCCCTGTCAGAGGCAACAAGAAACCCTGTCCGTAACCAAGAAACTTTACACTCATTGATTTCCAGGAATAGATTGATGAATCAGCTTATAGCTTTCAACACAATCGAACGAAATAAATTATTATTAGTATTAACTAAACATTTTTTTCTAAAATGTTCACAGATGTATATGGTCTTGTATCATTTGCTCATACTTACGACTACAATAGGTACGAGGACGAAAATAATAGCGACTAAACTGTCGCTGACGGTGTCGTCTTTATACGGGTACTGAATGGTCTCATCATTACAGAATAACCCACGTTTGAAAGGCTCTACATCAATCATGTTATACGCTAGTAGTAACGTCAAAACCGAAACTGAAATAAATATGTCCTACATTTTGAAATATGTACCCCACAAACATACAATATATGCACCAAAATAGCACTGAATTTATTCGGTCCTGCATAAATATAACTAAATTTATTTCATGCGGTTAAAATGTAAAGGAAAATATAATACATTCATGCTATAATTAAGGAAAATAATAAAAACATCAAGTCTCAACCAAAGTTAGCGTTATAATCAGTGTATTTTAACTTAACAACAGCATCATGTGATTAACTATATAGCTAGTAATCATCCACAACACACCAGTGTACCTCCATGTGTAACAGTCTCAAGAAATATATATACTATTCTCTTAACTCACAGAGAGTCATGTATGAAATAGCTACATTAGCCAGAATTTCATTTTGTAGAGAGATATAATAGTAATAATCATGACAATATTGCTTCTCGATGATTAACGGGATGCAAATCACTCTACCCTGGGGCTTTTCACGCTTTATTCTAGAATATTAAATCACGTAAGCGTAGAATATATTCGCGTATTCAGTCAACCGAACTCTACATCTCGGGTGTTCGATTGTTGCTTTATACTTTTGTCATACAATTAACAAAATTTCATAATTAGAATTCTATCTATGTACTCAGAGGTTAGCGAAACATAGAAAATAATGTAAAATACGTTTTACAATTATATTATTCATATTTATGTGAATCAATATAGGTGAGTGTCATCATGATTCATTATATGTCATACATGGATATAGAGTAATTGTAACATCACAAAAATATCCTACGCTTAACGTTATCTAATAATGTGTTACATTATTACTAATATCTATGTGAGTGAAAAAATCCAATGTAAACGATTAGTGGCAGAAATAAGAGTGATATTGTTACATAACTATTGTCGCTTATACAATTTCAATAGGCTGCGATCTGGAGACATATGTACATACAAATATAATGTAACCTATATATGGAAATATGATACGCACTTATTTTATCAAAACATGTGTTACACACATATGTACATTTACAATAGATCTTCTGCTCGTCGGAACTAAAAGAATAATATTGTATACATAATATCATCGAGATATTCCTATATAATTATGCCCAATCTGCATAGAAGACACTTATCCAAAACTATAGATATCACCATAGTACACATTTAAGCCCTTCCCACAAGAATAGTAATCTAATTATACGTGATATTATATCATTGTAAAAGAACTAAATATCCTCGTGACGAATTACAAGACTCTCATGATGAAAATATCAATGTACCATTTCACAAATATGGAATATGTAATCACAAAAGGTTCTAGTAAGATAATAGAAAGACTAATGATAAATATACAATAATGTAAATCTCCAATGACTACAATTAAGAGTACCAAAAAGTTACATTAGTATGAGAGATACTAGAAAACATTTAGAACAAATAGTTATGTACAGTCAATTAGAAATAAATATAACATCTAACAACAACACCTCGAATAGATGTACACTGCACCAGAGAGAGATATGCATCACATTGTATAAAACATACGCTTACATCAGCATAAACATTGAAAATAAGTACGAGCCTAAGATAATACATAATATATTATAGTGCATAATAACTTCACAATAATGCGCATGATAGGATAACAATATACAAATATATAGACTAATATGTACCCACAAGACCAATCCGACAATAACATAAAAGATTGATACACCTTCCAACTATATACTACTAAACTGAACATAATCGCTAACTAATCACGAACAATCGTATACATATAGAATTATAAGGCCATAATTTTATAAAATCATTGAGACAATACTGAGTCAAGCTATCTCTCAGGGCAATATATATAAGACTATACCAATAACTCATTATTAAATAATCACGAATAGAAACATGTTAGGGTCCACTCCTCATTCCAATAAATTAACATATTTAACATGATATATTCTATTAATTTAGCTGCGCGAAAATCATTAGTCCAACGTGATGGAATTGTGAGTAGTTGAAGTGCGAGAAATATAATAATGTTAGAAAATGTCAAATAGTACTAATAACATTTCCAAAAACAAAGGTGAAATAAAGCATATTGCCTCCGAACCTGAGAGCGTGAGTTAATATCTAGAACGACTTGTATAAATACCCATGATGATTTATTTCTTTATCAAATTATTTTGATTCCATTATAGAGTCGTAAACATGAAGGTAATTATGATATTGCTCCTATCCCTCTCTTTGCCATGCTAGCTATTTACCGCTCCCAATTAACCATATAAGAAGTAAAGCACTAGATTGACAAAAGTAATTAGCCTTTGCCACCAGTTGTTATATACAGCCCGGGCAGAGCCGGCTTGCGGTTAAGTAAACATAACGAGAATTTCCAGGCCCTGACCATGAAGACACACCGCGCCCCACTAATTTTGTAGACTGAGTCGCCCCCTGAGCTATCTTCTACCCACCTTAACATTTTTAGCATTTCATTACTTATTCGCACTTGAAAAATTAAATTCTACAGAAGATCTTTTACAAAAGAGCTACCTATTAAAGTCAGATATCGTTATATATTATGGTTATTATTTGCACATTCTCAGAGTACTGTTTTATAGACGAATACACAGTCGATATAGTATTAATATTGAGCACTTGCCCGGCCATACTACACCGCTAAATACCCACATAGTCTTCTGATCGTAACAATCGCACTCTCATCTGGCCGCCACATCGTATGAGTTCTATGTTTTAATAAACTTATCTATCTACAAACTTTATGTCTAGAGAGTTGGTGTCATTGTGAAGACAAATTGGTTGAGTGTGTCTAACAGTGTTCTCACTCAGATTAACTCTCAAACTTCAGTAATAGAAGTACTCCGTGGTTGGTCGCGTGTGTCTTTAATTTTATTTTGAAATCCTGTGTAGCCGCATTTTGCAGCATCTAATAATCGACTCACTCTCTCAGCACATAGATCCTGTTACACATTTTTTCACTCATTATGTTTATATCAATTATAATATTGAATAAATATGATGAATTATATAATCACTTAACGAAAAGTGAAGGTGATTTTTTAAGTTTATAATATCTCACCAAAACATGGCGTAAAACTATAGTTATTATACTACCCGGTAATTTAGAGCATCTAATTTCTCTCGTTATATATAAGAGCCAGAAATACTCAGACTTAGATGAGATCAAAATGAGCCAAGTCTTATATTCTATAATAAAACTATCTAAGTCTATACCTATATAATTTACCAATATAGAATATATATTGTATATTATCAATTATATCATATTTATTAATGTCTCACCACACTTATAACTAGTACAATCTCTAATAATTAGCGTTTATGTAATAAATATGGTAAAAATATATCGATATCTCTAGACAAGTCACTAGCCTATATCTACATAACCGAATAATTGCAACATCTCTCCATAATTATTTTGTATGCCAAAATACTTCATATCTTAATATCAACACAGATTAATAACAGTGGATACTTACCACATCCACGTCCCTACTCGCTGTAACCAGAAATATTCAAAATATGAGTATGGTTTAAATTGTGTGTTCACACGAGAGGAAGTAAATAAAATAACCTTATTGCTGCGAATTAATAACGTAGTTAAGATAACTACCCGATTTTTATAGAGCCAGTCATAGTGTCATAGTTATGGCACCTATAGTGATAGTGCCAACCACAGCATATTTTATCGAATGGGTGAACTTACGATAAAGGTAAAAATCTCATAATATTACAAATCCAATGATTTCATATATTATTGATATGTTAGATACATGATGTTTAGTACATGTAATAATAAGCAGATTAGGAATACAAAAACTTTACTACCAGAAGCTTAGAAGGTTGATATTTCTACACAATTCTATTATATGATTATTCTTATCGGTGGATAGATCACTGCTCTATAAGGTAAATCAAACATTTTCCTTAAAGAAACATTTATGAAAGCATGAAAAGCTATATTACAATAATAAATATTAATGTTTGTATATCAATAATCCTTTATGTGAATTACAAAATCACGATTCATTTCATAATATCCATAAAAAGTAGGTAATGCGTATTTATACTCTGGTTTATCAAATTAAACAGTTCAAACTAATATTGTTAGTCGATCGAAAGGACCTCTGTCTCAACACATTGCCTGCTTTGCCCTTGTTATTGGATCTTATTAAATAAGACCAAGACTGCGATTTTCAAATGTTTGTGATTCATTACCATTTAAGATTTAAATTAACCTTCTCCATTTACTTGCCATCAGATATGAATATAATATCGTTCTTATGTAGAATAGGATATTAGTAGTTGATATTTATTTAAGACCATTAGAGATGATGAGCCCAAAAAACTACAACCACGTTACAAGGATTCAGACAATCACAGAGAGTTGAACGAATATTTGACAAAATGCTTCTCGATCATTTACTAGAATTTATGGCAAATCCAAGAACCGTTCGTAACAATTTCTGAATGCCTTTAGTATATAGATGAATATGTATCGAGTTGTCCTTTTTTGTAAAATAACCAAATCTGGTACTCTTCAATGCGCTTATAATATTTCTCATATCGCCGTTACCATTTCTGCTATATAGAAAAGTTCCGCCACTCTACAGAGAAGCTTAAATAACTCATCCTCTATTTTTGCGTAATTTTTTCTACTAAGTCTAATTGATATGAACAAATCCACAGTCTATAAGCAGAATGAATACTCTCAAAACTAAGACCTCGCTACTATCTCATGAGGATGAAATGCAGATAGATTGTCTTGCCAATTATACATCATCTCTAGCAAGTGTACCATGCGGCAATTAATCTCTCTCATCAAAATTGTAGACCACTACAGAAGTTACAAATGAAAGATGTAATCAGTACACACACTCAGTATAGCGTGTGCACTAAGCCGCTACCACCACCTACGCCACATCAACCTCACTCACACACGCCCAAACCAGTAAACGGTCAACTTACCCTGCACATGCAAACCCCGCTCGCGAACACCAGGATGAGTCACTCTTTTGTGACGTTGGGAGAGCCATACTGTGGACCTCGTGTCGACCCCCGTCAAAGATACCTGGTCCCTGTAATAAAATGATTTCACAATATATTATTTATAACCTGACCATAATCAATCAAAACTAAAACATGTGTTCTGGATGCCCAGAATTCAGAAATATTTTGCAGCTAATATATCTTAGCTAACTGCCATACTACTGAGCATGGTATGCTGCTGGGCTAAGCCGCAGCGGCGTCAGCTGCTATCTATCCGTTGACCTTATAGATGACGAATACTGAGACCCTACACAGTATAATATAAGCGCAAACCTACTATTTCATAATTAGGAAAGTATTCGTGTTTATAGAAGCCAAACCAGTAAATACTGAATTCTAAATCTCAAGTATAAGGCACTATACCCAGGATTACCGAATCGATGATATTTGATAGTGATATCATATAAGTTGCAGTTTATAGTTTGATGATCTACTCTCTCATTTGAAGGGCAATGATCGCAGAACCAGGATAGATTAACGAGAAGTTGTTGGTCATATGGACAGTGAAAGGGTAGACGCCAAGACACACAAAGTATGAATCGACAAACTAGGAAATTGCACCTCACACAAAAATCTAAACAAGACAATACACACAAGTATGAACTAGTCAGTAGAATGGTGGGCTGAATGAGAAATACACCTGGAATAACTGATGTAAAGACTCGAGATAGTTAAGATCGGATGATCTGGGCACACCGAAGCCACCATGGGTGGTGTCTCGGATGGAACGGAGACTGTAGATCCCTATCTGGTTAACCCTGCTATTCATTAATCGATGATAATATAGGATATAAACAAAAATGATAGTGACATGAGTGTATACACTGATTAAGTGAAAAACTCGGAACTAGATGGTTCAATCAATGGAAATTGAATCCGGATGATTCACTGAATTGAATATGGTCGGATGGATGATTAAGTATAGATCGATGATGACTAGAAGAATTAATGTAGGATACATAAAATTATGATTTGTATGATGAGCAAATAGACCGAGCAAACTGATATGCCCACTGACTGGAGGAATAAATGATGATGATTATTATGATGATGATGCTTTATTGACGAAATGAATGATAGCAGATTGAAAGAGCAGATATCAAAATTCCATAATGTTATGATGATCAGAGACGGACCGGTGGATGAGCCTATATGATTATATTAATTGTATGATGAATGCTGGAAAAATGTCTGATGATACGGTATGATAACTGCAGGTGATGAATGTATTAACATGAGAAATGTGTAGTGAAAAAGGTAAATATAGATGCAGTAACAGACTACCGAAAAAAGAGAGTGATGAGAATTTAAAGCAGCAGATGGAACCTGAATCTAAGGGATATAATAAAATAACCAATATTATCTCTTAAGTCGCCTAGCAATATGGGTTTATGAGTGGAAGTCGCCCATCTCCCTGATACGTGCTCGTGAATGATCTCGCGTATTAACTTCCATTTCTCGAATTAACATATAAGGCCACTATCACCTCACCAAGATCTACTCACTGTAAAATAATTGACTAATAAAAAAAGCACTATCATGGAAACGTGAAGAGGGTTAATGAAATATAAACTTTTTATCCGATTAGTTATGGCTTTTTTAACTACCTGCGTTAATGCAGACCCAATTTAAATGTAATGTGTAATGCTCCAATAGGAATTAAAAGACTATACCAACATATATGGCACCTTATCTAGAGAAACTTCTGTCCAAGTGCTCTTAATATAAGATCTTCTCGACACCATGATTAAACTACTACGGAATGTGCTTAAGTGTCATAAAATTTCTAGATCTATATGTTATACGTATTGTTAAAAATAACACTGAGGCACCAAATAGTTACATTAAAAATTCAAATATGTATAATTAGTCAAACATATTCTTTATAACTCAAATCACCTAATAATATCTAACCCGTTTCGATGAAATAAGCTATATTATTAATTAAAAGAGATCTTAAGTTTAATTACGTTCAATACTGTTGAGAGACTTCATTCATTTTTGATGATACCTGGATCTAGCGACATTGTAAAAAAGTGACCTCTTAAGACAATTGATAAAAATACCACTATATAAAAAGAGTGTAAACTAAACGAAATCTCTCTCCTGTTATATGAAATAATCAACATAAATGTGTTAATTTATCAAGTATGACCAGCATTATATTATAACCATTAATTGGTGACACTGTCGATCCAAAAGCAATTTTAATAAATTCAACTTAACTTTTGTTTTATTCAAAATATTTAGCCTTATACATCGCTTTAGTCGTCATCTCTTAATCAATTACTTCTTAATCATCTCCACCTATAATTCAATGTACGTATACTATGTAGTTACTAGTAATAATTTTCGTATAACGAGTATATATATAAATATAATATTTCGAGATGGCCAATTTTATTTTCGATCTACTTCTAATACGAGCTCATTTTTAAATCTTCCCTTTGATTATACACTATCCCTCAGCGGAATGCGTGTTTTAGTCACCTATGTGATTCTATATCAGATTACATTTCTCATTTTATCGTAATTTAAAGTTTAAGTATCTATGATGCCGAAATAAAATAAGTAATCAACATCACCAGAGTAATAAATATTATAGATTTAGTATCAGTGTCTAGCAAATGTATAAAAAGATACACCTAGCACGGATACCTTTTTAAAATCCTACATGAAATTAGTCATACTACAGTAATATATCCGTTTGTGTATGCAAATACAAGTTCAACACAATGTATATATTCTCCTCTCATATGTAACTAATAATTTCAATAGAATTATTTGTTACAGTGATTGCACGAATACCACTTAAGTTTAATTTTCTAAAATTTGTAAAAGTAGCACACTGGATTTATTTCTATTGAAATTAACTCTGTATAGCATATTAAAAATATAGTCTAACAATCCACATCCTTTAGACTTATTATATAAAATAAGTTATAATATGGACTTTCAATTTATTATTGATCTATAATCAACACACAGTGTAATTAAGATTTCCAATCAGCCCATGATATAAACCATGCACGAAGATATATATATGCAGTTTCCTATAATTAATATATCATATTGAAATTTAACAAAATATAGGATTACCTATCACCACGAGATTACGTGTATATAGTATGAGTCTATTGGTGAATATATCTTAAATTCTGATATAACCGAGTGAACAAAGTTGAATAAAACTTTATTCTGCACGTAAAATAACTTTTTAAGTGGAAAATATAATTTTCAAAAAATCTAGGAATACATTTATTCAGCCTCACTATATTCGACCCATATGTTAATTCAACTCTTCACAATGCATTTAATATATCACTCTGTAAGTAAACATGTCACATATTTATAAAAAAACACAATGCATACTCTAAATTTTATACACACTTAATGAATTTATTAAAAATTAACTCAACAATAGTGTTTAATGCCTTTGATTATAACCGTTATCCAGTGACCAAGTCACCACAAGTTTACAAATGTGGATACACAATGTTTCATCATATAGTACTATACATATTTAGAGACGTCATCTTGCAGCTAATAAACAGATTTGATCTCTATGACTGTGGTTCTATGTCTCATTAGAGTCATGGAGGTGATGAAGAACTAGGGTAAATTCTACTTATATCTAGGACAAACCCTTAATGAAACCTATCGCGGGAATATATAGACAACTCGTCGTTTTAGATAATAACACTCTCTCCTTGAAGGTGAGATATGCACCCAATATTGTCTCGGCAATGTGTGTGTGTAGCGCAAGATACAATGTGAACCAATCCTAATTATGCCAAAGGAATAAGAGCTTAAATGTCTCTTTACATCCGTCACCCATAATCGAAAAACATGATTTTCAAACACTTACGCGCCGGTTGTCAACTAATGATGTACTGTGTATCTTGCACGACCACGATACACAGTAAGGCAGGCAATGGGTTGATTCATGCTCCTTAGCAACTTCCTCAGCAAAAGACATTAGTGATGCTGATAAAGACAAAAATGAATTAGTTTGTCCTCCATGAGATCTAAAGGCCATCTACTGCCCGATAGATATCTAATATGTGTGAAACCTGACATACCCGTGAGGTGTCAAACACCTGGACCAGCTAGTGAGTCATTCACCCTTTGTTTCGCTACACAGACGACAAAGATAGGCACAACGATGATAATATATTTGCATCTGTAGATCATATCATAACAAAGTTAATATAATAAAACAAAGTGATAGGTGACGAAAAAATCAATGGCACTTCTCATGCGAATGTTAACACTATAGTGGAGTGACCCAAATTCACTCCAAGATTTACCCGTATAACTCCTGAAGCTCTACCTTGCCCTTGAAAATAGAGATCCCATAACAACAAATATAAGATATATAAGATGCAAAATATTCTACACATTACTACAATGGGCTACCATAAGTATCTGCGAAATCACAAACATACAGTTTCAAAAGTCGTGATTTGTTTCAGTGTTGGCAGTCTCACCTATCATTTATTTGTCACCCTTTGTTAGCCAACCCTTAACTCTCTATCTATTAATCTAGCTTACACTAACAGAAAACAAAAATGCTTTATAGTTCTGACCAAACTATATTGGCATCCATTTGAAAATAGAAAAATAAATAGTTGCCATCGCTTTGTTAACTAACTATTATCATATGGGCTTATTTGAACACCTTCTTAAAAGTTTTAAACATTTTTTCCACCACCCACCCTAATAGTCACAATGTGTGTCTTCCACTCTATGAAATAGATAAAAACAGGAATTCTCTTATAATGAGACAGTCACCTCAAACACTGACAAAAATATGATATTATGTTGCAGGGCTCGTTTGATGAGCCTGTCATGGACAATTGCCAGATTTACTAAGAGAGATAGCGATAAGTCCAAAAAGTTATCTCGGTGCGCACAGCCTTCTAACATAGCACGCGTTGAACGAACAGAACACTTGTCATCTACATTAATTTAATTTCTTGTATAGTTTACTTATTAAAGAGTTTACTACATTTTGATTCCTTAGTAAACTCCATCGCAGATATGTAGAGATTTTCAGAGCGTTCGCTAGGTTTTATTGCACAATTCTTGCTCAACCTGTGCGAAATGTGCGATCTAGCGATGCTCTCGCACTATATCCTTTCTAAATAACGAGCAGTCTACACCTCTTATCATGAGTTGCAATTTTTTATGTTTTCCACAAGGATCTTGGCTAGTTCTATGCTATATTGTGTAAACTTCACATCTCATGGGACTGCGCCACACTGTTGACTTATAGATGCATGATTGGCACAAATCATTTACTTTGTATTCCACGCACAGTAAATGCACAAAAGCGTCTCCCTATTCGTTACCCGGAGAAGAACTGCTCAATACCGCGATATACTGGAGATATACGAGCCTAGTGGGCGGAAACTGTAAAATTAATGGATGGAATATTTCCAAAGAGGAGAAGAACTCCAGAGAGGTGTGATGAATGAGAGCTTAAGTGCCTGACCTAAATCGACATGATGCTATAGACACCAAACGTCAAAAGATGAGAATACGAACCACTTTAAAATAGACAGGAGCGAGATCAATCACCTCCATAAAGTGAGAGTGTGGTGTCTGTAATGTTACTCAACATTTAGTATCAGATATAATAGATAATAAAGGTATTAACCATCCTACGAACCATCATAAAAGCACTCACTGACCGACCCGAAAAAAATCTGACAATACTAATCTAAGAAATAACCAATCCAGATGACATCTAAAGAGCACAAGATGTCTGATTAGACGCTGAACGATCTTCAACGATCGAAAAATATAACATCCCGAAATATAAAACTCCACGCATATAGTCATTCAAAAAACATAAGGTGGCGTAAACTCAACTCCACATTTATCGTCGCTCTTCCTGCCTTTGCTGAACAATTTCTGCTGAAAAGCGGCACACCAATTCTACTCTCGCATAACTATAATGCAACAGTAGCCACTATACTGTCGTTTGAATCCTACCTAAAAAACAAACCATGCAATATAGCCGATAACAATCCTAATGAGCTTAGATATATATGTTTTCAATATAATAATGGAACAGAATGTAATACATCTAGATAAAGTGACACTGCTACTTAAATCTCAACAAGGTAATTTACATCTTCCTTTTCAGTTCAATGTTGTTTTATCATATTTTGTTTATATTGATTTTGTCAAACGTGTAGCCACCGTTCAATCCTCCAATAGTAACAATTAGCTTAAGCATTCACAGAGACATGACACAAGAAAATCAAGCAGTCTCTCTGACTATAAACGCCAATGACAGTTTTTAAAAAACCAACCTCAACTCACCCTACGACATAGCGTTGTTCAGTGCTGACACATGACTAGCGCGTCCTTTTTTTTTCTTAATTTCTATAGTCATATAATTAATAGTTGCAGCATCGTGAAACAAATAATTTAGTAATGTTCTATATAGTACTTATTTAAAATCATATCATCTCGCGGACAAAGAGAGCGAATAAATTGCAGAGTTACTAAAACTCTAGAGGTCACAAAAACTTAAAATATGGTGGATCTGAAAGTCACTAAAATAGAACACCCATTACTTTCGATCTCTCAATCACGTTTCTGTACGCCGGCTAACACCCTACGTACAATATGCATTTGACACTTTATTAATTATCCAACAAGCACTTCCTCTAGCAGTTGTACTTTTATTCATTCAATACAGTTTCATAATCGATACTCCTCAATGCACACGAATTCATATGTCCTATTATTGTGTCAGTTATATCGTCTAGATGATTTCCAAATACTTGACAATCAAATTTATCATACTCTTCTTTTAAGCGTTACTCGTATATATCAATAAATTTACATAGAATGATTCACGAAAGTTCTGAGACAGCTTAATCAAAAAAACTATTCTGAGTGATAGCTCTGCAGGATTAAGTTACACTGCGTACGGATTGATTAGTTCCTTTATTATCTATTGTTTTAAGTATCCACCCGTTTGATCATTACATCTCATATAACATTATTAGCATTACAAAGTAAGTTTTTAACTCGAGTGCACCCTGCTTGTATACTAATCTACATATGAATATATGATCTAAAAAATGTTGACCACACAGCAGAGCACTGATACCCTAAGTGCTGACCATTGTACACCGAAGAGTGGTATAATACATAATCGAAAGTGGGAATTTTTAAAGTGGGAATGAGCGCTAGCTCAAAGATTAATACAACGGTCCAGCAAGACCGAGTTTTGGTTGCCTGCACGCAAGGGTTCAAAATGGTAACGTTTCCAACTGCACTGGTATTCCATTATTTATGCGCTATATCAACGTGCTTAAGAGTATAAAATATGAAATTACCTTGTATTAACATTACAGAAAATAACACATTCCAGTTAAGAAAGTACTTTCACATTCGAAATCTCCTAACTGTCCCTAACATTACTCTAATACCTGCCTTCTACTCAAATATTATTCTATGAATGTACGCGATATGTTTTCGTTACATACTCAATACCATAAAAGAGATGAGATCTCAATAGAGTATCCATCGATGAGCTCATAAATGTAATGCTCAAGTAATTACAAGGTTTTATAATACGATACATCGTTCGAATATACTGATCTCTCTACCCAGCATCTCGTGTAAATTTCCAAAATTAATCGAATATAGAATATACGATCACTGATCACTCACGTAATATATGGAGTCTCGATACATATATCAATATAACTACCCGCCTGACTATGAGGTAAGTATAATTATATAATGACCTTCACTGATTAATCATAAATACATTTAATTAACTGAGCATATCATAATTATGCTTTGAATGAATAGCGAAAAGTTCTACATTAAATCAATTAATGACATTCTAATACAAGAGACGGCTGAGTCGTTACTATGCACGTAAATTCGAATCCTCTATTCTATAAACTAAATCTATTAAGATATCACTTATACCATACGAGACGACTTAGACATATGGGGTTACTTTTATATCGTAAGTTAAATACAATATATACTTTAAAGCGTCTTTATGAAATAAAACACCTGAGTGTCCACCGAGCTACTCATTAGCATGTGATCACCCAAGATGGAGCAAAGCTGACAATAATGAGCGCCGCTTAGTGACGAGAAAAAGCGTGCTGTTTCATGAAATTACGAAGCGTTTACCAGGTCTTTTCGCATATACGACGAAAAGATCTGAGAAATGTATCGTGAGGCCGTCCGGATTATCCGAAAACTTAGGCACACCGTTAAAAAGCTGAGCTTGAAAATTTGATAGTAAAATTGCATGCATAATTATTATATATCTACATGAAATACAACAGCAAAAGAACACAGGTAAGCTTTGTGATTAATACATCGACTCCTAACTTCACATAGTCTTCTAGTACGTTAAATACAATATATATTTTGCTTTCCCCTTTAAAATCAAAAAAAGCTAAATGTGCAATTTGTCAATAATAAAGTGAATAGATCTGTTATAAAAAGTATTGAATAATTATGTTGATAGTATTTCGTAATTTTTGATTGCATTTCATGTTTTCTTTGTCTGCGCATAGGCAGGTCTATTTTTTCACGTGTATTTCATGACCGGGTCTGTCTGTCTAGAACTGACCTGCGCACGTGCAAAAGATAGACCTTATAACGGACTTTCTTTTGTTTAAACAGGTCTATCCGAAAAATATAGACCTGTCACAAACAATCGAGGAGGTGTTTAATGAATATTAAATATTGAATGTTTAAAGATTTTTTTTATCAGTATTACGTATTTGAAATAATAAAGTATTATATAATATAAAAAGATAATATATCTAAGGGAGAAATTACTTTGTTTTACGCCTAATCTGGACTAATATAATTTGTTATTTTCTATAACGATTTTATGAAGCACTTGTGCATACATTGAATCTGGGAAGACAGAATTCCCGAATTGCATACCTGGGGCACTAAATTGCATAAACGTCACGTCCCGGTTTGTATATTTGAATATACAAAAGTAGCCCCTTTATTTATTTCTGGTAAAACTTAAGAAAAAAATTAAGAAAAAGATTGAATATTGAATCTTTAAGATACACACTGTAAAGATCCTGTAACACAATTTTTTTATCGTTTTAAATCAATAAATATGATGCTCAAATTAAGATTTATCAATATTGTAGGTTCCAAAAAGCATTATTTACAAAGATTTTACCGACTTTAACATTTAATGTAAATAAAGGGAGATAATTAGAAATTTATTTTCTATAAAGTTTAAGTCAAATTATTCAAAAAGAAATGAATGCATATATTTTAATGATTACATATAATATGCGCAAATATTTGCAGTACATATTTTACATATTCTTCGATGTTTGAAAATTGTTTTATTTGCATAATTATGTACATATGAGCCGTGACATGACATTTCCAACATAGTGGTCAAATTTGACATTTTACTTTTTTCAAAGATTCTCAAAATGCAATCTTTTCTAAATCATTCAAGACAAATTTTATTATCTTTAGACAAAGAAAACTTGATTTATAACGCTTTTTAACATTATAAGTGACGTCGTTTTATTTGACGGATTAAAAATGCAACGTGAATAAACTAAATCATCGTTTTGCTTGACATATACTCCTATATACATGTATCTTAGTATGTAAATTATTAACGTTACTAACGACGAAGCTCACATTTTTATTGTTAAAGAGTACCGTGTCAATTGTAGGCCATCTTAAGTACATGTAACGACTTGTTGCACGAATAGATATTATACAAGTATATGGAAAGCCTTGACTGTCTTATTATTATAAACCTGAACGTTGATATGTCCAACAAGCAATATATTGAGTCACCTTTTTCCGTATACAATGTGCACTCATTAATATATTATATGGATCCATCTTTATATGTAGTCAACTGAACAATATTTGATGTCAATTGTGTCTTTATATGATGTCAATATATCATTATACGATATGCATTTTTGAATATAGTATGTGGAACCATCCTTATATAAGGTCAAAATACTCAGGTAATGAATGTGCACAGAAATACCAACATTTATGTTTCAAAAAATTGCAGGGAATAAATAAAAAATGAGATATCACTTTTTTGAATTTACATTCAAGAATTATCTTATTCCAAGACATGATATAAACATGCAATTTAAATACTGCGTAACTGTGACATCATATCCTCAAAGCAGCACGCTCAAGATTTTTGCTCTAATTTTCATGAAAATTTTAGATATATAAAAAATAGCCCTTACTGTGTTAGTAACGCAGTAGAAATATGGTGAAAAAAATCTATATACTCAGTCCAGCTTCGGTTATATTCGTCTTCTTTACGAGAAATTGTTCTGGAATAATGGTCGATAGGAAGGTCATCTGATAGGTTCAAGGACGGCGTTATTACCGTAAATAGTCAAACGTGTTACCCAAAGATGTGCGTACATGTAAATAGAGGATATTAGAGTTGTTCTGAGTAAATATGCTATGTTATATCACACAAAGAAGTAAGAGAATTATTTTTCACGAGTGCGTATGGACATGTTGATGGTTTGACACGTCGTTGTGTGATTATATAAATGTACATAAATGCGACATTGCCCGGTCGCTTAATACACGTTTGACTGTATATGTATACATGTATACCATATTGAAAAAAAAAAACAAGAACAAAAAGAAAAACAAAGCAATCAACAATATAATACAGTAGGGGCTATTTTACGTAGATTGTAACTGTCGTTTGCAATGTGAAAACTGCTTCCTTTGTTCACTTCACAATATTGTACATTTAAATACATTTTCCGTGAGGTATGCTGCTTTAACGATATCATGACACTATGTTTTTCGGAGTCATTCAGCACGTAGCTGTAATTTTACTGAAATTATCCAATTTAGTCAGAATCACTCAATTTTCATTCAGTTTTACCTGATTATCATCCATTTCCGGCTTCTTTCAACAATTTACGATGCCATATTCTCAGAGACCAAAACTGGTATTGCAATAATTACATTTATTATATACTTATAGATGAAATATTGAGAAATATTGATGAAATAAAATGCATATTTTCATTTTCCGTATTTTCACTGTAAAAATTTATTTTTCACTGCAGTGAAACATATTTTCCGTATTTTCACTGGTGTGTTGCCGGACTACTTTCTTTTAAATTCTGCCAGTACACAAAATTTCAGGGAAAGTCTTTCAAATTTTACTGTCAAAAAGGAGAAAAATGTATATAATAAACAGAAAATTCAAGTTCTTTCTATAAATACATGATTTATTTTCATCTTGTGGCATGAAAATTACCATATTTCACTCGTGGCTACCGCCACTCATGAAATATGTATTTTCATACCACTCGATGAAAATAAATCCTGTATTTATAGAAAAAACTTGAATATCCTCTATGTATTATAAAACAAGACAAAATTATTTCGGTTTATTTTCTTCCTATTTAATTTTATATAAAGCAGGAATGTATTTCAACAACTTCAAGTGTCTTACTCACATTCACTTAACAGAACACTTGTCTCTTAATTATATACTCTTATTATTTTATATCCGTTAAGTTTAACAATGATACCAACGTAATGAAATATCTTCCTTATTCTATTGACATTAAAGTGTTTATTCCGATTTATAAAATGTATATCAGCCCCTACATGTTACTATATACATGTATATGATTAAAGAGAAATACTTGGATAACAACTTGACATTGGAAATAAAATAACAATCGAAAGACTAAATGGGATTATTGTCTAATTCCTTAAAGTAAGTAAGCCCTGAAAGTGTTCACTGTCGCAAGGACAATATATCAAGTGTCGTTTGAACAGAAGATTAAATTTGTCAACTCATAAATTTCCTTGAAATTCTCTTTTTTATGGAACTTAAAATACGATTGAGCAAATGTCTGTTAAGGGTTAAAGGTTTCCCGAAAAAGTTTATCAGCGCAGTTGTTACTTAAAAAATGAGTTTAACAGCGGAATAATGTCATCATTGCGGAGGAAAAAACACTTTAGTTCAGTAATTGTCATTGAATCGAGAAATATGTTTTGAAAGAACAATACATTTATAGGGAAACTTACAGGATCATAACTTAATACGTAGGCCACAAAAAAATCGGCAAAGCTATGTTAACAACACTATGAGTAATATACTCTGAATACTATGGGTTTTATATCACTAAATAGAAACCCAGACTTTCATTTATAAACAAACTATTACACTGATTTGACAGAGTATTTCTTGCATATCAGACTGGTGTTTCCGTTAATTTTACCCATGCCGGATATTTCATCTGTCATGGGGGTGCCAGATGAGTCGCGTGCTATACAATGGCATGCTTTGGATGACGTTATTTCGCCGTTGTGAATGAAGTTGTAATTTCATACGCTACTCTACGAAAATAGTTACGGGTGTAAGGACATAAATTTTCAATCGGATTGGAATATCCGTCCTTCGGGAACCTGGCGAGTCCCTTGGGGACGGATATTAAGATCTGTACAGCAACATATGACAGCTATAATTAATTTCAAGTAACAGCCCAAATTGTTGACAAAAAATATCTTATCGTTAAGCAACAGTAATTCCTAAACAGGTAGCTTAGTCGGCGGATTACAGAGGTAGTACGTTCGATTCCTAATTTATTAAAACATATTTTAAACAATATCTCTGTTTTTGATTATCATTTTAAAACATCAATACGATAAAGAAAACAACAATGTTAAAATTAAAATTATCAGGTTTCGCCATAAAAGCAGAACACAAAACCTTTAACTGATCAAATCATCCATTGCAATTGTTTTTTATTCTCTGTATAGCCAAATGTATGGTAGAACAATAAAACTCAAAATATGTGTACTTCAGACATGAAATATGCTAAAATTGTGTAAATGCATGTCTGTGGGAGTTAAACCGAATGAATAGGCAAACACGAATGGGCCAAAAACGAACCAAGCATACTTGACCGTGATGTGATGTGTAGTATATCTTTATACAGATAAAGAGATATTTAAATGTACAAGTACATTGCCGGACGCTTGTATATATTCATTGACGATATTATCAGTTTGCAATTGACGTGTTAATAAATAAATATATTAAGAAATATTGGCGTCAATTTTGACGTCGCGTTTCTACGATTACGTCATTTGACCACTATGTTGGAAATGTCATGACACGGCTCATATATATATTTTCACTAAGTGTGGTTAACCACTTTGATTACAACATACAGGATCTTTTAATCAGTATTATTCGTATTTTACGATAAAATTATATAGGATACATTTAATATTTAGATAACATAACATACAAATGAGCCGCGTCACGACACAACCAACATAATGGGTTTGCGGCCAGCATGGATCCAGACCAACCTGCGCATCCGCGCAGTCTGATCAGGATACATGCTGTTCGCTATCAGTTTCTGTACTTGTTATAGGGTTTGTAAGAGAACAGCATGGATCCTGATGCGCAGGCTGGTCTGGATCCATGCTGGTCGCAAACCCATTATGTAAACTACAGTCGGTTTAAAGTCCAACGTAAGTTAACATTATTTTGTTATCATCATCAACAACAACAACAACAACAATAAAATATCGTATAACAATAAAAGTACGCGAATTTGCATACATAACACTGCAGAGAGTTCGCATATATTCATATTACGTGACAGTTTTGTCTTTTTCTGTTAATACATGTATGGTTAGCAAAATAAGAATATTACTTTTTTAATCTAAATTGACTGATTTTCACAATGAAGGAGTATTTTCAACATTTTTCTTTACAGTACAGTTATGCAATAGTACAATCTCGGGTAAAAAATATGTAACTTTTACGTTTAATTAGAATTATATGAAAAAAAAAATCGTAAAGACAGATCATGTGAAGACCATGTATTTACTCGGCTTTCATAGACCTAAGAAAAGCATTTGACATTGTTCAGAGAGATATGATGTTGTTACGATGTAGATGGGATATTTTATCAGAATATTAGAGCAATATACGAAAGGACCATGGCATGCATAAAAATCAATGGAAGACTTACAAATTGGTTTGATTGTAGGTGCGCCCAGAGAAATAATTTGTCGCCATTACAGCGACATTTAACGGCAAAACATTTTGAGACGTTTGGAAGCGAATGCGACATTTAGCGGCTTAAGTGCGACATTTAGAGACAATTACGACTGTTAGCGTCGTTGCGACATATAACGGCGCCATAGACCAGACAACAGACAAATATTTTTTTCAAAATTTAAGACATATCTTTGTGGATTTATGCATTAGGTTCTACTTTTTCACAAATATGCAACTGCTTAAACAACGAGCACATACTAAGAAAAATTGAAAAAGTGCTTCGGATATTCAACTGTTGTCAATGCTGATTTGTACATGACTGTGACTGTTCACTTCATATAGCGGCGTCTTTGATGTGTAGCATCAACATATAACTGGTATTTTAATAAGAAACCACATTGCGAGGGACAATCACGGAAAAATCTTCCGCCATATACTTGGCTATTTGGCACTGTCTTTACACGGCAGTACTAGAACAGTCAATAGGTAAAAACCAAACTCATTTTTCCCCGCCATGACACGACAGTCCTCGTGGAGCGGCCGGATAATGGGAAAAAGCGTGACTGTCGCATGACGCGTGCATTTAACATGATTAGATAATTATACTTATGCATATGGTGATGCAAAATTTGAAATAACGTGACTTACGTGCAAGTTTCCATTATAATGTCATATTCCTCAGATTCCATTGTAAAAAGACTAAGTATCACAAATAAACGAATTTTTTCACAGGCAAGGGTGTCCCATTTATACAAAGAAATAAATGGGTAAGTAAAAATGTTTAAGAATATGTAAGTAGTTCTATCTTTAAGCTCTTTTTTAAAGTAATTCTTAAAGGTCTTGTTACACAAATTAAAACGATAATCACTCAGTATTTATCGACATGAAATAAACGAAACAAATACATACATACATACATAAATAAATAAATAAATAAATAAATAAATAAAAATATGAATAAATAAATAAATGAATAAATGAATGAATGAATGAATGAATGAATGAAAGAATGAACGAATGAATGATGGAACGAACAAACAAACAAACAAAAAAACGAATAATAATAATAATTAATAATAATAATAATAATAATAATAATAATAATAATAATAATGATAATAATAAAATAATAACAACAACAACAGCATGGCTGCTCTTTAAATGTATTAAGGATTGTTTATAAACAAATGTACGGTCATTTCCAAGTGACAAGATGCATACATTTTTTATTTGCCACTTGGAAATTAAATTTTCTATAAATATTCATAAGAAACTGTAGACTTTACTTGCATTGTAAAGTCACACGATTGAAAGAATTGGTACTGTTTGTGCTAAATTATTATTATTATCATTATTATTATTATTATAATTGAAGTTTAAGCTAATTCTAATAAACTATTTCGAATCACGAGAACAATTTCTGTGAACAAATTACAGGCATTATTTAAAACCACAATCGTCAATCACAAGATATTTTCATAAATATTTTACGACTGAAAACACATATGTTAAGAACATTTTTACCAGCCCTTCCTTTCATAAACACTTTCATATATTATGTTGTTTTATTGAAAAAAAGAATACCACAGAAAACACAATACCGTGTTTAAATGTCCGTGGTAGTTATTCATACAGTAATAATGTTTATCTACTATGTTTTATTGTCCTTATTTGACGCTAAATTAATATTCTTAAGTATGATCCATTTAAATTGTTTACAGTATAAACAAATGTTGAGCAAAAAAGTTTATTTAAAGTGCTACATCTTTTAATATGGCATAGAAATATTTCAAAATAAACATTATGATGTTTAGATTTTATCTGACAAAATATTTTAAAAAATTAAACTAGTATTCTCCACTCTCTCCGAATGTACTAATGACCGTGGCCGAAACTCTCCGAAAATAAACGTGATCATAGCCGAAAAGCCCGAAAGTACCAGTGATCGTATCCAAAACTTTTCAAAAGTATCGGTGATTGTAGCCTTTCTCTCCGAAAGTAACAGTGATCGTAGCCGAAACTCTCCGAAAGTAATAGTGATCGTAGCCGAAACTCTCCGAAAGTAATAGAGATCGTAGCCGAAACTCTCCGAAAGTAATAGTGATCGTAGCCGAAACTCTCCGAAAGTAATAGTGATCGTAGCCGAAACTCTCCGAAAGTAATAGTGATCGTAGCCGAAACTCTCCGAAAGTAATAGTGTTCGTAGCCGGAACTCTCCGAAAGTAATAGTGATCGTAGCCGAAATTCTCCAAAAGTAATAGAGATCGTAGCTGAAACTCTCCGAAAGTAATAGTGTTCGTAGCCGGAACTCTCCGAAAGTAAAGTGATCGTAGCCGAAACTCTCCGAAAGTAATAGAGATCGTAGCCGAAACTCTCCGAAAGTAATAGTGATCGTAGCCAGAACTCTCCGACAGTAATAGTAATCGTAGCCGGTACTCTCCGAAAGTAATAGTGATCGTAGCCGAAACTCTCCGAAAGTAATAGAGATCGTAGCCGAAACTCTCCGAAAGTAATAGTGATCGTTGCCGGAACTCTCCGAAAGTAATAGAGATCGTAGCCGAAACCTCCGAAAATAATAGAAATCGTAGCCGAAACTCTCCGAAAGTAATAGTGATCGTAGCCGGAACTCTACAAAAGTAATAGTGATTGTAGCCGAAACTCTCCGAAAGTAAAAGTGATCGTAGCCGGAACTCTCCGAAAGTAATAGAGATCGTAGACGAAACTCTCCGAAAGTAATAGAAATCGCAGCCGGAACTATCCGAAAGTAATAGAGATCTAGCCGAAACTCTCCGAAAGTAATAGAAATCGTAGCCGAAATTCTCCGAAGGTAATAGTGATCGTAGCCGTATCTCTCCGAAAGTATCAGTGACCGTAGTCAGAAATCTCCAAAAGTAACATTGATCGTTGTCAGAAATCTCCAAAAGTAACATTGATCGTAGCCGAAACTCTCCGAAAGAAATTGTGATCGTAGCCGAAACTCTCCGAAAGTAACAGTGATCGTAGCCGAAAATATCCGAATATACAAGTGCTCGTAGCCGAAACTCTCCAAAAGTACCAATTAATGATCGTATACGAAATTTACCAAAGTATCGGTGATCGTAGCCGAAACCCTAATGAAAGTAATAGTGATCGGAGCCGAAACTCTCTGAAAGTAATAGTGATCGTAGCCGGAACTCTCCGAAAGTAACAGTGATCGTAGCCAAAACTCTCCAAAAGTAATAGAGATCGTAGCTGAAACTCTCCAAAATTAATAGAAATCGTAGCCGGAACTCTCCGAAAGTAATAGAGATCGTAGCCGAAACTCTCCGAAAGTAATAGTGATCGTAGCCGAAACTCTCCGAAAGTAATAGTGATAGTAGCCGGAACTCTCCGAAAGTAATAGTGATCGTAGCCGGAACTCCCCGAAAGTACCAGTGACCGTAGTCAGAAATCTCTAAAAGTAACATTGATCGTTGTCAGAAATCTCCGAAAGTAACAGTGATCGTAGCCGAAACTCTCCGAAAGTAATAGTGATCGTAGCCGAAACTCCCCGGAAGTAATATTGATCGTAGCCGAAACTCTCCGAAAGTAACAGTGATCGTAGCCGAAAATATCCGAATATACAAGTGCTCGTAGCCGAAACTCTCCAAAAGTACCAGTGATCGTATACGAAATTTACCAAAGTATCGTTGATCGTAGCCGAAACCCTTATGAAAGTAATAGTGATCGTAGCCGAAACTCTCCGAAAGTAATAGTGATCGTAGCCGAAACTCTCCGAAAGTAACAGTGATCGTAGCCGAAACTCTCCGAAAGTAATAGTGATCGTAGCCGAAACTCCCCGGAAGTAATAGTGATCGTAGCCGAAACTCTCCAAAAGTAACAGTGATCGTATACGAAATTTACCAAAGTATCGGTGATCGTAGACGAAACTCTCCAAATATACAAGTGCTCGTAGCCGAAACTCTCCAAAAGTACCAGTGATCGTATACGAAATTTACCAAAGTATCGGTGATCGTAGACGAAACTCTCCGAAAATACCAGTGTTCGAAGCCGAAACTTTACCAAAGTATCGGTGATCGTAGCCGAAACCCTTATGAAAATAACAGTGATCGCAGCCGAAACTCTCCGAAAGTAATAGTGGTCGTAGCAAAAACTCTCCGAAAGTAACAGTGATCGTAGCCGAAACTCTCCGAAAATACCAGTGTCCGAAGCCGAAACATTACCAAAGTATCGGTGATCGTAGCCGAAACCCTTATAAAAGTAAAAGTGATCGTAGCCGAAACTCTCCGAAAATACCAGTGATCGTAGCAAAAACTCTGATCGTAGCCGAAATTTAATGGACACTTTTGCAAAAATGGAGCGCTTAAATAACCTGATCATTTAACTGGCCAAAATAGGGTATCACAGAAAGTAACACAAAATTTCACGATGCCATTCATCTGATGCAGTTTTGATAAACACAAAGCATAATATTTATAAATCAAGTTTTGAACTGATAATCCCCAAGTCAAAAATAATTAAACTTAACAATAGAGTTTAAATGACACGACATGAGTTACGAACGTTACAGGAATAACTAAATGTGATTTGAATAAAATTATATGATTTCGGTATATAAACATCTATAGACTGAGCTTAAGTTAAAAAAAATCAACGACGAGATTTTCGATGTCGTTATATTTCTAATGAATATGAATTCCTCCTGACAAAGGTTTCCCACATCTCCCCAACATTTTCAACATTTTTTATATGACGTCTATTTTCATTAGATATTATCTTCTTACAGAAATTCTCGTTGCCACGAGATTTCAAAATCGCCACAGTAACTGAGGTGACCAATCACATCACAGTAAAATATAATTAAAGAAAATACAAAATAGTCCCCGTTTTAAAGGGAAAACAGTATAACTTTATTTGTTTTAGTAAAGAAAGATTTCCTTCCCTTGAACACGCTAGAGGAATTCGCTTTTACAAAATTAGTTTACTATCTAAAGGAAGAAAACTTCTTGACATTAAAGGGAAATAACATTTGTCTTTTTATTTCCTTAATTCAATCTGAAATATCTAATATTTGAAATTTGAAAGCTGAGGCTTTTCTATAATCTTAAACTTTGTATTTCCCCATTTTTAAGCCCTTTTTGCTCCTTTAAGTTATTTTTTCAGCATTGGTTTTGGAAATGACTTTGACATTTTCAATTTTAAGGGGAAGTCTCTGCCATAATCATAATGTTTGGTGTGGTAAGTCTTTTGTAAATTAACCTCCACACAATTTTGATAAAATTTGCAGACTAAAGAAAAAAGTCATCTTTGACCATATGTATTTTAATGTTAAAAATAAAAGTGTCGTAGCCAAGCTTTTGAAATGTTTAAGCAACTTGAAGCACAAATGCCGGAGGGGGAAGTGCGGTAGGGATGTTACTTTCCTCCGATGGGGATTAGGGGGACCTCTTTAAAAGCAAAAACATAGCATAAAAGATGCCTTCTGGTGCCTTGATAGCAAAATGATATACAAAAAAATAAAGAAAAATAGACCAAATGTAAAAACATGTCCGTGGGTCTCACCAAGATTCGTAACTTATGCATTTCTCTTCGTTGTAATAGAAATACGAGACAAAAATTGGTGCTGGTGTAACATTCTACGTTCGAGATGGAATAAACGCAGCCTCAAGACAAGATCTCTATAGTAACAGCCTCGAGACATTTCAAATATTGTACAATTTCTCTGTACATATTTATATATATAAATACAATAACTTCAAATATTGCACAATTTATAGAATAAATAGACTTTAAACTAATGTTAGATTATGAAAAAAAATTCCCTTAAAGAAACCATAACAAAAGACGTTGTTTAATTATTTGCTTGAGTTTTATATAAAAAAAGAAGTAACCTTATCAAATTGATAAGCAGTGATAATTTTCAGCCTTTTATTTTCCGTGTTGATGTTTGTTTTCATGTTTGATACTGTTAGAGGGATCTGGAAAAGAAATCATGATAATCATACATGTATACAAGAAAGAATGTTTGTGAAGTTGGAAGCCTAGTAGCCTGAAGTTGGCAGCCGACTTTAGGCTGTTACACTGCCAACTTCACTAACATCAAGGAAGACGCAATGATTAGCAAATGATGTATAAACTCTTCATGTGAAAATTTAAGATTTCTATCCTGAGTTTAATCAACCAAGTAGTCGTTAGGACAATATTCAAAAGAAAGGGGTATAACCCATGTTACAACATTCAGTGTACCTGGTAAAGAAAATATACCAAGTAATCATACTTAAGAATTGATTATAAGAATTGATTAAGCCGCTTGTCTCTCACCGCTGTGGTTTCGAATTATGCAAGAGACTTTGGATTCTTTCATGTGATTAAGCAATCCAGCTAGTGTGCGGAACGTCGATGGCTCTACACAGATGTTGGCTCTTGCATGAAATAATGCACGAACAGGCGTCTGATGTCTTCCTCCACCTGTAAAGCTGGAAAGTCGCAAGTTGCCCTATACGAGGTATAGTCAAAAAGTTCCCGCACTGAGGAAATAGTTCCACAATTCCGTTCCCCTTTTAATATTTGAACTACAATTCCACAAGTTTTATTTAACAAATGCATGATAGGGTGCATGGACACGTCATTTGACTTCGTCGATAAAAAAAAAAAAAAAAAAAAAAAAAAAAAAAAAAAAAAAAAAAAAAAGAAATCCGTAAAGAAAACCAACCCAAAACGACAATACTGAAACTGTTGCAGGCTTGGTTTGGTTGAACCTGTTCATGGACGGTACTGGAAGGTTTAAGTTACTTTCCAGGATAACTACGTTGTCCTTGCTTTCTTGGTTTTTCTTGAGTTTCGTCAGTTTTCATTAATTTAATTGTTAACTCCTGCAACGCCTGGTCTTCGCGCCTTCTTCTGCGTTTGTCCGATGCCCTGCTGGATTCCGTGTAGGTGGTTTGGCGTTGTCGGATTTTGTTTTTGGATGCGTTCATTGAATGCCGCTACCTTTGATCTTTGTTTAATCATATTTTGTGTTTCTTGAAACCTTTAAGTCTTTTCAATAAGTTTTTTGTCACTTGTCAACAAACAGGAAACTCACTAGGAACACACTTTATTTATCAAAATGTCATGTAATTTTTTACAGGCTCCGTTACCGAAACACTGTCAGCAATATCCGGTTAAGTAACATTGCAATAAGTTACTTAGACGATAGCATGACACTTGGGTTAAGATAGATCACATACACAAAAATTATTAGCTATTTTATTTTTAATATAACAGTTTTCTGGATTCAATAACTTTTGAAACGCGTTAATTAAAAAAGTTACATTTATTCTATATATTTTCCTGTCCCCGTCATCCTGTCTTCACATTCAAAGAAAATTTTTTCTCACCTACTTTATTGATGCATTGATGAATACTTATTTGAAATCTTTAAGGCTTTCTATTAAGACAATATTTGCCATGTATAAAAAAATCAAGGGAATGCCTTAACTTGCTTATTCTTAGGTTTATGCCCACCTTGAGACATCCTGTGGTTTAGAGGCTTCCCTGTTGGACAAAAGAAGTGATACACTAGTTGTTGGCCAAATAAAAACATTTGAAAACTGCTGTATAAGTATTTATGAGGTATATTTCTTTCAGATTCAGAATAAGCATTGTTGGCAAAACACTGACTGTCCTATTGTCCTAAAATTCGAAAATGAAAATATTAACGATCAAATTCCTTCACATTTTGTGTTAAAAATGAGTTCTGTAAAATATCTAATTTAACAGGACATTGATAAAAGCGACTTAGTTTGTTTTCGTCATTAATAAAACTACGCTGTTATCTCGGCGGGTACTACCGGAACCCTTATCAGGACAGGTTATCATTGCTTTGCGCATGCGCATTTGTCTCCGTGATCCGACTTTAATAAAGTGAACAAAGCAGAGTAGTAAGGAATTATGACCGAAACAGAGGTACTTTATTTTGTTTATTTATAACTCTGACCCCGATTGTTCGTTGTTGTTGTTTTCCCCTTAATAATTTTGCGCCTTTTAGCAGGTGCATTTAAACAGTTTTTTTTTTATCAGATTATTACTTTAATCTCATATTTTGTTGAATACCATTTTTTTTTAAACTTAGATATTGTTGTCCAGAAAAGTTATATTTGAATTTCATATTTTCTCTTATATTATAATCCTTTTATAATTATAAATTATTGTATTTATTTGTATAATAATTATCATTTAATCTATATAATATAGAGCGCTAATGTCTTATTGTAAATATGATAATAATAGTCATCATCTCTTTGATGAAGATGAATATAATATGATGATTATGATGATAATGATGATGATTATTATCATCGTCATCAAAATTGTCATCAACAATATAATTCGAAGGAACAAGAAGCAAATGAAAATGTGCACACAATGTTACTTTTAAGAAAATATTTTTTTTCTTTCGTTTATCCACTTACGCATATATTTAGATAATGGTAATTTTGAATATATATTTAGATTGTCGTAAAAAATACTACATAATGCAGAAAATTTTTACTACTCAGCATTACAATTCCACTTTGAATTCTTAGAATATTATTAAATATCAATAAAATCAATTATGATAATAATAATAATAATCGAAATAATAATAATAATAATGATAATCGAAATAATAATAATAATAATAATAATAATAATAATAATAATAATAATAATAATAATAATAATAAAATAGTACCTTCTCATATTATTCACATTACCTTAGCAACGCTATATTCCTTCAAGTTAAAACGGAACATGCGTCCTGGACTATTTTTTTCACCCCTCATTATATAATTAAATTGAACAGTTTGAACAGTTTATTTGAAAATGCTGGGCCTCATAGAGGCATCAGTCACATATACTATAATATATACATATAGTATGACATATAAAGAGATATCCACGAAATATGCTGATGTATTACATGGCAAATATAAATCAAAAATGAAAGTGTTACATTATGAAAATAAGCTTAGTTATCAGTTACTTTTAATAACAACTTATTATATAAGATTTATACAGAATTTACATGAAACTCCTTGGTCACGTGATATGCATTGGTATCACTTTTTAAAAAAAAACCTTAACCCGCTTTGAATACGGAACCGCATAGGTTCCATTTTGGTCCCAACAAAATAAGCATATATTTATATTTTGCATCTGTTTTTAAAGTCGGCCCGACATTTTTAAAGTATTATGAATTGTTTTCCAGTAGAGTTCAATAGATTTGAGGACGCTTGTTTAGATTGTAGGATAGTGAAATTTTAACAAGACGCTCAATACTGGTTTATAAGTAGTATGAGTCTAAAATGTTACGATAGATTGAAAAAAAAAAATCTTCATTATCACCATCATACATATTGGAGTTTATGCTTGCGCACCAATCACAATTAATAACATGCAGACGACATGAAGACGAGACATATGATAAGTTTCAGACAAACAGCTTACACACGCAATTTGTCACCTATTGTTTATAAATTTATTGGAGGCTAAGAAGAAAGGCATGCTTTATTGCCTCCTTGAAATCCTCACATAATGTAAATAAACAAGTAATCTTCAAGACACAGAAAAGGACAGAACAGAACAGAACAGACCTGAACAAAGCAGTTTGTAAATCTGGAACTTTGCCAACTCTCGACATTAATGCTTCAAACCCTAGGGAGCATGCTTGCATGTAAGCAGCCATATTGTTATTTTATCATAAAATGACGTCACAATGGCATTTACTCACTCACATGACAAAAATCTATTAAAGTAGATATAGAACTGCCCTTAAGAAGGCAAGAACGAGTACATGGTGTTAAAGATATTACCAGATATAATTTTGATATAGATTTACAGTTCAATACGCTTCGTAACCTAATCAAATTTGGTTCGAGATAATATGTTAGCACAGAATTTGGTTCGATGTATATTGTTATTAAAACATTCTTCATTCATATTTCGAAATACATGTTGTGTAAAGTAATCAAATGTGATTTGCTTATGCAGAAATGTTCCGTCCTAGTTATTTTATTTCACCAAGGTTGTGATACGTTTTAGACGTTGACATATTTGTTAAAGTGCTGTTCATATTCAATCTTTGCAAGGTCTGATTTTTTTCTAAACAAATTCTGTGAAATTATAGATTAAAAATGTACAATTAACTGTCATTTCATTCTTTAAAAAAAAAAAAAAAAACATCAAAAAAAAAAAAAAAGAGTAAAAAATAATGAAAATTATGATGACGATGATGATGATTATTATGGGGATGATGATAATGATGATGATGATGATAATGATATACGTATTTCTACTCCGTTACAGATCTGCAAAGTATGAGGGTAACTTTTTATGTCTTAAAGCATTCAAACTGCAAGTGTATATAAATAGACTCTACCATATTTTTTTTAATATTCAGGCATTTTTTTCTCTCTCAAAAATACATTTTGTATGACCTGGAGGAGTAATGATTAAATCTGGGACAGATTAAATGAATAAGGAAAAACAATATCAACAATATTTCTACCGAAAACTTAATAAAATTGAAAAGATGAAAAAAGTAAATGAAGAAATCTTCAATTTAAAAAAATTGACGATTTTAAATTATCTGTGCTGAACGACATTGTGGTTGTTTAGTTAATAGCGAAGTATTTATGACGAGTTCTCAAAATCATTTAATTTACATGTATCTTAGTTACAGCTGAAATTCCTCTCTGTAATAAAAGAGCGGAACTATTTTCTTTCGTATTTGATATATTATAACAGTTTTTCTTATTATTTTAAAATCAAAATGTCCAAACTCTGTGAAGTTTTTATCGAAGAACTTAATGAAAGTTGTCCTCTCTAAGCAGCGTTAAATTTTGCACAATAATGTTTCACCTATGTTGAACTTTGCGTAGTGATTTATAGTACTTAGTTTGTTAACATAAAAGAAGTTCCTTATTTATGAGTAAGTGTTGCATCACGGTTGTCCGATTGATTTCAAGCTGCACTTGACCGTTGACAGGTATCGTGAACTGGTCACTTTTCAAACAATAATATCTCATTTATTGATCTATACTCATGGGCGGAAGAATTTCAATGGCGGCCGAATGTAAACAGAGTTATCTGACCTTTTATACAAAAACCATGTCAACTAATGGGTTTTTATCGGCGTTGATTGAATCATACGCTACTAATCAAACATTTATGATTAAATATGTCAATCAGAAAGCCGAAATTGAATTGACATTCCCAGTCATTTCTTTCAATTATGTACAATCGGATTCCAAATCTAAGCACTGTTTACCAAGGAAATGGCTGAAAACTTTTCATTTTATTGAAAAGCACACATGATAAATTTGAAATGCTTAACAATGTAAATATCTAATGCTCAGCTCTTTTTAAGTGAATTATTACTTATTTTGATCAAAGCTGGTACATGTATATCTAAGATACTGATATTATATTAGAGGCAATGTATAAATAACAAATTAAATTTAAGTATGTTCCGCTTTTTACTCAAATGAGCGTCTGTATAGTAAAGATCTTGTCATCTGGCTGCTTTCTACATGGTACGAAAGCTGCGAAATTAGCCGAATGTGTACGAAATGTTAACGGATAGAATATTCCTTAGACTATTAATATAAATAAGTATTCCAAATCAGAGATAATGCTTAGACATCAGAATGATAAAGTCCCACCAAGGATATATTGATCGTTTTTAAGGATATTTATGTATTGTATTGAAGTAAAGGGACCTTCATTCCTTGGTTTTGCCTCAAAAAACAAATAGACCAGACTTCAAGTCGTTTTTGAAATATTATTTTTATCTTGAACCATCTTAAGGTATGACAGTGTAAGTGTTATTTGTCCCAGTGTTGAGTTATATATGTTCCATTTAAGAGTCATTTAACAATAATATTGAGATGGTGAAAGTGTTTACATTTGTTGGCTATCGTAGATTATGAAACTGTTGTTCTTGAAATAGCCACAATAAAACTGAAATAAAATATTGAACCTCCGCTTATATGACATGTAATAAATAAAGGTATAGCTCGAAATAGTGAAATTGTACATGTATATATGTTGTTGTGTAAAACCTAAATGTGAATATTAAAACAGCAAAATTAAATGAACATTGCAGACTCGGTTTGATTGGGTCAAATAAGTGAAACATCCCTCACGTCCACTAGCACCAACGTTACTCAACACTTCAAAGTGCTGGACTCAATGATCCAAAAGGACCATAAATGTGAAGTCAGCTACACATAATACTGTTCAAACTCCATGCACACTAGGAAATAATCTGGACCAGACTCTATTTTCACTAAGAAAAAATCTGACTCGCATAATATCATTTTATTCAACTCGTTCAATAAATTCAGCATTTAACTTACACCTATTAATGCCATTTACTTAGTAAAAATGTGCAGTTTTCAACTTGTGCCGCACTAAACTCAATTTAATGAAACATGTCGCTGACGTCGCGTTTCTGTGACGTCACAGTCTTTGCCGTAGACAATAATTCACGCGAGACATAGATAATACTTTAACATAGTGCTGAATGTGACATTATTTGTTATAAAAATGCAACAATGTAAACAAAATAGTAATTTGACTTCTATACAAATTACTTAACCTCACCAAACTAATTGCCAAAAAGCAACATACGCAAAAGACGGTTCAGTTAAATGACCGCTGAGTTATTTTGCATTTAAAACAAGACACCAACAGTAAAGATAAATTAAAAGAAAGCACTTCTAGGGCTTAATGCTCCCAAAATGGGCCTCAGTAAAGGATTCGTGCACGTTAGTATAACTGCGTTTTTTTTAATAAACACCAAACATAGGTTTTTTTGTACTTTAAATTAAACGCATGTGCCATGTCAGGAAATGTATGATGTTTTTCTACCTCTTCTATCCAACATCCTATTCTGTTTACAAATTATTATCATTATATTTAAGATAATTTCAAAACCAAATGCCCAAAAGGTGACCAATGGTATTAACATCCGCTTCAGATTCATACTGAATTCTGGTGATACTGTATGAGATATAGTATCTATACATGTATATTATACATTACTTATAATGACATGAGCTGATATGATTACTTTTGTATTTTAAGAAACACATGTATGATATCAAATTCATGAAATGTCGTTTACCATGTTTACATGATTTTGTTAATTTGCTTGCAACGTCGGTTATATCCGGTTGATGACGTCATAATTGTGGTTGATAATTTTATGTTAGCGTTCTTCGATTATAATTTTACAAACTGTCGTACGTTTTCACCGAAGCAGACCGAATAAAAACCGGAAGTAAGCAAAAATTGCCGAGTGTCATTGGATATCTTTTATCATAATACGAAAGCTGGTTTAATTAAAATTGACCAAAATAAACTTATGTTCTAGACAAATAAGATAAATTTTAATATATCACATATGCTATCATTAATTTACAGTTACAAAATGAAAATAAAAATCAAAACAATGGGAAAACATACTTTAATTTTTTAATCTAATTAGATAATTTCAAGTGCAAACTTACCATGGATAAAACAATACATCATAACATATATTTGAAATAATAATAGTACAGCGATGAGGTTAATCTTAGAAAATACAACCAACCAACCAACCAACCAACCAACCAACCAACCAACCAACCAACCAACCAACCAACCAACCAACCAACCAAACAACCAACCAACCAACAAACAAATAAACACAGAAAGTTACAAACAAAAATACGGAAAGATCTGCAAGAAATAACTGCATATACATGTTGCACTGTTCACAAACATTTATATATTTTAGTGTGAGGCAAAGGTCAGATTGCGCATGCGCGACAAAATATAATAACATTTGCTTTTCCAGAAGTGTCAAAATTTGAACTTAAGGCAAATGAACGAATAGTTTTAGCTTTTAAAGATTCAACTGATAGTAATTGCGTTGATAGATATTAAATATTGAATCTAAGTCACTTTGTCCTAAAGTTTGTCCGTGTCGGCTAATTATACAAAGACAGGCCGTGTAATTTCATTAATTAATGCCGCTCAAATTTGCAATTAAATTTGATGATATTGCAGTCATAATGAGATGTCTCTAAGATTAACAATGTACAAACGTACGTGACTGACATACTAATCCAATAATTATATGTGGAAATTTAAACATTTTGAAAATTGTTTCTTCAAATTCGATTGAGAAGTTGTAAATCAAACTGAATATTTTTAAGCATTTTTATGAAAAGGATTTGCTTTGTTACTGTAAACATCAGTGTGTGCTTCTGTTAAATAGTAACGTAATGTTAAATTCTTTTTTGCCATATGTATTTTATTTCTTTTAAAGGCACATTATGTCTCAGAAACGAAATTTTTTTTCGTTCTAAAGAAAGGGCAAAGAGTTATTTTATAACCATTAAATAATGGTTTTTGAGCATGTTGTATGCTTAGGACCCGATGAATGAAGCGCTGCTTGTGAAATAATTTTGTCGTAAAAGTAGCAAAATGTAAACAAAATAGAATTTTGACTTCCATTCAAAGAAACAAATCACTATATCTGTACTAATTGGCAAAAAGCAGCAGATGCAAAAGATTGTTCAGGTTTTGCGAAATAAAATTAAAATAAAAGCATTTTTGAAGCATAATGTACCTTTAAAACTTGATATTAATTAATACGTCTGGACGGAATAAAATATACGTAACAGCAAACGGTGCGTGTGTGTTTATGCCACTGTTCGGACTCCGTAGAAATGAATGTTTATAGCTCAATTTTTATCGTAAACTCGTTAAAAATCAGCAATTTTTTCACTATTTGTGTGCATTATTTTTTTCAAGTGACATGATGACAAGATTATCTAATATACTACTAGGTCGCGTGAAAGATCGATTGATTACAATAAAGATATCATAGTAAAATGGTTTTATAAAAAGCTAGTAGCGTCTCGTTCTGTCATTTCTATATCCTAGGGTAATTCCGTACATGCCGAAAGTTAAACTTTTCACAACTTCGTAATAGATATTGCTATTTGTCTGTATCTGTATCTAGGCTGTGCCTTGCGTCACAATATATGATTTTTTGTAACTATGCCAAAGGCGTCCTGGTTACGCAATAATGTTTATAAAAAGCGATCCATTGATGAAGATATGACACCAAAGTTGACAAAATTAATTCATAAATAAATGGACGATTCAATATTTTAACAGCGATATTTCGTTGGTAAATGACATATTAGGGTATGTTTTAATCTAATATCGTATGCCCTTATTGTTTTTATTAGTCTTGTGTGTAATAGTGAAAAGGTGAAATACGAGAAAAACAAAAATGACACATTAATTAACGCGAAGACCGGTACGATTATTTTAACTTCATGAATTTACGAATTAAACTTCATGAATTCTTGATTGTGACCCTGCAGTTTAAATCATGAATTCATAAAGTTGAAATCATGAAAACGTGAATTCGTAAATTTGAAATCATGAAATCAAAAGTCGAAATTGTAAGAACTTGAATTCGTGAGGCTGATATTAGGAATTCATGAAATAGAATTCATGGATTCGTGATGTTAAATAGTGAGAACTTAATTTCATGAAGTGGAAAACATGAAATCATTACGTTGAAATAATGACTTTGTTAAGTTGAAATCATCATGAATTCATGAAAGTAGAATGTCACCAATGGTTGGTTTTGCGAAGAAGTTTGATGTTTAATGTGAAAGGTACAAATGGTCTCTGACGATAGTGTGGTTTCAATATTACAACTTTAAACAACAACAACAAGGTCTATATAGTCACGATTTTGTTCTAGGTGTGTTGAAAATGTCCATAAGGATAGGAGTTGAAACCACTTATATGTGCAATCCCCAACTATTTAAACTCATTTAGACACATTTTTTTTTAAAGTTTTACCATCATCTTTCCGCTTTATGTTCTCTTTTCCATTCTTTTAAACGTTTACGTTGAGATTGTTTAAGGTCAACATGCGTTACCCGAGCTGAGCCGAAAAAGCGAAAAAAAAAATCAATATAGTTAATACAGATTTTATACTATAAGGTGTTCAAATATAGGACCGTGTGGGTTTAATCCTTAAAAGAAGCAAATCTTACAACCAACTCAAGACATATATTTTACACAAAATTTGATATTTGCGAAACGAGCCTTGCACGTTAATTTACAAGTCTATGAATATATTTTTTTTTATTCACCAGACGACACTTCAGACAAAACCTATGTTAATGTATTCTTAACATTGAAAAATATCCGTACTTGTAACACTGACATTCATAAATTTGCCAAATTGAAGGAAAAAAAATCTGTCAAGTATAACTCTTTCTTCCGTCTGTCAGACATAATTTAAATTACCGCTCTGTTTTTGGATACAAATGTAGGGATAAGAATGTTCTTACACAAACCCAGTCGATAAAATGTTTTTGTCAATATTTTTCTCCTTTTTACGTCATTTATCTAAAACAAAGTTTTATACTGTCATTGATAAGAAACATGTTTCTTTTTTTTTCACCGTAACAAAACAGATAAAATAATGATGAAATATTTAATGAAATAATTGATTGTTTTCACCGTCAGCTTATCTCAGTAGGGACATCATTGGATCAGCACAGGCCTGCTGGTTCGATACCCTGGCGAGGCATATTTTTTCGTCACGGACATTGAGTCTAATGGTGATTTGTCTCTCATCGCTGATTCAGAAATCATGTGGAATAAGTAATCGGTCACTTGGGTAGATATTGTTAATTACTGGTTAAGTTATACAGAAAAGCCTGCCAGGTAGACCAGTCGCCGAAATATGACCAACATGTGTTAAAATAGGTGTAAAATCCAGACTCGCCCCCCCCCCAAAAAAAAAAAACAACAAAAAACAACAACAAAAAAAAAAAAAATACAAAAAAACACAAAAAAAAAAAAACCAGACTGCTCAAATGTTAGAAGTTGGAAAGAAAGAAAGAAAGAAAGAAAGAAAGAAAGAAAGAAAGAAAGAAAGAAAGAAAGAAAAGAAAGAAAAAGAAAGAAAGAAGAAAGAAAGAAAGACAAATTGTAAGAATGAAATTTTCAATTTTTAGCACTTTCTTCTTCAACATCTTGTTACGTCTGGTAAAATGGTTCTAATTATTGAAGATCGGAGAATATATTGTCTGGCCTATTGTTGGGTTGAAACTATAGATTTTATAAAACCATATAACCATATAACCATATACACTTTGTTCCATCATGGGTATAAGGTTTGACATATGTGAGTGCATTCTTAATACAAGTACAATTACTATACCTTCTATAATAACTCAGGGAACCGATTTCATGGTCTATACAAAGACAAAATTACATACTTGAATGGATCGTTACTAGAGTGTCTGAATTATCTTAGCCAATTAGCACATTATATTTAAGAAAAACCCATACATTTACTCCCTCCCCCCTCCTAAATTACGAGGAAAAAGTGGGAAAACCACCACAAAAATAGATAAATAAAAAAAGAAAATTTAAAACAAAAACAAAACAACAAAAAAACACACACCAAAACAAAAACTTCAACATGTACTACGTAATACTGCAAATTGAAATTTAATAACAGCGACTTTATCAATGTAAACATCGCATTTATCAGTCCTGCATGTTGACCCCCTAAGATAGAATGACCCTTCTTATCAGGGTATTACGATTGCGTGAAACACTCCATCAATTTGGCTAGGTTATTCACACCGTATTACCGGCGGCAGTGATGGCAGATCACTGCAGTGATGGCAGATATCTGCAAATTACCGATCGATACAGGTAGGTTATAAATTTGGTTGGTTTAATTATATGACACAAATACGGCCCATTTCATTGCTATAAAACTATTGTCCATTGAATGGAGATACTGTAAGGTAATTTTGGACTCGTTTTTTCCTGTTTCAGACTATTTTGAGCAGGTTAAAAGTGAAAGCCTTAGAAAAATCCGTGAAAATGTCTGTTTTCTGTTCAAAATATTTCAAGTTTTAAGTAAATGGCAGGATTTCCTGTTATCAATATAGACGTTCATCCATTGGGGTCACGCAAGCCAAATATCTACCCCGTGAGTCTTTTCTTAAAAGTTTTACAGACGCTCAATCTTGTCCGGTCGAAGAAAAAATGCTGCCGTTGTAGGCAGATACATATTATAAATGCTGCCGTCGATGGCAGAAATACCATGAAAGTGGCTAACATTCTGACAGAAAATCAAGTTCAATCTTTTATCAATTCCTCTTTTCTTTGCGCCCTTTTAGTCAGAATTGAGACGTTAAACTATCATTTCTAATATTTTATCAAGATAGAAAAGTTATTAACCAATTACCCCATGAGCATCTTGTGAAAAATGGCTGTTTTCATTGAAAGGTCTCCCGTTACAAGTTCAAGTTGCTATAAAACTATAAAAACTGCTTCAATACTAATCAAACTTGGCACAAATGTTGACTGGACCATTGCCTTTGTAACAACATGTTCAGTCTGAAATTTCCTGTTACCCTGTTACCATAGCAACTAGGGGACATCTCAAAATTGCCAAAAATCACTATTTTGAGTTGATTTTTTCCATCAAAATTGATTTCAAAGTGCTGCCACTTCTCAATGGATTGAGATAGAGTCAATGGCTTTTCAGCATTGGTTACACGTTACCTTATGATTGACCTGGGACCTTTTTTAGCCTCCCACAAGTCCAAAGTTTTCTTGGCGATGAGGGGGACTCAGCCCCCCTTCAAACCCCCCAGACAGAAGGGGGCACATCCCCTTTCTGGCAACCCCCTGATGTATCTTTTGGATGGGGGTGGGTGGCCGCGCCGAAAAAGTGGTCAATTTTTTAAACAACATTTATCAAACAAAAACAAGTGTTTTGGGGCCTAAATAAGGCATTTTTTCACCATTTGAGAAAGCAAAAAATGAGGGGGGGTGAAAAAGGCGTAGAAAGGCGTATATATCTGGTAATGGGTTAATAGAAACTGATGAAAAAAAACGAAATTACCCTAAAACGCATTTTTCCATGTTAAAACAAGGCCTCACATATAATTTTGAAGAAAAATTGCTGTTTTGTAGATTTTGATTTTTTTCATTAATGCGGTATGTGCATCGAAACAAAGCTTATTAGCAACATGCAGTTACAATACAAAAAGTTATGATTTAGTATCACAAAATTTCACTATAAATAGAGAAATGAACATGAAAAACTTCATTTTTCTATATTCATGCATGTGTGTCTGTCAGTTACATGCATACAATACTATATGTATACAATACTATATGTATCTTAAGTTTAGCAGCGCACTCCCTTTTTAAGACATAACGCCAATTGCATATTACAGCAAGTAATTTCTTTAAGTGGATATTCATTTGCTAGCATATGACATTATTTTCTCGAGGTAATAATGTTCATCGCTTTATGACAAATAAAGGCTGAAATTTACTTAATCGGCGCAGATTATAAATTATAAAATTGATGTAATAAAGGGGAGACTATTAACCTCGCAACTGGCATCAGTGTATCATAAAACAATGTATGTTAATGTAAAATGGAAAGATATTATTGACAGTTCAAATATTTTCCTATATTATCAAGTTGAAAAACACGACAATGTGGATTCATTTCTTTAAATTTTCATGTCTGTAATAGCGTTAATTGTAGTTTGCCTTTGAATTACATTTACTATGCTAAACTATTAACAACAGTTCTAACATCACGTGCTCCCATCTAACTATATGTTTTTTTATTCATTTTAGTTGTAGCCATGACAACTTATTAAGATGGACCTTTCGATGATTCATATCACTTGATAAAAATAAATCCTGTATTTATAGGAAATAAACTAGATTTTTTTTATTTGTTATATTCTTTTTCTCTTTTTTTACCTTTCAATTCATATGAACAGTTCAAGCACACATGCATGAATATAGAAAAATGAAGTTTTTCATGTTCATTTCTCTATTTATAGTAAAATTTTGTCGTACTAAATCATCACTTTTTGTATTGTAACTGCATGTTGCTAAAAAGCTTTTTTCGATGCACACCGCATTAATAACTTTTCTATCTTGAGAAAATATTAGAAATGATAGTTTAACGTCTCAATTCCGACTAAAAGGACGCAAAGAAAAGAGGAATTGATAAAAGATTGAACTTGATTTTCTGTCAGAATGTAAGCCACTTTCATGGTATTTCTGCCATCGACGGCAGCATTTATAATATGTATCTGCCTACAACGGCAGCATTTTTTCTTCGACCGGACAAGATTGAGCGTCTGTAAAACTTTCAAGAAAAGACTCACGGGGTAGATATTTGGCTTGCGTGACCCCAATGGCTAAACGTCTATATTGATAACAAGAAATCCTGCCATTTACTTAAAACTTGAGATATTTTGAACAGAAAAAAGACAATTTCACGGATTTTTCCGAGGCTGTCACTTTTAACCTGCTCAAAATAGTCTTAAAACAGGAAAAAACGAGTCCAAAATTACCTTACAGTATCTCCATTCAATGGACAATAGTTTTATAGCAATGATATGGGCCGTATTTGTGTAATATAATTAAACCAACCAAATTTATAACCTACCTGTACCGATCAGTAATTTTCAGATATCTGCCATCACTGCAGTGATCTGCTATCACTGCCGCCGGTAATACGGTGTGTATTCAAATACACAGTTTTGTTGGCGTCCGTCAACTTCCTTTACATGACTGTAGGTTCATCGCAAAGTCTTCCGTAATACCGTCTATATTTGCGTATCAAAATTTGGATTTGGGCAAACTATTGAAAGTTTTTTTTAGTTTGTCGCGCATACACCGCGCATGACGCAACTTTGCACCATGAAATCACGTGTTCAGACGCGCATGTTTAATTTGCGCACCACTCAATAACATTTTAATGGTATTCAAGGATTATTATTGACAATCGTCTAAATACTTCAGACAATTAATGTAATCGTTTCATATAGTCCTAAATATGTGTTTTAACTTCATCATTAATAAAAACAAATACATTTTAATAGGAAGAACATCTGACAAAATTTTATATGTAATATGTTTGACATGTAGATCTTCTTTACCCGATACTGCTACGATAATAAAAGAGGTTCTCCGCTTTCAAAAAATACTCCTTCATGAAGAACCAACGAATTGAGCGCACATGACAGATTTTACAATCCCTAGTGGGACTCGAACCGAAAGCTATTAGAGGCATATAAAATTTAAATTGGGATCTTCAACAGTCGGAGTTATGTAGTAGGATCAACAAATTAGTTATACATGTAGAAGGATCAATAATGGAGTTGTGTATCAAGATTAACAAATAGGTTATGTAGTAGTATCAACCTAGAAGTTGTGAAATTGGATCAACAAAGAAGTTATGTGGTATGATCAACAAATTAGTTATGTAGAAGTACCAACTAAGCTGTTATGTAGTAGAGTCAACAAAGAAGTTATGTAGTAGCAACAAAATAGAAGTTATGTAGTAGCATCAACAAAGGAATTATGTAGATGCATCAACAAAGAAGTTAAGTAGTAGCAACAAAATAGAAGTTATGTAGTAGGATCGACAAAGAAGTTATGTAGTAGAATCAACAACGGAGTTATGTAGAAGCATCAACAAAGGAATTATGAAGTAGGATCAACAAAGAAGTTATGTAGTAGAATCAACAAAAAAGTTTAGTAAAAGGATCAGCAAAGATATTATGCAGTTCGATAAACAAATTAGATATGTAGAAGGACCAACTAATCAGTTATGTAGAGGGACAAACTATTTATATGTAGAAGGCAAACTAAGCAGTTATGAAGAAGGATTAACAAAGTCGGTATGAAGAAGCATCAACAAGTAGTTGCGTACTAGGATCAATTTAGCATTTAGCTTGTAGGATAAACAAAGTACTTTATTTGTCACCTATGCAGTAGGACACCTGGTACTAATAAACAAACTGCTTGTAGCTAAGCAGTAGAATTTTACTCAGCAATTCTTCAGCAGGATTAACAAAATTACTTCTTTCTGTTCAAGTACCCGTTGTACTTAATATAACAGCTGAAGTCCTTTATCTAAAATGATTTACGCTGTACTGTTAGTAAATATATACTTTGGTCGTTAGGCAGTTATCTCAGATTGTGACACACATATATTTCTTTTCATGTCGGTCTTCCTCAACGAAATGTAAACAAACATGTGATAACTTACTTTTTATCGGTATCTATACGTGTTCATACACCCCAATTAAGGTCAATTGCATCTTTTTTTATCGTGCGCTTGAAATGTGACGAATCGCACAAAAAGTAGTTCGTAATAACTACTTCCGGCAAATGTCACCATTCGTCAGCTCTTCAAATGAAGTCTGAAAAAGTTGACAAGAGTTTTTTTAGATTTAATATTATCTCTTATTCAATAATTTAAACTAAAGTTCCACAGAATGAACAGTTGAAAATAATGATTTATAACTCAAAAGACAAATCTTGCTAGCCTGTATATTGAAATAAATTAGCCAATTGTCAACGAGCAACTTCAATTTCCATTTTGTTATAGAAATGCTATCAATTTTGTTTTCCATAAACTTTTTTTTTTTGAAATCTTGTTACAAGGACCAAAAAGTACCCATTTGCCATTTGGATTTATTATCTTTTGCTACTTCTGCTGTGTTGGCAATCTGTATAATTATATTGATTTAATATTGTGTATGGAAACGAAAATACTACTTTGTTTACATTTAAGCTACATTTACAGCACACAATTGCCCGTTCCGTCTTTAGTTGATTAACATTTGATAGGATTGTTATAAATCAATAGTTAAAATATTACTATACATTTATACAGATATTTGACCTTTTCAAACTATTAAAAATATGGATTTCTTAGGCATAATGTTCCTTTAACTGACATAAGCGTCCATATGTCGAGGAAATAACAATCCTGAAAAGGGATACTTTAGTGATCATCAATTCATCCATTGTTACTTAGGCATATGTGCAACTGCAACGCGCATGCGCCCGTACTACAGGAAAACGAATATGTGACATTGCAACAATATGAAAAGGCTAAATCAAAACACGAACGAGAGACCAAATTTTACCCTTATCGTGACTCAGTGTTTTTTGCATAACACCTCGAACAAGAAAAGACACGGCAGATGAAAAGCAAATCAGCTACAATATTAAATAGTTTCTCTTATCCTTTACAGAAGCAACGAGCTAACTGGGGCAGTCACGTGGAGTTTATCTTAACTCTGGTTGGCTTTGCTGTTGGACTCGGAAATGTTTGGCGATTTCCGTATCTGTGTTTCGAAAATGGCGGCGGTAAGTACATTTTGAAATCATGATTAAATAATGTGTGCATCTTTATTTAATAAGAAAAAAAAAAGGTTTATATATAGGTTGCATCATATTCGTAGACAATTCTCACAAGTGTGAATATTATGATCGAAATCGCGCGTAATTTCAACATTTTCACAAATCACGAAATTTATTTTCGTTTACTTACTAAAAGAACATACAATGAAGTAGGACCTATAGCACTGTTTTTGAAATAACTGAAATCATGTGCTTTTTTATATTCTTTGCATGTAATTCTTTTTTATTTCAGGGGCGTTTCTTATACCATATTTTATCTGCTTGGTTGTGATGGGTATACCTCTGTTTTACCTTGAGCTGAGTTTCGGCCAGTTTGCCAGCTTAGGGCCAGTTAAGATCTGGATTATTAACCCTGCAATGAAAGGTACATACACCATTATCCTTTTATCGCGGGCATGCGCAGTACGCCGCTGTGGACGTCATGTGACTTAGAATCTAGGTTTATCATAAAAAATCTTTATAGAAAATATTTGTTTGTTACAATAAATATGGACCACATCCTTCTGAAGATGACGTAAGTTGGACGAAATATGAAGCCAAAATGACGCTTACTTGCGTATTTGAAATTTTACGTTTAAGGTGTGCGTTAAATTTTGCGATGCTGTTAAATGTTCAGAACGAGGAATTAAACTTTATATTTCACTAAGTTTGAGCCATTGAGATATGAGAACTGATATCTCATTGATATACATTTATGTTTGTCTCTGGAAAGCATACAGCGATGATAAAAAGAGCATTTTTATGAATTTCAATGAACATCCTCGGTAGGAGCAACACCCCTTGGTAGATGAAGTTTGCGGTTGCATCTGAGAGGTGTTGCTCTACAGTGCAGGTTAAATATAGTTTGAAGTGAGAAAATGATACTGATGTTGTAAAGAGGTGGTGGCTTTATAGACGACCGCTTTGCAGAGGTTACAATTTAAAAAAAGTGAAAAAAATTATAAATATCTCTCCTCCAGAATATTACTAACAAGTATTTAACAAACTTCTGTCCACATCTAAAACAGAACGTAAAAGGTTGTGTATCCAGTACTGAACATTTTCACTTAAACTGTATTATTATTTTCTTTTAACGGAAAGTGCATAATTCGTTTATGAAACATGTATGATTTGTTTTACAGGTTTGGGATATTCTATGATAATAGTGTCGGCACTCATCAGCTTATACTATAACGTCATCATTGCCGTCTGCATATATTACTTTTTCGCGAGCATGCGCAGTACGCTTCTGTGGACGTCATGTGACCCGGATTGGGCGTCATGCTTGTGTCGTGACAATACGATGAACAAAAGTGACCCTGACCCTTGGAATTCAACCAGACAAGATTGTTGTAAGTTATACATCAGAATGTGTTGTCATGTGACCTGAAATGTAAATATGTATAATACTTACGTATGAGGAAGTAGGTATTTGAGTCGCTAATATTTATTTTAGATAGCACACCTACTCAATTTTACCTTCACATGATTATCATTACATATGCTACTGAATGTACTTGCTTATTTGTAAATGTTGAGGAAATCTGCATATTTATAATAAATATAGCGCTCGGAAGAAAAATTCGTTCAGCGTTGACATATACCAGTTATGGCAAAAACATTCAGTTTTATATTCTTAAATAATTTTGTTTTTCTTTCTCTTGGTCCTGTATTCAAACATGTGTCGTAAAATAAACATGTTCAGATCACGTGATTCTAAAGATAAAATAATGTTTATCCGCTAGGATAATTTATCTTGTGCACCAAAATTGGCGTAAGAAGTGGTTACTTCCCTTTATCAGTACAGAAGAAAAGCGTGAATAGTAACTTTTAAGTTGGGACCACTAGAATGTAGACTCGTGAAGCTTTGCACGAACGACTTTACCCGAACATATTTCGTCATAAACAAATACTAGTAGTTCTTTAAAATAGGAACTAAACAGTATTGATGAATAATCGTTCAAGATGCAAAAAGTCGCCTTCCATCAGTGCTTCCAGTACTTTGATCTGATAAAAGATAATGCAGTAATGATTTAGTAATGTGCCTCTGATTTCAGTGAATTACACTTTTAATGAGAGCAAAGTTACGAATCCAAGTGAAGAGTATTTCTCGTAAGTATGAGTTTCAAATGTTTGGTTAACATTCAAGAAAGTATGTTATTGTCTAATGCATTCTAAAGATTCATGCTAATTTTCATGAAATTTTTTGAAAATGTATTTAGAAGTAAAATATTATGCAGTGAACAAAGAAAGTAATTTGCCCCATTGCAAAGGTATATGTAATTTTAATTTTATAAAAGGAGGACAAAATTGGAGTTTTAGGCTTAATGCTTAGTCAAGCAAAAAAATAACTATTGAAAAAATATTGAAAAAATCAGTCCTTAATCGCAGTTTTATGTAAATTTCATTTTTAAAAAATTTCGACATCTTTATTTAAAATAAATTTAGTAAAAACCTTTTCTAAAGTTTGAAAATTATGAAGCGATGATTGTTCTTTTTTAAAAAAATGATTTTGGCTTTATTGTCTGTTGTGGATAACTGTTACAATACCGTTTCCAGTATGAATACGCACCATTTTATCATTACACAGATATTCATAATAAAATATACTTACAATCTAATGATATCGAATTACAGAAACCGAGTGCTACGTCAGACTTCAGGCCTTGACGTTACGGGAGGAATTAGTTGGGAGCTCACACTCTGCCTTCTTCTGGCATGGACGATAGTATTCCTTGTGCTAACAAAGGGCATTAAATCTTTGGGGAAGGTAAGTAGTTTTAATACGATTTACTTCAATGAAATAGGCATTCACATGAAAGAATACAAAATACATGTACGTACTAACATTTTTGATACACAGATAAAATACGGTCTAAATATGGAAGGCATCCGGAGCTTGTCATGAAATTTTATAATTTACGCATGCGCAAAAGAACCCAAATTCGGGTTTAATAAACGGAAGGGAACCATAAAGGCAATGATTTCTATAATGCATGAATATATCATTTACTTATGAAACGTAGCCGAATTTAAATTAAATATTGTAAGAAAAGAGTATGGTGCAAAATTGCAAATCGTACTTTTTATAGCATAATGTACTAAATAGCTAGGAATGTCGATGTCTCTACTCAGGTGCCCGTGATGGTCTGAAATAATACACGGAAGTGTATCTGAGGTCTTGCTGCACCGGTTAGGTTGGAAAGTCGTCATATGACATATACTGTGTCGGTGTGACGTTTAACTAAATCAAACAATACGACAATAAATAGATGCCGTATTGGTCACCTGTCCGGAATATCCGAGTGCTTTTTTTTGTTCGTTTGTTTGTATATTTTCGTACATTTTCTGTTTACTTGCTATTTATAGGTTGTATACGTCACCGCCATATTTCCTTATATCTTGTTAACTGCACTTTTGATTCGTGGCCTCACCTTGGATGGAAGTAAAGATGGAATTGATTTTTACCTGACACCAAATATTACGAAGCTTGGTGAAGCAAAGGTATGTTATTCTGCATTTCGATCAATTTATGGGTCATTTATTGTATTACTATGAACTCCACTTATAACAATATCGCATATTACGATATACTGCTTATAACGAAGCTGCTGACGTGATTCTGACTCTAGTTTTCAAATTGCTTGAATTTCGGCTGTGAAGATATCCGGATATAACGATATAAATTCGAGTGTTCCCTGAATATTGTTTTAAGCTGAGTATTTCGTTTTCTAAATGAGTTTTAATAAGTTGTTCATGCAAAGTCGAATACACGAAGACATTATATATATAGGCCTAATGATATATTGTATAAATATCACATCATACTTTCGTCCTTAACCACAAGATTACAGATTACATTTTCTATTGAAATATTACGAATGTATCCTTTTTGGAAAATATTCGAAAATAATACGTTGTGATCTTATTTATAAAGTTAATATTAAAAAAAAGCATGAGGCGACGAAATAACGCTGTTTGAAGACTTCATACTTTCAACTGATAACGTGTTAACCCTTTGCATGCCGGGAGAATCAAAATTGTCGTCTGCCAAAATATGTCATCTGCTTAATGATTAATTTATGTCCAATTTTCTGAAAATCAAGATAAAATATATTTTCATCCTATTTGTCTTGTTTTTAGGGATAAGGGTTTTTACTTCTATTTCAACCAAAGATTATGTTGGAAAGTCGCCATTACATATTTACTATATTACTGTGAAATAAATCACAAAACCCGCCCAAGAAACTGCTACACATAGGCACAAAATCTCGTGTTCTTAGTTTAAACTTATTTCATTTTTAAATAAGCAAATTTACAAGCAGGTATCTTTTTACATCACAATATGTATAGATTTGAAAGCAAGCATTACACTCAAACCAACAATGAATTCCTTTCCATCTCATATTACATAATATAATCACTCGTGTATGATATACCGTGTTGTTGTTTAATGATGAATGAGCAACATTATAATACTGCATGTTTGTGACGTCCCTTCATGACGTTTATATAGTTTTATCTACAGGACTACTGTCAATTTTCTAAGAAATCTCTCTTTTTTCTAAAAAAAAAATGGAATTTTGCTGTTTTATTATATCTGTCAAAATCTTTATTACAACCAATATACATATAACAATTATGTTTTACACCAGGTATGGTCGGACGCGGCTGTACAGATATTTTATTCGCTAAGCGCATGCTCCGGAGGACTTATTGCTATGGCCAGTTACAACAACTTCCGGAATAATGTCCTCAGGTAACATTATTCTCTTTCTATTAAAGGCACATTATCCCCCAGAAATATGTTTTCATTTATTTGCAAAGGACATATATTAGTTTTGTCACGTTGAAATAATGAATTTAGGACATGTTAGATACTTATCACCTGCAGAAAATTCTTCTGAATGTGAAATGATTTGTCATAAAAGTAGAAAATGTAAAAAAAGTAGAATTTCGACTTCCATACAAAATACACTACAACTATACAAATTACCAAAGTGCAGCAGAGCAAAACATAGTTCAGATAATTGACCCATAAGTAACTTTTTCGAAACTATACAGCTAAAACTTAAGGGAAATAAAAAAAGCATGATGGGCCTTTAATATTTCGTTTTTCAGTTCTTTCCGTGTTTTAGTATTATTTGATTAGTGTTTAGTTAACAAGGCTTGATCGTAGTCATGTTGTGAGTTATTTACATACGGAAAGTTACGAAATATGCCAAAGACGTAAGATGTTATGTTGAACATTAGGATAGAATTTTGTATTTTTTTTTGCTCACATCAACCATGTATTTTCTATAAAATAATAATAAAAAACAACAACAAAAATCAGCCACTTGAAGTCACGAGACATAAATGATTTTGTTTTTTAAATAATTTTCATTTTTGATTTTTTCTAGAGATACGTTCCTTGTACCAGTTATCAACTGTCTAACAAGTTTCTATGCCGGATTTGTTATTTTCGCTTCACTCGGATTCATGGCGAATCAAAAAGGCGTGTCAGTGAAGGACGTCGCTGCCGGAGGTATGCAATAGTCTCACGAAATTTGAATTAATATTCTAAAGTCTCACGAAATAGTACAGTAAAATCTCACGAAATTTAAAAATACTATTTTAAGGTCTCACGAAATCTGACAATACTATTGTGAAATGTCACAAAATAAGACAGTACTATTCTAAGGTCTCATAAAATCTGACAGTACTTTTTCAAAGTCTCACGAAATATGACAGTACTGTTGAAAAGTCTCACGAAATCTGATAATACTTTTGGACAGTTTCATGACATCTGACAATACTATTGTATTTTCTCAAAACATTGAAAAGTTTAGTGTAAGGTCTCACGAAAATATGTCAAAAATATTGTAAGGTCGCACGAAATCTGATAATACCATTGACAGGTCTCACGAAGTCGGATAATACTATAATTGCAAAGTCTCACGAAATCTGAAAATACTTCTGGAAGGTTTCACAAAGACAGATAAATGAAACACTTTCAAATACTAGTGCCTTTACCCGTACATTTACCAAAGTCACGGCTTTATTAGTGAATGTGGATGAAAGTTTTTGCCTTAAATTGTTTAAATGTTATCTTTTCCAAAAGTAATCGTTGTAATTCAGTGTTATAAATGTCATCTTCACGTGCTATTACTGAAATATTGCGTTTCCATAAATCCTCGTGTCAACTTAAAACTTGAAATATTATATGTTTACATTTCAACATAAAGTGATTGTATTTTATATTGTATTTTATGATTTAAGGACCTGGATTAGCGTTTGTTGCGTACCCAGAAGCTCTTGCGCAAATGCCAGCGTCCCCGGTTTGGGCCGTTCTTTTCTTTCTTATGATGATGATGCTGGGATTCAGTTCTGAGGTAAGTCACGTGACCTGAGAGGTTAATCACGTGATCTGTGTGTGTGTAATTTTTTTTAATGAGATTAGGTAATTTTTATCACCACGAAGTCGATACAATACAAACTAATTTTCCTCACTGACTCGATTATTACTGTTATAGTGTTTCCGTCTATGACTAATAGTATTTACTTATCACTTGAAATATCGGTATTGTCAAAACATCTCCAAATATTTCATTTCCGGACAATTGATTCTTGGTGTTAACATTTATTGTATTATAACATTTAGATGATAAAAATGCAGTTGTATTGCAATTTCTATTGTACAAAAGACCAGTTTATGTTACTAAAACGTTTGCATACTTTTTACTAATTTGAGCCGTGTCACGACAAAACCAACATAATGGGTTTGCGACCAGCATGGATCCAGACCAACCTGCGCATCCGCGCAGTCTGATAATAATAATAATAATTACCACATTTCTATAGCGCCCTTCTCAAAAAATAAAATGTTCAAAGGCGCTTGATCAGGATCCATGCTGTTCGCTATCAGTTTCTCTACTTGTAATAGGGTTTGTAAGCGAACAGCATGGATCCTGATCAGACTGCCCGGATAGGCAGGCTGGTCTGGATCCATGCTGGTCTCTAACGCACTATGTGGTTTTGTCGTGACGCGGCTCATTTGATGTTACAATTGACCATCTTGTAGCAACGAACCGTTGTACAAAATGAAGAACGTAAATTTCATTAAAATCTTGGGTGAAATTTATGATGAAAAGGTAAAGTGTATAAATTTTCTCCAAGTAAATAGTATTTATCAGAAGCGTTTCAATATCGAGTATTTGAAGTGTAATAACCGGGTCGACAATGTCACAGTTTTAGCTTTGCAAATACAGAACGATGTAGATAGATACATTTTTTAAATATAATCCTTTTTCACGAAACGATTAAGATTTAACGAAACTGTAAATATTTAACTAAACGGTAAAGTTTTAAAGAAACGGTAAATATCTTACGAAACGGTAAAGACTGTAAGACTCGGTAAAGTTACAATGAAATTAACTTATCGAAATATTCGAATATATGCACTGAATGACCTTGGTCAAAATCGGTAGAAATTAAATCGTTAAGGGATAAAGTTACTGAAATAAAAGAATTAGGAAATCTGATTTCTTGTTTTACAGTTTTCTATCGTTGAGACAGTTCTTACTGGAGTACTCGATGATTTTCCATCCATACGAAGGTCAAAGTATAAAGCCATCTTGTTCAGAGCTTCTTACTGTATCGTTGGATTCGTGTTAGGCCTGCCGATGTGTACTGGGGTAAGTTATATGACATCAAGTAAAAAAGGGGGATAACTCATTGAGAATTTGGAGACAATACTCACTCACAATTAGCATGTGTTTAATAGTCTCCCTTTATATTAGAATGTATCATAGGGTGAATTCTTGTGTTAAATAAAAACAAGTATATGTTAGAGTGCATATTAAGTGTTCTTCGTAAATAAGAAAGCTAAAAAGGAGCGGAGCTTGCAAAGCGACTGTAGCTTTCTTATTTACGAAGAACATCCAATATGCACTCTAACCGGCTTAGTGCTCCGCCCACTTGCGTTTTACAATATAAAACGTCCAGTTTATATAAAATCTGTTCTATTAAGATTTGAAACCTGAGAATTGGAAAAATCCTCGTCGGTGATTGGCTTAAAAAAATTGGCGAACACTAAATTTAGATATTATCATAGTTGTTGTCCTCATTTAAAATATCCGATACTGTAAAATTTTTAACTTACAAGTTTAATTCTTAACTATTTTCCCCAAATCATCAACGAATAAATTGCACTTGCATTATTCCCTAATAAACAATGATTTTATCAAGTCCTTACTAACATTCTATCTTCTTCGATGTGATTTCAACTGTCAAGCAATTAGATTGTGTGCAAACGTAAATTAATAATTATGCTCTGAACCAAACAATGGTCCTGTATTTGTTCTCGACAAAAACAAAGTTTAGAAGGCCCTTATAACTTTTAATAGCAATGACGTCTCGGCAATTGCGAAGATTGATGTGTCTGCTATCGCAAGTTAAAGTTTCTTCTGCATATCGAACATTTATTAATTTAACACTATTTTTTTATTGTTGTATGATTCTTTTTATGGGTGAAATTAATGTTTACATTTAAGTGCGGATTCCATTTGCTTGATCTTGTTGACAACGCAACTGGCGGATTTCCTTTACTGTTTGTTGGATTCTTTGAAGTCATCGCAATTGCCTATATATACGGTAAGTAATTGCAATAGCCTTTATATCCGGTAAGTTACCACAATTGTCTATTTATACAGTCAAAAATCACTGCCTATTTATACGGTAAGTCACCGTAAGTCACCATATGCAATTGCAACGATTGCAGTAAATCATCGCAATTGTATATCTATACGGTAAATCATCACACTTGCCTATCTATACGGTAAGTCATTGCAAATGCCACAATAAACGGTTAGTCATCGCAATTGTCTATTTACATGGCAAGTCATCGCAATCGCCTATAATTTATAGTATAGGTTTGTTTGTTTTGGGTTTTACGTCACATCGACACAATATAGGTCATATTGCGACGTTCCAGCTTTACTGGTGGAGGAAGACCTAATGTGCCCTTCCGTGCATTATTTCAGGCACGAAAATTGGCACCTGAGTAGAACCACCGACGTTCCGTAAGCTAGCTGGATAGCTTCTTCACATGAAAGAATCCAAAGTCCCTGTCGGGATTCGAACCCACAGCGGTGAGGGGCAAGTGGTTTGAAGTCAACGACCTTAACCACTCGGCCACGGACGCCCCCCATATAGTATAGGTAAGTCATATTAACAGTTCCTTTGATTTATAGTATAGATAAGTCAAAGGAATTGTTAATATGAAAATTATATGGAAATTCAGTTTATTTCTTAACGGGGATGATAAGTTTTGAACTCGGACCTTCTAAGACACAAATGATATAATTATCCTTACTTTAAGAGCATATCACTTTTACTATGATAGCCGTAATTATACTCTAAGAAAAATACAGAAAATAATATTACGAGATTTACGAACTAAAGGGAGGCAACCGTAGAGATATGTATTTAACCACATAATGCGACTGTAAACAAATGTAGTTATAAGTTTTCTGTATTTTACCATCCGTATGTGTGTTAATTATTTCTGTTAATTATGATTAGTCGTATATGAGCCGCGTCATGACAAAATAACAAAATGGGTCTGCGACCAGCAAGGATCCAGACCAGTCTGCGCATCCGCGCAATCTGATCATGATCCATGCTGTTCGCTATCAGTTTTTCTACCTTTTATAGGGCTTGTAAGCGAACAGCATTGATACTGATCAGACTGCGGATGCTGGTCTGGATCCATGCTGGTCGCAAACGCACTATGCTGGTTTTGTCGTGACGCGGCTCATATCTTTTTCCAGGATTTGTTAGGTTCAGAAAAGACATACTGATGATGCTTGGTGACACGCCCTTACTGAGATCTATTTCAAAGTTTTCATTCGTCTACTTTGGCCCAATGTGGATGGTCTTCACGCCACTTTGTCTTTTGGTAAGTTTATCATCTGCAATATCGATCCAATTATTTTGTTTCGTCTCGTACGATTGGGAGCATTTTGCAGGTGCGCGATGACGTAGTAACTTATCATTTGTTTATAAATACACATATTTTTTCAGCGTACATAAAAATACATTGCAGCCATTTAATATCACGTTGCAAGTTTTTAATTATAATTATTTTTATAGGCCGTGATCGTATTCAAATGTATACAGTACAAAACTAAACACGAAGAAGATCCTGGAGTTTTTCCGCAATGGGCAGACGTCATCTGGTGGCTGATCGTTCTTACGCCCGTTTTATGCATTCCATTCTGGTTCCTGGCATATTTCTTCCGCAATGGAGCCTGGCGAGTACTCTGTGATGTAAACTCGCCGAAACCGACATGGGGACCAGCGTTGAAGGAGAACAGAGCTGGAGTCTATGGTGATCTAGAGATGACGCCATCAGGATTCGGTAAGTGGAAACGAAACCCATGTAGGGCCTTGATTAAAGTTTATCTTTTATCACAGATTATTTACAGTAATAATATATCGTGTTTTGGGGTTTCAAATATTTGTGTATTTGTTTAAGTTCGATTGTGAACAAAGCTTGAAGCCTTTTAGGACCACTCTCGGGTCAATTTTATTGAACAAACAAGTACTGGTGTCATAAGAGGAAACCCTTATCGTTACCCTAGTAGGGTTGGTTTGAGCCCAAATTCATAGGTAGACTTGCAGGCTTATGAACCTTTACGGCACCTTTTTCACTTGGTTATATACAAACTGGTATGCACATCAATATAAAACTGGCCAGATATGTACAATAAGCTGTTATATACATCTTAACAGAATTTTTCTAGCATCACTTGCTAGACGAAAAGTATATTTACCAATCTAAAATCTGAGTTCTTTTCAAAATTATGTAGACGCTTGTTGGTTAAAAAAATAAAGCCCTCAGTATAACCAGAGCAGTATTTTGCTAGTTTTGTTTATTTTTTTATATGATCAACGTAAGAATAAATGTTTTTAATTCAAAACTCTATAATAAACATGTATAGTTTATCTTAACGCAGCTGTTTAGCACCAAGCCAAACTGACTCGAATAGATTCAATACATTTATTTGGACATTTATTTAAAATAAAGATATTAATGAATTTAGTTTCAGATAAATTCAAAATGAATGATTCGAATAGTGACTTGGGCTATGACTCATCAAAAGGTAAGTCCTTATATAAGTTCCAAATTTTTGAAGGAACTCCACTGTGGTATGACCCCACCCCCTAAAAAAACCCTTAAAATTTGAATCTTTTTCATAGATCAACTGGGACAATTAAAACAGAAAGACATGTAACAAATAAGAAAGAAATATACTCAGAATTGATGATTGTATTTGCGCTTTTTTGAGCCTGCACGTTTTTTTGGTAATTTTCTCACAGAATATAATTGTTATACAAAAAAAAAAAAAAAAAAAAAAAAAAACAACCAAGGGATCATTTGGATTTGGATTTGGACTGCCTAGACCTGTTCATAAACACTACATAAATCTCGACAAAAAACTGCTTCCAGTCCAACCGTGCAAAACAGAACTCATCCGAGTACCTTCTATGTATACATGTCTTTAGCTCTGCAATGCAGTATTACCGTGGTTGATTTGTCCTGTTCTGACAATTTTGGTTTTATTTCATTTATTTTAGTAAGTGTATTGCCTTTGTAGAAATTGTTCAATTGTTTCGTTCTAAGAAAAAGGAAGTGTTTGAAATTTCATCTTCTGTACTCCTACGCATATGTATTGTTTATTCTTTGTTCCAAAAAAATAGTACAAAAAAAAAAGAGATTGAAGTTTACGTTTTGTAAATATGTCAACAACTATGTCAAAGGTTATTTACTTAAAAACAATAAATTTTGCTTAAAATAACAATCCTGAAGAGAGATTTATATGTTAGTTGTGATCTGATATTGGAATGGTTTAAAATCTCTTGTTTTATAGACAACAGGGGGGCGTTGTTGCATTGTAAATTATTATACAAGCTCGTGAAATTTCAGCAAGTATTCCTACGCCAGCAGAACTTTTTTTCATATTTTAAATATCAGCTATTTAAACGCAAATATATGTAAGACTATTAAAGACAGTTATTTGCAAGTTATTCTGTGTAACCATTCACTTACGTGCAATTTTTGTCTTCCAGGGCTAGAGGAAACTAACGGCAAATTTGGCAATGGATTAACACAATTTGACAACGAGGGCTATACCACCGAGAAATTTTGAGTGACGTCATAAAGAATAAACACGTGACATATATTTACGAATGGTCGCGGACCCCGTAATAGCATTCGGTAATTTCCGTATGGTCACGTGTTTGGTCTTCCATAGCCAATAGGTTGATAACAAACGGGTAGAATATATTTACATACAGAAATAAACGAATGCTGTTACCGGGGTGGATCAATGTTGGTAAAAAGCACGTTGAATTTGCCATTTGAACTGCATAAATATATTGTTGATACAAAAAAGAATAAAAGATATAACTGATAAAAGCGATAAAATGCCAAATAAAATGTCAGTAATCCATTTAGATTTTGTAACGCCCTGTCTTTTTTGGGCTTCCGGTTGAGAGTTATAAATACATACAAAGCTATCAAAATGTTTGATTTCGTGTAAACACCTAGCTATGTTACATTCAAATAAGAACGGATCACATTGACAAAGACAGAAATATTGAAAAATATCAAGACCTTTTAAAACACTGTGTCTGTACAATTAAAAAATCCTCGAGGCCAAAGTTCGAATATGTCCACTGCCTTTATTAGCATCACATCGTGTGAAAGACTTTTCTCATAGGTCTAACACCACCAATACTTGGTTATAGAATAGTTGCACTGTATGATACATACACTTGACTGGCGTAGTCATAGGTCTTACGCCACTAAATAAATTATAGCAAATGCACAAATATTTCTCTTTCGTAGGTTTAACACCACTATTTCAACTGTATAAAATACACGATTTATTGTTTTTTTGTCGTAGGTCCAACATAACTAAATAATATATTAATTATACATTATCGTTTTTATTCAACAATCAAACCAGACGAATGACGTAATGTATATAATTTGAATAAAAGACGATCTCTTTTCTTTTTATTTGCTATATACATAGTACATTTATATGCCAAAGCTCAAATTATAGTTAAAATTTAAAGTTTACACTTATAACATTAGTAGCTTCGTATACTATTCAGACGTTTTCTCCTAATAAATTTATATAAATATATATGTAAGTATTTTGTAGCGAATACGCATGCGTGGATATGCACGTGCGCTTATGTGTTATTGCTTTTGTTGATAATTCAGAGTTTTAAATTAACATATCACAAATTAATATATAATATGTTCTGCTTGCTCGCTTTTAACCTTTTCCCTCATAGAGACGTGTTTTGTCGGCTTTTTGCTCACAAATGTTGTTTAAAAAAGTGACCACTTTTTCGGTGCCGCCCCATCAAAATGATACATCAGGGGGTTGGCCTCTGTTGGGGGGCGAAGGGGGCGGTAGTCCCCCGTATCGCCAAAATAAAAAGCTTAAAAACATCAATTATTTTCACCAAAATTAGGTGAAAGGCCACATGTTAACATGTTATAAATCTATTGATATGCATATCTACAGGCCACAACACATCTTTTTTGACACGTGGTCAGCTAGACCCCTGGATTTAAAATACAGGTGGTCTTGCTCAAAGTTTGGCTTGACTATTCCGAAAAAGAGAGAGAACTAAAAATAAAAGTAGTAGAAATGTTAACAAAGATAACTTCCATACAAAACTATAACGACATCGAAAATGAAATGATTCAAGCATAAAAGCATTTCTTGGACATAAAGGGAATTCACTGTACTGATTCCAGAACGTGTACATTTAACTTGCTTCATGTACCGAATATTTACCGCTCACATTTGTAAAATACGGAAATAGACGATTTTACCCGAACTTTCAGGAGCTAAAGTAAATGCAAAATCTTCAATTCGTTGTAATTGACAAAAAGTGTAACTATGTTTTTCGATTTATGTGTGAGTTTTTCGATTTATGTGTGAGAACCGTTAATATTTTGCTACATTTTTACTTTACATCTTGTTTCAAGAAAAACTAAAAAAAATACGCATTTTGCCTAGCTTAAGTGTTCATTTTGTAAAAAGAAATTATAAATATACAAAAAATATGTCAATAAAGTTTGTAAATATTGTTAAACTCGTGTTTTGTTTTCAATTTGGACAAAAGCAACATTAAAATGATGCCACTGGAATTGAACAACTACAGCATGTATGTATGTTAAATCAAATTAGCTTTATGAAAAGGTACAAAAATGTGTACAGTTTTTTGTCGTACATAATGTTTTAGTGTTATTAGCGTTGTTTAAATACTTATGTGAAACATCAAATAAAATAGTTCGCGTGCCCAAGTTGTGAACAACTTGTCAGTCCAATCCGCTATCAGTTTCTCTACTTGTAATAGAGTTGGTGAGCGAACAGCCTGGATCCTTATCAGACTGCGCGGATGCGCAGGCTGGTCTGGATCCATGCTGGTCGCAAACCCATTATGTTGGTTTTGTCGTGACGCGGCTCATATGGATAAAGTTGTTTTGACAGGAAAGCATAGTGTTTGAATTTCATCAACATTTTTTGCAATCAAAAACCTTTTTAAAGAAAGAGAACAAATGACTGCTAATAAAAAAGTTTAAAGTTGTGTTGGTTTTGTATAAAGCTGTTTATTCTCAAACAGTGACTCTGTAAGCCGACTATAAGTAACAGTCGAATCATCCAACAATGATATACGAGTCTCATCAGAATTGGTAATTGAAAACATGTGAATTCGATGACGGTATAGCAGCACCATTTTCTATGTAAATCTTTGGTGTTTTTTCCACAATGGTCATCTAGAACAGTGTAGAATGTTTATAAGCACTAGAAATTGATTTGACTATGAATCTGGTTCATAGGGCTATTTGATGTTCTGTTGTTCATCACCCGTCAGGCTTGGTCAACTCATCGTCCAAAGTAGGACCCTTTCAAGCAAAAATATCAGCTTCCTGCAGTACTTAATGAGCTTTATATATCTCGCAAATGCCAAACATAATTAAGGGTAAATAGGCTAGCCTCGAATGTTACAAACTTAAGCAACATCAGGGGCCAAAAGCACCTTACCTGGTGGTGCTAAGAGATCTGTAATTGGAACCAATTTGGCCGCTTCTAACGATAACGCTAGGATAAATGGTAGGTGATGTTCTGATGCCTCCACCCTTAAAGGCAACCTCTCATCCACAAATTTCAGTTTTTGGTATTAAATGCGTCAGCCCTGACTGTTTGGTTGGATGGATGGTCCTTGTTTAGCACTTGTCATTTAAGTCAGTGCCTTGAGATTGCAATTGTGTGATCGGCTTTATGGATTATTAACAGTCTTTTGTTTCCATTTATGTTATGTGCCAAAAACTAGCTACATGCCTAAAATAGAAACAGAAGACCTTGAGAAGCAATCACCCAATACTTTGTTACAGCGTGAAAATTAAATAGTTTAATTAAACGTGCCAGTCAATGAATTTAATGACCTTATACCTGTTAATCAATAAAATTTCAAGACAAACAATTCTAACGAACACTTAACTTTGTGTGAGAAGTTAGAATAACAAGTTCTCATCGGCTTATCAATAAATAACATCTCGTTAGTTAAAAAAAGTATAGGTATTGTTATGGTCCTGGCGGCGTTGCAGTCCGCAAACTTGTACCTGGATCATAAGTTTTTAGTTCTTGGTAGATTGTCTTCATACGTGGCCACAACAACCCTTGGGAATAGGACCTTTCAGTAGACAACACTAACCTTGACCTTCATCCATATATGACCTTGACCTTCAATGTCAAAAGTCCAAATTTTGCTTGTTCTTGCTATTATTGGCTGTAACTTTATTTTTGAATGGATTGTCTTCAAACTTAAAAAAATAATAATCTTCAAGGATATCCCTTAAAAATAATCAGACAGATCATGACCTTTACTCATAAATGACCTTGGCTTTGAAGGTCAAAGTATTGAAATTTTCATTTTTTGGCTATTATGTTTAAAATGGAACATAGATTTAAGCATTCAGTGGGTACCACGTGAGCATAATCAGATAGCAGACGACATAAGTAAAATATATAGTTCAGATGAGTGGGAGGTTACTACCGAATTTTTCAATTTTATTGATCAAATGTGGGGTCCTCATGAAGTAGATAGGTTTGCCAGCTTCAAAAATCGCAAATTAAATCGGTTTAACTCTTTGTTTTATGAATATAAGTCTGAGGCAATCGATGCTTTTACACAGTATTGGTCAGACTGCAATAACTGGCTTGTGCCACCTATATATCTTGTTTCTAGAACTATATTTCACCTTCTAGCATGTAAAGGGAAAGGCACTCTGATAGTTCCTAAATGGCCCAGTTCGTCATTTTGGCCAATTTTGTTTAAAAACAATGGCGTCAAGCAAGATTTTATCAAAGATATTCTAGAGTTTAAAGCAGGTCAAAATATTTTCATGAACAAAAATTGCATTAACTGTATTTTTGATTCCAGAAGATTTAATAGTAAAGTTTTAGCTATTCGCTTAGAATAAGAAAACACGAAGTTTTGTTAGTTGTTGATCTATTTGCAAGTTAAACTGAATAAATCTATTTTGAACGAAGTTTTATTTTTGTAATAAGTATTTCAGATTAACAGCATTACATTTTTTCTCGTTTACTTATCATCATGTCCCCCTCCTTTAATACATGCATATATACTGGTGTACATTGGTGTACATAAATTCTGTACATGTCTGTCTTGCGTCGTAGACAGACAACATCGTACTTGAATGATAGCAGCGGGGTTTTTATTCTTCTTACACGACTGTTTTTGTTTTAATTAATACGTAGACGAAATTGTATTGTGTAAGTTGTTTAGTATGAATTGATGTACACTATTCTGTACATATCTGTCTGGCATCCTATGTAGACGAAGTATAGATCCGATCGATAAGAATGAGGTTTATGTACATAAATTCTGTACATGTCCGTCTAGCATCCTATGCAGACGAAGTATCGATCCGATCGATAAGAATGATGTTGATGTACACAAATTCTGTACATGTCCGTCTAGCATCCTATGTGGACGAAGTATCGAGAGGTTTATGTACATAAATTCTGTACATGTCCGTCTAGCATCCTATGCAGACGAAGTATCGATCCGATCGATAAGAATGATGTTGATGTACACAAATTCTGTACATGTCTGTATTTATATCTATTTATGTAGCAGAAGTCTCGGTCTGAATGATTTGCTGTTTGATATTGCCGTAAAGTGGACTGGGTTGTTATTATTGTTATGTTGCTTTAAATAGAAGTTTATTTTATACATTTCACAGACGTGTTAAAAGTTGGAGTATGGCGAAAGCTGGACCAGTTAAGATTACCACAACAATTACATGAAGAATATGTAAAGCTTAAAAAGTTCACATTAAAATCTAAAGCGGAAAATACGTTAAAGAAATATAAATGCTATTTTAAGTTGTTTTTGTACATGGTGTAAGAAATACAATTTCAGCTCTTTACCTGCGCTTGATGTACATGTAGCTTTATATTTGTCATCAGCTTTCACCTATGGTTCGTCAGAGTCAAAAAATAAACAGTATTTTGTATTCAATCTCTTGTGCTCATAAAATGGCCGGGTTAGAAGATCCGTGTTCTTCTGAATTTTGTGAAAAATATTAAATGTGGCATTTTAAGGGAGTGTGGTAAGCCGTCTAAGCCTAAAGAGCCTCTTTTGGCCGAAGATTTAGCTAAATTAGTTTTACATTTTAATTCAAATGTAAACTTAATGGATATGAGATTTATTACAATGTCTCTTCTTAGTTTTTCTGGATTCTTACGGTTTGCTGAAGTAATACAATTAAAACGATCTGATTTAGAAATTGATGATAGTCAGGTCAAAATAATGTTAGGATCTTCTAAAACAGATCAATTAAGGAAGGGAGCTACAGTAGTTATAGCAAGAACTAATAAGTTTACCTGTCCTGTTTACTGCCTTGGAGAAGTATTTAGAAATGGGGAAAATTAATATAGATTCGGGGAATACTTATTTAGGAAAGTAAGTTTTTGCAAGAAAAAAGGTGAATATGTTTTGAGAGGGGGTTCTCCTATTTCTTATACGCGTGCTAGAGAAATTCTCATAAAGAATTTAGCATCTATCGGTTTGAATACTAGAAATTTTGGTTTACATTCATTTAGATCAGGAGGTGCTACTTCGGCTAGTAATCAAGGAGTTTGTGAAAGATTGTTGCAAAAACATGGTAGATGGCAGTCTGAGACATCTAAAAATTTATACATTAGAGAAAGTGACGCAATTAAACGAAGTGTGTCTTTAAATCTGGGCATTTAGATCAATTATTCATCGACTTATGAAACGTATCCCGCTCTTTTTCTGTCGATAAAATTAAAGTGAACCTGTAGTAGCCACTCCTACATTGTCTTTCTTATTTATATTTTATCCTTGTAGGATATTAATTATGGAGTTAAATGATAAATTATTTATGTTTGGCTGAATGAAATGAAAGAAAAACATAAATTTATTTATCATTGGTCTTTAATATAATATATGTTTTTTCGGTCACTGTGGACAGCGCAGCTGTATTTCAGCTGTCCACCAAGCGTATCGATGCGTAAGACTGGTCAATATATAAGGTGTATGCACACGGGTATTTGACCATTCGAGGTACTATAGGTTCACTACACACAGACGCCCACCCACCCCGCCCTCGTTTTGAGATTACACTTAAGATTGTATATGTCATGCTGGACTTTGTAATGTCACAATAATGTTAAAAAAAAAAAAAATGTATACTCTAAGGTTTATCAATGGTATTGATTAATGTTTATTTAATATGGAAATTATCTTTGTTTTGTCTTTTTCAGAGTAGACAATTTTTTGTTGTCTTTTGATAACGTTGCAAGGATGGATGCTAAGTTTGAGTGAGTTTTGTGGTTCTGACTTTGAGGTAACACATTTGTGTGTATTAAGACATATTATTCCTCACAGTGCACTGGAATTACACGGAACCACAATTTTTGGAATGTTCGGATCGACGACATGGGACTTTTATATGAGCATATCATTGCATATGTTGTTATTGTTAAGTGCAGAGACACTCCTCACTAGTTTAAAGTGATTTTTTTTTTCAAGTGTCGTCGATGTGTATGAATGTATATTTATTTATTCGATAAAATTAAAGTGAACCTGTAGTAGCCACTCCTACATTGTCTTTCTTATTTATATTTTATCCTTGTAGGATATTAATTATGGAGTTAAATGATAAATTATTTATGTTTGGCTGAATGAAATGAAAGAAAACATAACTGTTAATCAATAAAATTTCAAGACAAACAATTCTAACGAACACTTAACTTTGTGTGAGAAGTTAGAATAACAAGTTCTCATCGGCTTATCAATAAATAACATCTCGTTAGTTAAAAAAAGTATAGGTATTGTTATGGTCCTGGCGGCGTTGCAGTCCGCAAACTTGTACCTGGATCATAACGTTTTTAGTTCTTGGTAGATTGTCTTCATACGTGGCCACAACAACCCTTGGGACAAGACCTTTCAGTAGACCACACTAACCTTGACATTCATCCATATATGACCTTGACCTTCAATGTCAAAAGTCCAAATTTTGCTTGTTCTTGCTATTATTGGCTGTAACTTTATTTTTGAATGGATTGTCTTCAAACTTAAAAAATAATAATCTTCAAGGATATCCCTTAAAAATAATCAGACAGATCATGACCTTAACTCATAAATGACCTTGACTTTGAAGGTCAAAGTATTGAAATTTTCATTTTTTGGCTATTATTGGCATGTAACTTTGTTATTTTTAAATGGATTGTCTTCAAATTTGAACATAATAATCTTCAAAGATAACCCTTAAAAAAAGCAGACAGACCTTGACCTTCACTCATAAATTTTCTTGACATTTTTGGCTGTAACTGGCTGTAACTTTGCTATTATTTTTTTTCCGTTAAACTTGTTTTAAGTCTTCAAGGTGCAGAAACTCTGATAAAATAAGCCTAGGACAAGTGCATATCGAGGAATCATATTTTCGTCTTTTCGAAAGTCCTAGTGTAGTCTTGCTAACAATTTGTTAAAATATCAAATAAAATAAAATTGTTACTTGTCTAAATAGTTTTGCCCAAAGTTTTGGCTCGTGTATTTTTTTCCAAATTTATTTGAAAGTGACATAAATATAATAAAATAATAGAATACGTTTGATAAATAAAAATAATTTTCTGTGCATGCATGATAGACCTTTAACATACTTATTTGAAACAGGTAGGAGAGTAAAGCATAAAATAAATAGCCAAAGTTCTCTCTACTTGAAAATTTGAAAATTGTAGATCCATCAATTCGGCATTGATTTGTCAAGTGATGTATTTAATAAAAAGATAAAACCAATTCTTTTATTTGGTTGTGATTTTTTTTTTTGCTCAAATAATCAAGTTTTTGAAAAAGAACAAATTTAATATCAATAACATCCTCGCCATCATACATGATATATATAGAGAAATAGGGATGAAAACACTACATATTTATGTTAATTCGAGAATAACTAAAATTTAGAGCACGTACTTACTTTTTAAGCGACGTATTATATTATAACTGGGTAGCATATTTCTACAAGGATTATGTATCGTATAGGGTGCGGGGAGGAGTAAATATGGTTGACCCCCTTCAACAAAGTCTAGATCACGTGCGATAACCGTTACATATACATGCATTTCTTGAAAATTGTATGGACAAAGGTTATGACACAATTTGTCTAAACCAATAACTCAGTCACAATCACATATTAAATTGCCGAGAACGCGGGTCATTGAAAGCCAAAAACACTGACCAAGCAAACGCCGAATTGGTAAAATTAGATCGCAATGTTATCAAAACAATTACAGTAAGACCAAGTGTTCTAGATACAATTTTACGAATTTGGCAAACTAGTTTTTATTACAGTAGATTATTCACAAGCTCAAGTGATCACCATATTCATACATTGTTACCCTCACAAATTCACGGAACTGATTCTTTATGATTATATCTGTATTTATGTGTCTTATGTTTGTGTATATATGAAAATGTGCAAACGGCATATATTGTCTGAAAAAAAAAAACTTGAAAAATAGCAAATTTGAACGAAACAATACAAAAAAAAACAACAAGCAAACAAAAATAAAAAATAAAACAGTTTATATATATATCATCGATGTCGCAAATCAAAAAATTGGTACAAAGTAAAACATTACAACACTACGTTTGATTATTGTTTTTTTTCCATACAGATATTCATTTTTTATAACAGACACGTTTTGTTACAGTATTTACATTTGATAAATATCCAAAGGTTTTGTTGACGAACCTAAAGCAAATCAGGACATCGCACTTTTGATTTTTGTTCTTCCGTGTAAAGTTTCCCAGATTATGGTATTTCAATTCATATGATAGTTAATAGATTATACAAATTGGCAACTAATTCAGACGTACCCTAATTTCCAATTGTTATAGTTTCACCATTTTAAGTGGGTTGGTCAACAAATTTTGCAATTATTTCTTTTCGTATTTCGAATATTGATAAAACAATTACAATGTATAGTGTAGACATTAGTATAAATCGTTCTGAAAAAAAAAGTTGATCGAGTTCTAAGAGCTTTTAGTAAAATAAAAATATATGATGAAAAATAATATCTAGTTATAGAGCAATTTATTATCATTATTATTATACATATATGATATCAGATAATGTATCTCAAGCTAACCGAAAACAATCATTATGATAACTAATTATTTCGTTGTTTATTGCCACATATTATACTTCATACTGTCAACAAAATTATCAATGGTTTGTTTAATCTTCAACAATGTACTATTTGACATTATATGATTGCCAACATTATGACTGTTATGAGATTTTATTAAATGGACTGATGGACAGCAAGTATAATTTATTGCCTGTACTTAAATTTCTGTTATCTCCCTTTGAACGTTTGTTCATGGTTTTCTGATTGAGGAACAAGTGTTCGCATTGAAAATCTACCATAAGGATCAACTTACAAAGCCCTAAAATTAGTAAATTAGTCAATTTTGACGATATCTAGAATTAAGCGCTGTCAACATGAAAATGTCAAAACAAGCGTTTAAAATATGGGGGTAAAGTAAAAATTCTAATTCTTTTTACACAAGTTAAATATTTTTACAAGATACAATCATTAAGCTCGATGAATGTAATGACAATTTAATTGAGAAAAGTGCAAATTTCGACAAAACCGTACACTAAATTTTGGTTAAGCCATAATTTAACAATGGTGTCATGTAGAACAAGTTTAAAAAACACAATTCGTCAATATCGATTAAATTGTTTATATTCTTATATTAACGTAGTCGGAAGCGTCCGTATTTAATTTCTTGGTATCTTTCAACTCCATGTATGTAGTTGGCCCAAGTGTTGCTGTATCAAGCCGTTCATATGCGCTGACAGTTGGTACATGAAGCTTATCATATACATTTATATCTCTCTTACTTGCATCGAAATCTGTGTATTCTGGTGAGACGTGACTTTTGGTTGTCGATATAACATGGCGACTGTCAGTGACACCTAAATCAACAGGCATTTGTGTAAAAAACAAACACATACTAATATATATGTATATTTAACAAAAATGGATAACATTCTAGATAAATTGTGCAAGTAATGTGGGTATCAATAGAATCAACGTTTCCCAAACATGTATTATAATGATTTAAAGAAAGCTTAGATAAAAAGATAAAAACAAGAAGCCCCAAACTAAACATAAAAACAAATACTTAACAAGTTATCGTATTATGTTAGAGCATTGATTTAAAACACATATGCACTTTTATTTTTCAATGTTATTTACCTGATGTATGACTTTTGCTACGAGAAAACACAAATTTCCTGAAATCAACCGTGTATAATTTGTTTTTAAGATTGTAAATTAGAATGACACAATGCAAACTAAACATCATAGTTACACCTTATTTTTTATGAGTAATAAAGGTGCTCAATAGGGCACGAAGTTTACTTATATGAATATATATTTAGAAAAGTGTTAGGAAACAAACAATCCTTTGAAATAATAAAATAGAAAACATTGAAATCGACCAAAAACTACAACATTTAAAATGTTGCAAGCTCGGTTTGATTGGATCAGTTAATGAAAGTCGGGTGTGGGGGGAGGGTGGGGTTGTAAGTGCAATCTACCGTCAGCGACCTTCAACATTCGCAGAAGTATTAACACGGTAATATTCACACAGCATATAAAATACCATGTTCGCGTCATTCCGTACAATGACTACATATCCTATAGCTTATAAACATGCCAGTACAATTAATGAAATACGAAACACACAATTATAATTTGTCACACAAATACGAAACCACAACAAAACGCCTTGTACGGTATTAACATATTTTCGCTGCTAGCTATTTCATAAAACAGGTTGAAGAAAAGGTATGCAGATATTTCAAAAAGATTGGTACATTTAAGAAACCTTATTTTTACCTTCTCTGAAGGAACAACACACCACCGACTATTACAACAACTATAACAACAGCAGATATACTCCCTGCTATAATACCACTTCTGTCTCCCGACTGTAATGTTGCTTCTGATGTGAAAGCTTCTGAAAAAGAAAATCAATTTGATTTAAAGAACCTCTTTACTTTAATAATTACAGAAGAACATTTAATATACATATGCTTTGTTTCCAAATAACATTAATTTTTAATTGTTTTTGAAAGAATTATTTATCTTTAACAAACGAAGCCTTAATTGTGAATTATTACACGTTTAATTGTAACATTCGTTGTGATCGAAATTAATTTTACAGTATTGAATCAGACATGTACCAAAGGTCAAAGATGAGCTGTATTTGTATTCAAATACACCTCTAAAGAATTCCATTTTATCTTTGTCACCAAGAAACGCTTATCTCTGATCATCCTCATTAAAATATGCATTTATCATGATATTCTTTAAAATATTTCATACACTTTTTCCTTTGAAATGTACCGATTTAGCATTGATATGTATTAGTGCGTGGACAAAACAAACAAAACAAACCATTTGTTCAAAAATGATTTGCAACTGTCCTATGCATAATGAAAATATAACAATTATGAATAGAATGGAGTTATAGATAAAAAGTACCTTGTTGCAATTAGCATATTCTAAATTAATATAAATTGTCATAATTATATTCCTATTTTTAATAACTTTGAATAAAATATAAATGTCTAACTTAACAGCTATGAGAATTATACTTGAATATATTAATTAATTCAAATGGCCTTTTTATTGTTTATATTTATGAAAAAGACAAAAACAAATTCCTAATTAATTTAATATATTTAACCGTTCTTTTTACATGTAAGAATGTGCATGTGTATGCTTGCGCGCGTGTATGACATAAAGTTCTGTAAAACTACTCTCACGATTATGTTCCCTTTAATATAATTATATCACACTTGCCTTTAGTTTTAAACCGAAGACGCTCTGTAAGATTTGAATATCCTTCCATGTTCTTTGAAAACATTTCAATTTCATACTCTGTCGAGCTGGTCAAATGATATAAAGTATAGTTCATGCTTTTATCACCATTATCTTTGGTTGATTTGTCCAACCATATATTTGCATTCTTCTTTCTGTAGATTATAACAAATATTTGTTGAAATCCCCCATTAAAACCTGGACTCCATGTCAATGTTACAGACCTGTCTGTTAGTGAGTCGTTAATGACACGAAAGTCCCGCGGTGTCTCCGGCGTATCTGTAAAATGTACATTTTTATGTTAATATATCAAGTTTAAATGTTATTTAATTAGCATAGTCGCCGCAACAAACTATTATAGAACCTACATTTTAAAAAAACATACCTTGACTAGTTTCCTACAAGTTAATTTTGACATTAAGATATAAATGTATTTGTGACATTTACATTTCCAAATAGATAAAAATATATCATCTATTCAGTATTCATCTGAATACATCCTAACATAAATTATCCAAATGTTAACATAGCGCAAAATTCACCAACTACAAAATGAATTTACCTGTTGCTTTCAGTTCATAAAAGTGAGTATACGTTCCTACTGAGTTTTGAACGTTTAATTTATAAAGCCCTAAATCTTGTTGAGTTGTGTTCCTAATTGTAATATTTGTTTGTAGTTCATTTGAATGAACCATGTATTTACTGTCGTTGTCGGGTATTGATACATTTTCCTTAAACCAACTGAAAACTGTTTCATTTGGTTTGTCAAGATAATTCCAAGCTACAAATTGTAGTTTTGCATCAATGAACAAAGCTGTGGACACTTTCTGAACGCTTGTGTCGTCAGAAGACGGTCTTGGCTGAGCTGCAAATTGAAATAATATTTCTAATGTGCATTTCTGTTATCAATAAACAGTACAAATATAACAAAAAGGTTCAAATTATCAAGTTTTACATTCGACAGCAGTTTTTTTTAATCCATTTATTATCACTTGAACGATATAAAGCAAAAAAATGCACCGTAAAACATTCAAATGTTAATTGAACTTATTATTTGATTACTTTTAAAGTCTTACTTCTAACGATAAGAATCAGCTTTGAACTTGTTGGTTGGCCACTTGTATAGTTGTTCCTTCCAGTGCATATATACTCTCCCGCATTTATATATGAAGCATTATGTATTGTATGGTGTGCAGTATTTTGCTTTGATACATCTGAAATTATATCACCCGCTGGGTCTTTAATAGACAAGTCCGACGGAGGATTTGCTACAGCAATACAGATAAATGATGTATTTTCTGTTCTGTTAATCACAACAATTTTCACCGAACTTGTTGTTGATACGGAAAACTTTATTATCTCAGATTGAACTGAAAGTAGAACGGTGAAAATAAGTTTATTTGCTTTTTCTGTGTTTTACTACGATTTTTAAACATATCTTGGTGGTCAGATACCGGTGATCAAGCCACATAACAGATTTTCATTGATAACAAACAAGTAATAGCCAATATCTACGCAAGTGACCGGCTAATGATCCTACCTGATTTCTAAATCAACGATCATTTGACTCAATGGACTAGATCAACGAATAATTACGCCTCGCCCGAGAATCAAACAAGTTGCCAATAAATTACTTTTTCTATGTTTGTCCATTTGAGCTTAGCGGGTGGACATGGACATTAAGTAAACGGTTGAAAATAATCCGTTATAAACTCAATAATTTGCCAATGTTCAATTTAAGAAATATTTTGCTCTTTATGTAACAAAGTGTCACTTAAAGTACAGACATATGTAGCTTAAAACTAGCTTAAAACTTTTTCTACAGTAATTATTATCTTATCTCATTTCAGCTGGCCTGGAGAAGTATCCTTCTTTTTTCAACTGCATATGTGTAATTTAAACGAAATGAACGTGTTATCAATGTGTTTTTAGACAGTTCTTTTTTCTAAAATATGACTAATATTACTTTCAACGCAATATGGAATTTCAACATTCAGTGAAGTTAAGGGATAATGCGTAAGATTTCCGATTTCAGCAATTCTTACCCGATAAAGTCCTGTTTAAGTTTCGTTCATATTGTAAACATTTCAGTCTAGTTTGAGACACTAACATTTTCTTACGTTACAAATGTTTACAATAGTCTTGAGAAACATGACATTATTGTAACAGTATCAAAATTTTGCAAACGTAATATTTGAATAAAAACTACTGACGAAATAAAAATAATACCACAGGAAGGGTAAAAATAGTTTAAATATGCATATATGTTGAAAGACGCGTTCCAACATATCTAACATTTTTGTTACGTTTAGCAGGCAAGTATTTGTGTTATGAAAATAACAAAATACAGGAATGTTATTTCCACTACATATCTTTCGTCAGTTGGTTTCCTATTTTAATTAACAAGAACAAATTAAATATATGCCAAGCATTGCTTTGTTACTGAAAAACTAATATGTTATGTTTCAGTGTTCCTAACATATTGTTTCAAAAACAAAAACAAAATATGCTCTCTCTCAATCAAAAGTTTCGAGAAAATGATTAAACAGGCGCTGACAAAGTAATAATTTACAATGATCCATAATATTCCGCATTACCCCATAAATGTAGCCTTACAGAAAACATTAAGATGAAACGAATTTTTTCTTTCAACTCTCAAAGGACTCCCGATGGTAGGAAACATCTCCGTTATTACACTACAACTGTAGACAGTGTCGTCTGCTCGTGAAACATTCTGAATATATAATGTTTGGTTCCATAATCTTTGATCGGTGCGTCTGGACCAAGTTGTGAAGTTTGGAGGATTCCCGTTTATAACAGGGCATGACAAAGACAACTGCGATCCCTCGGCAATACTTCTGTCTCCAGTAGGCATAATGATTGCTGGATCTAGACAAATATTTGTTTATTTATTTTCATTTTAACTTTTAAGTACATACAAACATACAATCGAATGTTATATATATATAAATGAAAAAGGTTTTAAAATCGAATATATGTTTACATCTATACTTCGTATTAACTGCTTGCTTTAATGTTACATAAGTGCTGAACATATGAGTTCTTATAGCTTCATATGCATTTAATAGTATTCTTACATAATACGTTTAAATGTATCGTTGACTTGTTTTTCCCTTCATCAATTTTGCCAAATGATCTCCTCATAACATTTCCTACTTTACATGTATACGACCCAGTTTCGTTTCGGGATATGTTCTGAAATGCCAATATATTCGTCGCATGTGTATTATCTGATCGATCACCCTCCCATGAGAATGTAGGTAATGGTTTGCTCTTCGAAAAACATGTCAAATGTATTCTGTCCGATTCAATAACAGTGACAATTGGTTCGTGAACTTGAATGGTTTCGTCGTTATTGTTTGAAATATTTATTGACGGAATGCTAGGTGGGTCTGAAACGGAAAAGTTTTAAAGCCATGTAAATGAAGACATGGAAGCGATTACATACTTGATACATTTTTTCAAGAAATGTGTCAATTAAAGCTTATTGTATAAGTTTGTCATTTTGCATGTGCATAAATATAGCGCAATATATTGCATTAGGTTGCAGAATGTTTCCTTTCTATATGCATATTCGTTTATAATACTGATGATTTCAAAATGCATTGTTCAGTTAATTTTTTTTGTATAATTTTTTAAAAATAATTGTAAAGGTAATGACATACAAAATACTTCAATTAAAAGTGAATTCGTCGACATTGCCCTCATTTCCAGTTCACTTGCAGTTTCTCTCATCACGTTTGTTGCTGTACATGTTCTATTTATGTCCGAGTAAACTGAGGAAATGTCTAAATTAGGACCTTGGTGTCCTGTATCCCACGTTACGTTAGGAGTAGGATTTCCTTTAACATCACAGTATATTGAAAATGCATCATTTCTCACTACTTTTAAGTTATTTGCTTCAATAACCTGACCTTTCATGCCTTCAAACCTAAACGTTGGAGTTCCGGAAAAATCTGTAACAAAAATTACACTTATGTAGTCATATAATAGTCTGCAGAAAAGGTTATCATAACGTTAAGGATGGAAATAATTATATTCAAATTTAAGAAAAAGATACGGAAACATCATTATATACAACGTTTTATAGCAACTTTTGCAATGTCATTTTATTGTTCTAGTCGTGTATTATATTTTAGTAACATGAACTATAGATGTGATCGTTGCAATCCTATTGAAATATAATTTTCCTCACTTACATAGAGTAGTTAAATTAAATGATGATCCATTGCTTCCGACTATGTAAGAATTGTCCATTCTTTCCATCTTATTGGACGCCTGGCATTTATATTCACCCTGATCCAAGATATTAACGCTTGCTATGTCTAATGTATAACCGACTTTATCAGATGTGCCTGGACCAGTCCAAAAGTAGTTAGAAGATGGGTTACTCTTGCTTTCGCAGATCACACGCAACGATTTATACCTTATAACACGAACTTCTTCAACAATAATAACGTGTCCAATCTTTATCGTCGGTTTTGCTGGAGGATCTTAAATATAGTTTAATAATTAGAATATCATAACACATAATACACTATATTTTTAATTAACGTAACAAGTCATATGAATATTTAAGTAACAAGTTAAATATTTCATATAACGCTAAGATAATTTGCAAAAGCAATTGCATGATAAAAAGTGTGTAAGTCCGATTTGGTTCAATAAAACGTTTCCGTATCCAAGAATTATCATTTAACGTACGTCTTCTGTTATTATGAAGACCTTTACATGAAAAATAAAAAAGATAAAATGAAAAAAAAAAAAAAAAAAAAAAAAAAAAAAAAAAAGGGAAATTACACTGTACGTTGAAAGTAACGTTTATTATTCTTTTCCAGTTGTCTATATGTTCTGATATGCAAGAGCATTTATTCTGATAACGATTCGCCTTCCAATTTACTGTGCTTGTTACACGATTGTTTTCATGGATATCATATGTCATGTAAGTGCTTCCAAAACAGTTCCATCTCAAAGACGCAGGTGGATTTCCACCGGTTATAGAACAGATAAATGTACCCGACTCTGATTCAATTACTGGCAAAATGCTGTTGGTATCGATTCCTTGTATTATTGGAAGATTTTCAGGGGGATCTGGAATTATTTACAATGTATTAAATTTGATTAATTACTTTAATGCATGTTAAAGATATACTTTGCTCATCTTAGAGTTAAAAGGAAAATATCAATATCAATTAAAAATAACAAATTTGAGCATTATAAATTATATCTTTTAGTTATCGTACATATATACGATTGGAAAGCTCAGTGCTTTGATTTTAATCGAAAGTTGTTAGAAACCTAATTATATGAAATAAGAAAAATGTATCATTTAGTATGAAACTGTATCCAATATTTTACTAACTGGTGATAACGAGGTAATTTCCTAATCATTCATTGTGAATTTATAAAGCCTAAATATATTGTTTCTGATGCATTGTTTCATTATCTTACAAGGAAGAGTTGAAAACAACTTTATAGATTTACAATGTAAATGTCCTTTACTCTCCTATATCTAATTGTTTTTGAAAGCAAGAGGTTATGATGTTTGTGTTATTAGAGTGTAGAAGCTTTTTGTGCCAACCGACTTTTGACAGACAATATTATAATAAATTCTATTTCAATACGACATATACTAGGTACATGCATACTTGATAGTAAACATTTTTCAGTCAAATTTACGTGCACATTTTTTGGAGTATCATGTTTGTTGACATATTGCAACTATTTTGGAAAGTAAATGTCAAATGGAAATAAAGTATTTTCCCTCTTCTTTAAAACAGTAATTCGTATCAGAAATAGAAGAGACTCTTTATTTAAGCATCAATAAAAATCCTCGGCATATCATTATATTTTATGGATCATATCTATGATCATGTCGTGTATGAAATAGAAACGATAGCAAACTTACAGGACACATTAACAGTTATCTCTTTGCTAGTTATATCTGCTTCCGAAGTTCTAGTCCAAACTTCACAATAAAGGCGCCATTCATTTATCGTTCTATTTGGCTTGAAGTTCAAAGTACTCACGACAGCGTTAAGATCATGATCCCCTGGTATAATTGTGCTGCTTGAAAATTGTGTGAGTTGATATTTATTATTTTCTCTAGGATTGCGTAGATACCATTTTACAATCGGATCTGGCCGGCCAGCAGAAGAGTTGCACGTGATCACTTGATTTTCATTTTCCTGCATATACTCCTGGTAAGGTTCTTGTAAAGAGACAGTTTTAACGGGAACTGTAAAATGTAAATTTATTAGCAACTGTGATATCGAAAATCCACATAAATATTAATAAAGAAATCAAGCAAGATGTATTAATCGGTACATCCAAAAATGTTATTATTAAATAATTTGCGTTTGATAGGCTGAAGGAAAAACAAATTACTATAAAATCAGAATAAATAATTTTTTTTAGATTGATAACTTTTATTATAGAATTTTATAGTTACTTTTAAGGAAAAGTGATATTTTATACTTTTAAATTCAATCAAATCCACCCTAATGAAGAGTAATTTAAAAGCCACATGTAAGAATATATGATATCTATAAATCGTTTGAAACATAATATAAATTAGTTATGTGTTTATAAATAGAACGATTGATAACGTTTGACATCATCAAAAGCGTAACTGATAAATTTCCTTACTGAATGTCGCTTTATGGAATATGGTTATCAGTCGTTGTGTTTTGACAAGATTTCATTTGTTGGCGTTGTAATTCTATACCAGCCTCATAAAATGTTTTAACGTCATTAGTCCACTTTACTTAATAGGCTAGAACTAATCGTTTAATCGCCATTTATTTGTTTTGAACATTTTAGTAACAAGTGCACAAGCATCTAATTTACATAATTCATTTCAAAAATTGAATAGGAGCTTTAAATGCTTTTCACTGTTTTATGTATAATAGATGCTGTCAGTTGACATACATCATACCATTTTTGCATCATAATAAGGTCATTGCTTATGTAATCGTATGATATATTTTAATTCAGGAAATGTGTATTGAAAACGTTGTTACTCTGCTTTAAATTACATGGTTGGTTTGTGTCTGTCAGATACATTACTTTTTCATTGTTCTGTTAATTAAGTCTAATACGAATTGAGGTATATATAGAGGATATTTAAATAAAATTTCATCTTACACAACAAACAAACAAATTTTCTTTTTATTTCATGCTAAAAAACAAGTTTAAACGAAATTTCCATAATATTAACATAAATATTAAAATCTGTTTCCCCATTGAGAGCCTCATTTCGTGCGAATTTCTCATTAAAAACAAGAAGTCTTGAGCTAAAAAATAAGTCCGACAATCAACATTAAATGACAGTGATATTATTTATTTTGTTTAAAAAATATGAATGATCGCTTGTTTTAATAATAAAAACAAACAATTCGTGTAGGAGAAAATTCCAACCATCCATCCATATTTCTGTTACTTACTGCGAATTTATATTAGACCTGGCTTTGTTAAATGTAAGCGGCAGCCATTTTTTAAAGTTGTGTATTTCACAGGAGGAAAATAATTGTGTTTGATTCAGAGGGATATCATTTGGAATTGTAAGTCATACACCTTTTTAAAAGAAAGAAAACATATTTGAGGATTGAAACAGACAAAAAATAAGTGTTGACAGATGTGAAAACATGAAAAAAGCAGCTATGAAAATGGATGACTTGGAACTTGCTCGGAATGCTGGGTGGTTTACTTGTTCTACGAGCTGTAGCTGTCATTGCTTTTCAATTTTTCATAAAGCATACGGCAGTTATTACTCGTAGGATACTTTAATATGAACAAATGTCATCAAGAGCAGTTTGCATGTGGAAGGAATGTATTTTTCAGACTGTAAAAATGAAACAAAAAATTTAGAGACGAAATTTGGTGAATGGAATTTGAATGAATAGAAGTAAGTTTTCTTCTTTTTATTACTTTTGACGTTTAAGGTATTTATCAATTTCAGCTTTGCTTTTTCTTTAAACAGCCTGACATTGTCAGAATTGTCAGCAAAAATAAAATTGAGGTACCACATGGGGAAAATCTTAAAAAAGTAGTTTCGTCATTGAAAAAAGTGAAATTATATTTTGATAATTTTCACTGTGAAATTACCAAATATAATTTTCACGGATAAATCAGTAATCCACTGAAAAGCATAAAATAAAACGTGTTATCTGTTGTCGTTGATTAGGTATCGTTTCTTTATTCAAATAGTCAAAACTGATTAACCGATAAATGCTCACAGAAACATAAAATCGTTTATCCCAATTTGAAAATGGCAAAAGAAATTATTACCTTTTACATTGATTGTCACTCCATTACTTCTGTCAAATAAGCTTCCACATTGCCATACTTGACCGTTTTGACTAGCCTCAACACGTAATATTTCCAAAGTAAAACTTCCATTTCCAAAACAATAAAATGCGTATAAATGTTTGCCTTCTGAGAGAAAGCCTGTAAATAACTGATAACTTTTGTTATTGTAACATTCTATTCTGTTCCACACATTAGGAGTGTTAGACCATCGAAATGTTGTGCCAGGAAGTGATACACTGCATGTTAACTTTATACTTTCATTTTCAAACACATCAACATGCTCTGGAGATAGATCCGGCGTTGAAATGGACTCATGACCTTGAAATAAAATTCAAAATTCAATACAACCAGAAGCTTAAATGTAGTAAAATGGATAGCATGAATCAAGAAATCAGAATTAAAATAACAATTATAATTTATCCCTTGTATATACAAACACGCCTCCACTATATTTTACATCATCTGCTTTTAAACTTTAAATACTAAATTTCTTAAAAAAAGATGTGATTGTAACGGAATGAGTGTATGGGTCAACTGGTAAACAAATTGTAGTCACGTTCATTTCGTACGTTACAGGGTTATATTTTTACGAGTGTCGAATGTACCTATAATTATTACCTATTTTTGAAAGCATTTACCTATGTGTGCATTTATTCATTCCTTTTTTAATTACATATACTTATATGATATCATTACAGCATGATTTTTGACTGGTGCACAAACAATAATAGGGCTGAGGTATATCAAATACTTCGCAAGTGGTTATTTTGAAAGATACACACAAAATAGCCGTATCTCTTATATACTGGATGTAGCTTTCAATTAATTTGTTTTATCAGCAATTGGATATATATGTTTTTTGAGGCATAGCTATATAACAGACATTTTTACATCTTTGACCTCATTTATCCTTGTAATCAGTCACAAAACAGTATGCACCATTTATCAATATCTGTAAGATTATGAACCTATAACCATCTTTACGTTGTATCATTAAAATACGATGCATTACCGGTACTTCATTACTTATCATCTTCGAAGTCATTGTGCAAATACAACACCAGGTTTTTGCGCAATGATAGAGGTGATTTATTCATCCGTATGTAATTAGTGACATTTAAAAACGCACAGTTATTTTTTAACTAAGCAGATAGTATGCCTACTTTTTAAAACACAAATTGCCAAAACTGTCAATCTATACGTCATCGCTGTGTTCCTGAAATATACCTGAAATAACAATATTAGGAAACAATAGTTTAAAAATATACGACTTAGTGAATAAATTAAAGCTTTGTACAAGTTTGAAAACAATCTTCACAATACCTGTTTAAAAGATATATGTTTTTAAGTTTCCTTAAAAGCAAATTATGCATGCACAAAATCAATGCTAAACGGTTATTATCCTCTTTTGTAAAATGTATTTTGTCTACCTTTTACAGTTATCATAATAATAATTATGTTCTAAATAAAAGAGGCATTTTATGTTACATTTCCATCGAAAACTGCCAATTAGATTCCGGGACAGCATTTAACTGTTTATAAATTATAAAACAATAACTAATTGGAATAAACAGTGCATAGACACTTTGGGTGTGGAGCTCAACTAGCCTTTAATATCCAAATAAAATGTGCATTTGTCAATCCCAGCACATGTACTGATCATATATATTAAAAAATATTATCAACCGTTTTGAAAAAAAAATCGTATTTCAACGTCTATATTTCAAGGGGGAGAATCACGCCGTTCGTCCCCAAACAAACAAGATGGCGGATGCAGCCAAAAAATAGGGTTTTCCCTTTTTTCTCTGAAATTCGTGATGTTCTAACGTAATGGTACTTATAACAACCTTCTCCACAATTTTCCTGGCACACAGGATTTATTTCATGATGTTTCGTCCCGTACTTCATCTGAAATGCGCGTCACCACATTCGAAGCGAGAGAATTTTACACCGGTTTGATCGTGGTAACGTACGGCTTTTTCTCTCAAATTCACTGTTTCTTTTACATAAAGTTGTAATATGTTGTCAAGTTAGCAATCATGCCCACTCTGGCTAGATTTACTGCTGTAAATATTAATATCGGGGCATTTTCCGGAAATGATAAGGTATGGCGCATAAAAATGTCAATGATAACGTACGGTGCATTTTACTATTTGGTGGATTTCTATTTGTCCAATCAGCTGATAATGAATTATTTTGATGTAGGAAATGATAGATATCTGAAAAAAATGTTGGTCAGGTCAGAAATAATTAAATGAACAATGCTAAACCATCGGATAATTAATATCTTTCTAGCTGGTGGCATAATAGATATCCGTGGTTAATATACCAATTAAAACACACGTGTATAGTTTGAGAATATTTTGTATAAAATGCAGAATGGAAAGCAAAGCATCCACTTTCAGAAAACATTTGTGTAGTTTTGTCTACACATTAAATTTCGCCAGTGTTGTGCGATAATTATGGTCTTATTCCCGTATCAGAAAGAAGAAACGCATTCAGCAGAGCAAAAATGTCTAAAAGGTACGGAAGGCTTGGTATATTTTCTTTTCCAAAGAAAAAGTCTAAAATCATTCCTAATAAATCTCTGATATCTTAAACATTTACAAAACGAATTGCTTACACCCAAATGAGATGAGCCTGTGTTTATTCAATCTGGTCGCTCATTGAAAGAAAAAAATACATAACCGAGAATAATGAATGAGTGTAGGCTGTATATTGAATTTATTGAATGAGTTAGAAAATAATGTTATCCGAGAAACTTCAATGACTTTAGTAAATAAGAAATTTTCTGTTTAATTGACGGGCGGTTAATATTGAAACGCTTCCATTTAGCGTGACATTGTGCCACTATGACGTCAGATACTCGTATATTTACGCGACATAGCCTAACAGTTTTTTTTTATTATAGCAGATAGTAGACATTTTATTTTATTCCAATAGGCTTTAAGGCTGATGAGAGGACATAAAACATGCACAATAACGAACAGTTCATATAAACATAATAATTATCAAAAATCATGAAAAAAGTTTGGAGTTAGATCCAAGATCAATTTTGATTGATAAAGTAAATACCAGCCGAAATTTTCTTAAGTAGTTACATAATGAACATTTCCATATCAAAATTGATGTTTTAACCAATAACTTATAGGTCTTACATTCACACATAAACATGTACACACATACAAAAAAAAACATACATTACATGAACCAATAATGCAAAATTGTTGTATATTAATTGACTTTAATACATATGCGCATACCATATGTTTATACACATATCCTAAAAAAAAATTAAGGTCCCTTCGCATCAATTGCTGATTTCATAATTATAAATGAAAGGAACGTCATAATTTGATCAAAACAATCATCAGCAAAAATAGAGTGACATTGGAATTTGCTCTTTAATTTCTAGTGTTAAATATAAAGTTTAAAATCGGATTTGGATTTCGATGCCAGACCGATCATGCGCTAAGATGACGTCATTATCTTTATGAAAGAACGGTTTTAAAAACAATTATGCTACTCTTAAACTAGTGTTTACCATGTATATGTTAGTGTTCATCCGTGTTGTTCTACAGAAATTAGAAACTTCGACGGCGGAGAATATTTCTTATTTCTGTAAAACAGTTACGGATGAATACAAACATACTTTGTGTCAAGCTTTATTTGGCTTCATTAATATTAACTTTATTTCGTCACTATACCTGTCCATTTGCACAAACGCGGTTCTATGAAGCACCATGAAAAATAGGAGGCTCCTATGAACGGACTTTGATATATCATCGACTTTTGTTCTTCTATGAAAATTTACACAAAGAATTTTTAAGAAATACAGCGCTTTCACTGAATGACAAATAAAGCTGAACACTAATATTATTTGTTCCTTTATTTGTTTCTACACATCCTCTTATGTCTTGTAAACATAACTTTCCTATTATTAAGAAAATCATTTAATCAGAAAAAATGCGCCGTACGTTATCATTGATATTTTGTGCGCCATACGTTATCATTTCCAGAAAATGCCCCGATATTAATATTTTCAGTGGTTATTCTAGCCAGAATGGGTATGAATGCTTAAATGACGACACGTTACATCTTTTTAAAATCCGTGGTTTCAGTTGATATACATATATGTAAACGAATCAGTGAATTTGAGAAAAAAGCCGTACGTTACCACGATCAAACCGGTGGAAAATTCTCTCGCTTCGAATCTGGTAACGCGCATTTTAGATGAAGTACTGGACGAAACATCATTAAATAAAATCCCGTGTGCCAGGAAAATTGTGGAGAAGGTTGTTATATGTACTTTTACATTAGAACATCACGAATTTCAGAGAAAAAAGGGAAAAAACCTAATTTTTGGCTGCATCCGCCATGTTGTTTATTTGGGTAACGAACGGCGTGATTCTCCCCCGTGTATTTATACACAAGATTAAAAAATGATCGCCGGAAAAAATCCGCACACCTACCGTCAAAACCACCGTGTATTTTTATTTCATTTCCAATATTTTCACTTAATCCTTTTGCCCATCGTCACAAATGATATTATTTTTTACTATGATGGTTAATTATAAACTTCAACACCAATATCAACAACGCAACAGGCGAAATAAAAAACATCAAGATTTTCGCCGTTTTCAAAATCCGTCGGCACCTAAGCTTTGCCGTATGAAAATGCACGCGCTTTGAAGGTGAGAACCAACATATTACCGAATAACTCCGACTTTAGCCGACTGGTTCTCATCATTAAAGCGCGCGAATTTGCATACGACAAAGCGGTTATAAAATTTATCTTGTGTATTATTATAGACGTTGAAATATGATTTTTTTCTTTTCAAAACGACTTACATTAAATTTATTTGATATATGTATGATCAGTACATGTGCTGGGATTGACAAATATACATTTTATTTGGATTTTTAAGGCGTTTTGAGCTCCTTGCCCAAGTGTCTGTGAAACAGTATACCCATTTACAGATAATATATATTATGGTTCGAGTCAGGCGTAACAGGACAGAACATAAACAGTCCATTATCTCAGCACTCTCCTACGCAGTGATCTCCCCTTACAGGATTAGATCTCTGCTATCACAACATTTTCGTCAAGATTTTTGACGGTACGAAATTTCACAATGTTTATATTTATTTTAAAAAGCAAACACAGTTTTGCTAATGTTTCAAGACCGATAGGTGTTAGATGTGAACTAAAATAAAAAATAATTTTGGAAACATAAATATTAGATTCTATGAAAATAATTTTTAAAAATTTTAATACCGCACCGTTTATTTCAAAAACAATGACCCCTCTGGAAAGAAAAATCATTCAAGTAATCATTAATTTTGACTCTTTCGACATTTTTTTTCAATTATATCGACATATTTGAGACCAGAGTTCAAGTTTTAATGTCGCTGTTTATTACAGATAAAACATTTTTCAACGATTTCATTGGCGTATACGCCATTTTTACACAAGCATGTGATAAGACACGTGAATTGTGTGAAGGCAGTGGTGACTGGCCGTATCGTAACCCGTGCGCGGAGTTTGGTATCTTAGTTGTTAGAGATGCGGAAACCTATTACAAGGACACCGGATATGAGTCTATACAAGTTTGCTGATACTTTATATCGTCCAATTGGGAACGTGATTCGATATAACTCCGAGTCAATTCTTCTCTGTTCGTATAAAAAGAAGAGTTTATCACTGTTTTGAAATCTTCATTGACTTAAAAGTTAATGTGTAAAAGGCCAGGTAAAGAGCTGCGGGCCGGATCCACACAGTGCTCCAACTGTGAAGTTAATTATCAAATAATTTTTAATTAAATGGACATCGAACAAACTATAAATTATTACAAGTAATACTCCGTGTAAATCCTTATTTGATATTAATTAATATTTGTTTGGGTCTGCATACATTTAGTTGCAATGAGCATACAAATTACATTTACACCTATATCTAATATTTATATTCGGCTAACGCCAAGTCAACTCACATTTAAAACATGTGTACTCGTCTCATTCACTGATTGATGTACTAAACGATGATTAATAACCTCAACATATTTAATATGTATATGTAATTAAAAAAGAACTCTACTTACCTAAAACAGTATTGAAATTGCGTGCAAGCATAGTCCATTTATGTGTAACCTCGTATATAAATTTGACACAGGTAAATTGCCTTCATATATTATGTGCATTAGTTTGCAAAACTTCCTGGTTTAGACATTTTGTGTAAACAATATCCTACACGTTCATAAAATAAAAACTGATAAAGAAAAACATGTATAACAGTTTTCTCTATGTAAAGTATTTAAATAAAAATAAAATTGATTTTTAACGAGACTCCTACTATTATCGTAGCTATTGTAAAAGATTAACACCATATTTTATTTGCTGCATTAAAGATAACTTATTATAACACATTCATTTAACTTTATAAAATATTGGCCTGAATTACTTTATTTATTTACTTTATTTTTTATGCATATTAGCTTGTTATGTTATCTAGAATTTATAATGTGATTGCCTATCGAGTTCTGTCTGAATCTAAATGATATTACCATAGTGGAAGACGGTTTAAACAAAATCGGGTACGATATCAATATACATTTGTTTGTTTTTTGTTGGTTTGTTTCATTTTACGCCTTTTCCAGTCATATAGGCGGGTAGTTTCCTAACCATCGTTCCTGGAGATTTACACCAGTATTAGACTACCTTCCTCCGCGCTAAACTACCAAAGCATCTCCCGGGGATCGAACCGGAGTCAGAGAGGTAACTGGATTAGAAGTCATCGACTCTAACCCCTCGACCACGGAGGCGGTATCAATATACATACGCATCCATCGAGGGGGTTGACATTTAACGATATATTCAATTATTTAAACAGTATATTCAAATTTTGTAGAAATCATATCATGTATTTGGTCAAGTGAGCTCAGTATTATACTCATTGATACTGGTTCTGTTATTAATTCCCTTCCACGAAAAGTTGATTAGAAGAATGGCCTCCGTTTGTCGGTCCGTCCTAGCCTGGGTTCCAGTCTGTCGATTTTTATGTGTTTCTGTTCGGCAAATCGACAGCCTGGGGAAACACGATTTTCGATCGAAGCGCCACCTAGTATTCACCCCGAAAATTACGGGTGTTATTTAAAGAACGATAACTCATGCAACGACAAACTAGTTGCTAAAAATAGAAATGGAATTTCCACGAAGTGACCCGAAGCTCAACGAACAGTTACGGAGCATCGCTTTCAAAACACCATTTCCGATTAAAATAACACTCGTTGACAAAGTTTATTGCATGATGAGTTATTTCGATCAACAGGTTTGATAAGTTAAATTGGATAAAGTTTGTTAGCATCAGATAATTTTGCTGGACGCAATTTATAATAGTAAATGGCGTCAAATTTTAAACATTCATATTCTTCGCCTCGATTTCGATTTAATCAGGTAAATTTGTTGGTCACGTGCTAATCGGTCTATTAATAGGATTATCATTAGTCGATAATTACATGGGAAACCCCGCAGGTTTCCCCAGGCGTTGATACTATCAAAACCAGATATGTTGTACGTTATCTATCACGATCGAGTATGAAATAGCGCGTATGTTATAGATAAGCAAAAAGTATCAACGCCTAAATCCCAGGCTTGGTCCGTCCGTCTGTCTGTCCGTAACACTTTTGTGTCCGCTCCATAACTTTTAAACTGCTGATTTTTTTTAAAATAACTTGGCACAAGTGATTACCATAATAAGACGATGTGCAAAGCGCAAAAATTGGGTTGCTACCCAAAGGTCAAGGTCACACTTAAAGGTCAAATGTTAAAATGTCTTCAGTTCATAATAAAAGTCTACATTTCGCTTCCGCTCCATAACTTTTAAACTGCTGAATTGTTTTTAAATAACTTGGCACAAGTGATCACCATAATGAGACAATGTGCAGAGCGCAATAATTGGGTTTGCTATCCCACAGGTCAAGGTCACACATAAAGATAAAATGTTAGAAAGTCTACATTTCGTGTCCGCACCATACCTTTTTAACCGCTGAAGTTTTTGAAAAATAACTTGGCACAAGTGATCACCATTATAAGAACATGTGCATAGCGTAAAACTTTGGTTTACACCCCCAATGTCAAGGTCACACTTAAAGGTCAAATGTATAAAAGTCTACATTTCTTTAAACCTCTGTTTCTTTTAAATAGCTTGGCACATGTCATCATTATTATGAGAACATGTTAAGAGCGAAATAATTGGGTTACTTTCCCCAATGTCAAAGTCACACTTAAAGGTCAAGTGTTAAAAGGTATACAATTCGTGTCCGCTCCATTAAATTAAAGCTGCTGAAAAGTTAAGCGATCACCATTACGGCACGATGTGCAGAGCGCAATAATTGAATTGCTACTTCCAAGGTCAAGGTCACACTTAAGGTCAAATGTTAGATAGTTTACATTTCGTGTCTATCCATAACATTTAAACCGCTGCAATGTTTTTAAGATAACTTGGCAGAAATGATTACCATTATGACACCATTGGCAGAGCACAAAAATCAAGTCACAACCCTGAAGGTCAGGGTCACACTCAAAGGTCCAATTTAAAAAACATCTTTTTTTTCATGTCCTCTCTATAACTTATTGACAATTCAAAGGTTTTAAAATAACTTGGCACAAATGATCACCACAATGCCACAATGTGCAGATTTCAACGTCCAGGTTGCTACCCCCAAGGTCAAGGTTATATGTTCTCAATAACATTTTTTACTTTATGGAAGATTTTAAATAACATGGCACATATAATCACCATCATGAGACTATGAGCTTATGATATGCATGGTATAACATCAAGGTCGTAGCTGGTAAAAGGTTAAGAAGTACACATCCATGTTCACTGCGGAAGGGGATTTAGCTGTCCTTCAGACTGCCTTGTTCAGGTTTGTAATCTAACAACATAAAATAAGGCAGTTATGTTATATATAAAGACACATATTAACAAATACATGATTGTATATATATTCATAACAAAGTTCATCAATTCGAGACTTCAGCGGCGGTACATTCCAATTATTGACATTAAAAACAATAAATATTTCAATATATTTGAAACAAACAACATCATTTTAATTCTATCGACAAACATAATCGTAAAATAATAAACAATCCGGGTACTGTTTGTAACATTAGTTTTATTGTCATTACCAATGCAAAGATGATATCAAAAAAAGTTCCCTCACAGAGAATATCAACTAATTGTCCATATGTATCTTATCTCTACATAAGCGTGATAATGATATATTAAGTGCCTAGTGTCTATCATATAATTACATTTGTAAATGTTAATTGATTATTTAATGTTTTGGTGAAACTACGACTGCTCCTTCTTTATTTGCTCCTGTAAAATAAATTTCTGCTCCATGGTTTTCCTGTTGACACTTATATTTGCAGCACTTGTGGCAGATTCAAAACCTTTGTAGTTTTAAATGATCATGAGAGAGTTGGTTTAGTTTATCTGATAAGCGTTCCCATGAACACTCATAAACCATTTTACATTTGGCGTTGGGCTACTATATGATGATTTTTTTTTGCATTGAAACAATTTAAAATGATCCATACTATTGTCACAGTGGTTTTGTTTTCGCTTGGTGTGCTTATTTCAACTATGTCCACAGAAACTGGAGAAAAACTCTTCTTTTTTTCAGTTGGTGTTCCAAAACACATTACGAAATATAGTGCAATATTACTACGTACTTGTTACCAGAGGGAATGACGAAAGGAAGAAAAACTTACTAACATTTGTCGTTTTGATGATTACATAATGTTTTCCTTACAATTGGAACTGATTTTATTCAATTATTATTTCTATATATACCAATACCTTTATAATTGAAAAAAGAAATTGTACAAATATGTTTCATTAGAAAACTAGAACACAAGAGGAAAAGGGTTTATTAATAGACTTCATTCGACTTAACACATTCATTTTTATTGCTCAACATATATTTGATATTACAAGGGCTTATTTCTTTTATTTAACTTTAAGACAATGATTTATGTAATAGTACACTAGGATTTAGAACTTCCAAATGCTACCACACAGTGTATTAGAATGTGCATACAGTATGCAAATATTTACATATATAAACTGTGAATCTACTCGTTAAATTTACCCTTGATATTGACAACTACTACGTTACTGACTGTAATTTTTTCCCTGCATACCCAAGTTTAACCATGTTCTGCTCTACTTGTTTCATGCATTGTTAATGACAAACTACCATATCTATAACAGACAAGGACATATTTCAAAGTGTCGCTATGGAAACCTAATGCTTGACACGTACTCTCTCGAAATGTATATATACGCCCAGACAGCCAAATTATCAAAGCGCCATGCTGTTGCATTGCCCAGCACTGTGCTCGTTAGTTTTAAACCACATCTACAGTCAACGGTGAGCGCGTCACTTCCTTCGCACCTAAACCTATGAAATACCGTAATTATACGTATCATACATTTGGGAAAAAAATGAATAATTTCAATTGAAAAATTATTTGATATTACACAACGCTTTCAAAGGTCTAGTTGTAAACAATCACGTATAGTGGCTTCGAACGTATTATACATGGTTGATTGGATTACAGGGTAAATATACCACCGCAGTTAATTTGAAAATTTAAGATTTAAAACTATCTTGTGCGTTTTTGAAAAAGATAAATATGGTTGTTATGTTGGGATAGTTGGTTGGTCGTGCACGTGAAATCGAGAAAGGATTGTCATTCATTTTTTTTTCTATTTCGATGTTGAAAAAATATGTTGAATTAACATAAGCTTATTTCAGTTGTGTTGCTAATTTATCAACATTGTAAATGTCAACTAAAGCACGTGGCATACTCCTATTATATTGTGCTGAATTTAAATAACTGATCGCAGAAATAAGGGACGCAGAAATTTCAAACCCATATTTGAGCAAAAGTAAGTACATATAAAGCTTTAGAATAAATACTATAAATTTAATGCAATATGGTATAAAGTGTTTTTCATGAGGAAGTTTGTACCAAAGTAACATAATTTAACATTGGCAAATGAAAACATATCCAAAAAGAGAAAGAAGCATACAAATCCTTTTAAAAAATATAATTTTGTGTCAGTTTTTTTTACAAAGTCTTGAAACCAGTTATTTTTCTTCAGGTAACTACGAAACGCGGATTTTATCTGCAATGAAAATGAATTTTGCTAGTTGGGAAATATTTTTTTTTTCATTTAGAATTCATTACAATTTCAAACTTATTTATTGTTGGCCATTGGCAGAAATATGGTTTAAGCTAATTTTTTCGGAGTTCGCGGTAATAAGGACAGGCAAGTAAAAATGAAACTCATTTTCCACTACATTCATTGTGCATAATTTACAAATACGTCGTTTAGCGGCGTGTTTCGATTAACAAGTTGTGTGAGAAAATTTTGAGAGGGAATTTTTGTATTTTGGCTCTAAAGGTCAAATTAAATATGGTTCGACTTTAAAACTATGTTTGAAGATGCAGTAAAACAGTAAAACGCGTGGAATTGTATATCGCTATATACCAGCGTTGTAAGAATGCGTCAAAGAGATACGTAGCTTAATCATTTGGGATGGAATGTTCACTTTTTGCCTCAGGACACTTATCAAGGACTTTTTTACAATCACTTGGTACTTGACAAAAACCAAAAAGTATTTATTCATTGAACGCCATCTTTCATTCTTGATCCTGTTAATCATATTCCAATCTTTACAAGAAAGAATTGTGTAAATGAAAACGACACAAGAAAGGTTTATTATTATATACTTGTGTCATAATGTTTATACATACTTGGTAAATCTTACCATATCAAAGACATAAGTTCGTAAAACTTTTATTTGTACATTTTTTTATTTGTTAATGAATTAAATGTTGTATAATTTTTCAATAAATATGCACACAATAATTTTTGTTGGACATATGCTATGTTCTAAAAAGTACTGTCCTAAAAGACATTATAAAATGATGCTTTATACTAGACAAACTCTGCCGACTAATACGTTTACGTATTGAAGAAACTCCAATGATGTCCAAAAGTCTAAAATTCATAAAAATTGAATTTCTTATGTAGATCATCTGGAGCACGTAAAACATAAAGTTTACAATAATACTCATACATTAGGTAAAAATCGTATTTTTATGCTATCCTTTGCCTGATTTGAATGAAAATCATTTCCACGCTTCTCAGTTTTGGGTCATTTGAAATAATCTTTATAGAAAAACGGATTAGGCGAATGATCTGAAATTTTGAACACAAGTTATAAGTCTATACCTCGATCAAACAGAAAGTTAATCTCGAAAAATCATTTCCAGTCGGGTTATGTCATAAAACTTATGTGGAGTCCATTTATATAACAAATAAGTAATAACAAACAATAAACAAAGCAATAACAAAATAATAGAAAAATAAAACGCATTATACATTTAGCATTTTGCCAGCAAGAAACTATATGTTTACATAGATATAACATAGGACACTTGTTCGCGATTTGCACCTAAATCGCTATATTTGCAAAAGTGATCATTCTAAAATAGGCCTTTGTGAAGTATTTACTATTGTTAAGTTAATACCTTAACATTAATTTAATTATGATTATTTTTTTTCCCAGCCTGTGCTTTTGATCAGAAGGTTGAAAATGGTAAAATACAGATTAGTACGCCTGGAGAAAACAAGTTCCTCGGCGTAGCTCTAGTAAAATGTGACAACGGATATGTTCCTAGTCAAGAAAAGGTGAAATGTGAGGTTTAAGGAAAATGGCAGCCTGCAACGTGCATGAAAGAAAAATGTAACGTATTTAAATATTGCTGTTTTTTCTTGTCTTAATAGTTCATCTAAATTAGACATGACGGTAGAATAAAAGTTGCCATACTGGCGATATGGTATTTCAAAACATTTACTTTGACACCTTAAATGCTTATGCAAATAAATTAAAATTTTATTATCTGAATATTCTTATATATAAACAGAAAGACAGAGTATATATTGGATTATGTCTTTTAGACAATTACAAGTTTGTATACTGGTCAAGCTATTAGTATTGTTTTTTATTCTCAATTGTTGATAATGAAGGATAATATTTCAAAAACAAGCAGGTACATTGGGACAATGATTGCTTTAGAATTAATACAGTATCTTTCAAACGGCATATTATTTGTTCTTAAATATGATAATTATTATAAACATGAAATAACTTTTAATTTATTAGATGATAAATGTCTTTTGTTTGCATACTTAAGCATATATTTCTATTAACATTGTATTTTATACAATGTGTTATTGTAAAGAAATGAAATAATAGTCTTTGACGACAGTTTTCCTGCCGGGAGTTTTGCCTACTCAATTACCTTACCTTTTAATACATCTTTTTATAATTTACATCATTTAACATGTACGTATACACGTAGAAATTGGATGAAGCCGGAAATTAAAACAGAATATGCACATTTGTGTACACATTCGTTGCCCTTTACACAAGACTTGTTTGGAGACGATGTATCCAAAACAGCAAAGGAGATAGTGGATTGTGGGCGGATTGAGAGGACGACCAAGTTACAGATTGCCCTACAGAGGGAATTTTAGGGGTCGTAGCACTTACCCTAGAGGTGTTTGCCGTGGAATGTTCCGAACTCTACAACCTGTTGGTTCATATGATCCAAAATACTACTCCCGTCGGAGAGTGGGGAAGGCACGCAGGTAGATAAGGTAAAAATTAATATTTTTAAAGCAGGCATATTGAGGTACTTTGTAAATGAATGGAGTAAATTGACAAGTGATAAAATTGTTTTGGATATGGTTCAACATTGTCATATTCAATTTAAACCAGAATTTTATGAATATAAACAAGAACACTGTCCACAATATTCTTTTAACTTGGAAGAATCACATATATTAAATAGTATTATATAAATAAATAATATTACAAGAAATAGATACGTTGTTAGAACTAGGTGTTATCAAACAAGTGAACCACGAGACGGGGCAATTTTTATCCCCAATATTTCTTAGGAAAAAGAAAAGTGGTGACTATAGAATGATTCTGAATTTGAAAAAAATTGAATACCTTCATACAATATCATCATTTTAAAAAGGACACCTTTGAATAACATTACAACTGATAAGAAAAGATATGGTTATGGCATCATTGAATTTAATCCATGCATATTACAGTGTACCTCAAGAACAGCTGAAATATTTTAGGTTTTCATTTGATTCAGAAATATACGAGTATCAGGTGTTTCCAAATGGTTTGGCTCCTTGTCCAAGGTTACATATTTACAAAGCTGTTAAAGCCCGTTTACTCAAAGTTGAGAGGGCTAGGTTATATTAATTCTGGATTTATAGACGACAGCCTCCTTTGCGGGGAAACTAAAGAAGAATGCACAGAAAATTTTGATGTCACAAAGAACATGTTTTTCAGTTTAGGTTTCATGTTAAATATGGAAAAATCAGTGTTCCAGCCATCTAATTGTTTTCTTGGAAAATGTGATAGATTCTGAAAAAATGTTTGTTTGTTTAACACAAGAAAAATGCTTACAGTAGAGATAGAATGTAAAAAGCTTTATCAAGCTAAAAAGGTTAAAATTCGTAATGTTGCTAAAGTTGTCGGTATTATTGTGTCAACATTTTCTGCTGTAGAATACGGTAAATTGCACTATCGAAATTTAGAAAAAGCCAAAACTATCGCATTGAAGGTTTACAAGGGTCATTTTGATTCAGAAATGACTATTTCTGAAAGTATGAAAATTGAACTTCATTGTTGGTTTTCAAATATAAGACATCAAGTCAGGTATATTAGTCATGGAAATCCAGAATTAATAATACAAACAGTCGCACGTCTGCAAGGATGGGGTTTTGTTTGAGAAACCGTTAAAGGTGGGGGTCGTTGGACATTAGAAGACTCAAAATGGCATATTAATAAGTTAGAATTAATGGCTGTGTTACATTGTTTAAAAGCGAGCTTAGAAAAAAATTCTGGCAAACTTATAAAAATTTTGTCAGATAGCTCAACAGCAGTATGTTACATAAACAATATGGGCGGAAGTAAATCAAAAGATTGTGATTTCGTGAGTAGGAAAATCTGTGTATTGATCATGATATTTGGTTGTCATGTGCCCATAAACCTGGTACAAATAATCAAGCTGATACTCCATCGAGAAAGTTCAAGGATCATTTAGAGTGGGAGCTAGATGATACAATATTTACAAATATTTGCACAAGAACCAAATTTCCAGATAATGATCTTTTTGCTTCACGTTTGAATGCTAAAATATCAGATTTTTGCTCCTGGAAGCCTAATCCAGGAGCCAAGTATGTAGATGCACTAACATTAGAATGGAGTAGTTTTTCATGTTATATTTTCCCACTTTTCAGTTTACTGGACCGCTGTATTCAAAAGATGACCATAGATATGGCAAGTTGCATAGTAATTGCTCCACTGTGGCCAACACAGACATGGTTTACAACGCTGATGAAATTGTAAATACAGGAACCGTTGATTTTTCCATCACAGAAAAATCTTCTATCACTCCCAAAAGGGGACAAAGTACATTCATTATTGGGGAAAATGGTTTAAATAGCTTGTCTTGTGTCGGGAAAGTCTTCAGAAACCGTGGCTATTCTTCAGAAGCAACCCAAATTATCATGTCTTCATGGAAGACTTGTATTAAAAGACAATATCAAACATATATATCATGATGGCTACGGTATTGTTGTGAACGACACATTAGTTCAATTTGAGTTACTATAGTGGATGTTATCAAGTTTTTCACAGGTTTGTTGCAAAGCAGTTTGAGATATAGTGCATTAAATACAGCACGAGGCGCTTTATCAGCTTTAGGACTTGTCATCGTGTTGGATCACATCCAGATATTATAAGATTTATGAAGGGAGTTTTTAATATACGACCAACGAGGTCAAAGTACATCAATACTTGGGATATTAAAAACACTGTGTTAATATTTCTACGCAAGTTAAGTCCAGGCAACATTTGTCTTTGAAAGATCTTACTATGAAATTTGTCATGCTTATAGCAATTACGAATGCAGCTAGAGCTTAAGATTATAAATTTGTTATCAGTTAACAACATGAAAAAGTTCAGTTCATAGTTTGTTTTTAAATTTGATGCGTTATTAAAACAGAGTCGGCCGGGAGCTGATTTTTCAACTTTTGTTCTTAAAGCATATCCTCCAAATAGGAGGCTTTGTGTTTATACTGTGTTGAAAGAATACTTGTCAAGAACCAAACCTGTTCGCTGTTAAACTAATAAACTGCTTCTAAGTTATGTGAAACCATACGGACCAATATCACGTGACACTGTATCAAGGTGGATAAAAACCTTTTCCTTATAACATGCATTAGTATAAGTCATGTAGTTGAAAGCTTTATTTATCGGAAGATTAATAAAACTGAAGGAAATGATCATGTACTGTATACTTTCAAAAGTGTTTGCTTGGAAAGGAAGATAACATTACTTAGAAGTTGTAAGAGCTGGATATGGGTAGTCTCCCCTGTGTATATAAAAAAATGTCAGTCTGATATAGTCGTTATTCGCAGAGATTGGTTTGACTTCCTGTAAACTTCACACGGGAGAACTGTATTAAAGCCGTATTACAATATATATCGATATTTTCTAGAAGGGTATTGCCAATTTTCTTTATAGCAGATGTGACATGCATATGTTTTTTATTAGCTTGCAACGTTAATAAAAAAAAAAGAAAAAGAAAAAAAAGACAACGGTAAAATACAGGTAAATATGCGGAATGAAAATAAGTTCCTAGACATTGTTTCATATATATAAATGCAAGTACTGCAATAATGGTCGGAGAAGAAATTATCAGGCACACTTTTTAATATTAATTTCAAAACTATGTTTTAGTATCTAGTTATCTCTATCAATAATTAAGCAGTTAGTTGTTATCAAGTTATATTCTCTGGGCTCCTTGACGATGGTCCTGTGCTGCTATGTCATGTGGGGGTTGCGTTCATTGAACGCCGCCTTTCCTTGATGATCTTGTGTTTCATATTTTGTACTGTTTTGTAAAAATGGTAAATATAATTCATGTCTTTTTTTTGCCGTTCAGTACTTATTTGTACTGTTGTATAATAAGAAATGAATATAAAGTCTCGGAGGAAAGGCCTTTGAAGCTGACTGATACAAAAAAATAAACCAATAAACTTTTTGTTACCACTTTTGATATTGTAAAAAACATTGTCTGGGTTGATGCTAGACGTTTTACGCCTATCCTCATTACACTGTGACGATATTTAAGTAATGAGTTTTGAATATCTTCAAATGGATAGGAACCACGGCTATTGCCAAGTATTTAAATATTGATTTGCAAGTACGGTAATTATGAGGGTTGATCCGTTAATATCGGAAATATGTATATACATCTAAGCCATCATGTTGTCTTTCATAATTCATACAATTGGTCAATCAAATCATATAAATTACCTTTAAATTATTGCTATCAAAAAATTTGTTGGTTCACCCTGAATAACCATTGTAACTTTACAGGGGCACAGCCCATAAAATATATAGTTCGTTCATTATGATAACCACAACCCAAACTTTACTCCATACTAACATATTATGTCAATATAAAACTTGATTTAAGCGTCAGCAATTTCTAAGGTTAAACATTACAACGTTTATCTATCAAAAATTGCGTCATCAAAGCGTCTGAAAATGATATGATAGTATAACCCTAAAAAGACATGCATGCCTATGTGAATGCCTACAACAATGGATATTATATTAAATTCTGGTTAAATATACATTTACACTAATTATCTAACAATATCGCTCCTGTAATGATATCATATTCACCCAAGAGGAGGGAGGGGGTGTACACCGACGATGATGATAATGATGTATTTCTACAATGGCAATTATTTTATAATTTTAGGAGCGTTGTTTGGCGTCGACGCTTATGAATATGTAAGCGCAAATACCTATGCTTACTCAAATGTATTCTTGAAGGTCACCATTTGCTAAAATAGTTATAGTTCTTTATTGTTTTGTAATTCTGCATTGTTATAGCGATATCTATATGTACGAATACTAATACTATGAGTTTGTGGCGTTACACCAGGTATTTCAGGGTCACCCCTCCTATTTCATTTGTTCGGCATCATAAGGTATCTATTACCGTTACAGGAAATTCTTATAAATAATTACGAAGGCAAACAAAACATCTAATTTACCACATGTTATGACTACATATGTAAAAAAGGGAATGTTGTTCTTTGTTAGAGGCATACTGTTGGGAAAATAGATTGTATCATATCGGAAGTGAGCTAATTGAATGAAACGGATAATTAGCCATTCTATATTTGATGTCTGATATACTAATTGACTTTCTCATTTTCGTCTTCATAGTCCATCAAGTACTTTTAGTTTAAATGATAATGTTTTGTTTTAAATTAAATCTCTATAGGATTATCCTTTATTTATTATATTTTTATCGGTTGTGTTTTCTCAGGCCTGAAATACATACAAGAATTAGCTAAACAGGGTGCTTCTGAGGTTCGTCTAGACATAACAAATAAGAATAACCGTAAAGGGTATGAGACTTTTCAGGAATTCAAATTAACAGATGGAACAAGTTATAAACTCAACATTTGGCCACGTGAGAGATGCAGGTATGAAATAAAAAACGATATGTTCCGTACCATAATTAAAAATATATTTCCAATCAAAATATATATGAAAATAACAAGGGTTTTTAAAATTTAAATTATGCAAAAGAGAATTATGGTTTAAATAGCTGAAAAAGGAAACAGCATAATTATATAAGGAAATTTATGTTGATGCTGTTAATATTTTTTTACCCATGCCGGGTTATCAATATGTGAAAAAGAGTTCAAGTTCTAAGGCAAAACTGTATTTCCTACAAGGGAAATAATATATTCATGAAGTATCAATTTGAGAAAAACATCTCGAGTTGTACACTGAGAAAATATTTAATATGCAAAAATGCAATGACTGATTGTGCCGCGCCATGACAAATCCAACATAATGCGTTTGCAATCAGCATGGATCCAGACCAGCCTACCCATCTGCGCAGTCTGATCAGGATCCATGCTGTTCGCTATCAGTTTCTCTACTTGTAACAGGGTTTGTAAGCGAACAGCATGGATCCTGATCAGACTGTGCAGATGCGCAGGCTGGTCTAGATCCATGCTGGTCACAAACGCATTGTGTTGGTTTTGTCATGGCGCGGCTCATTTTATTGCATACAAACAAATTTAAAGTCTGTCTTGGTAATCTCTCACTTGGCAAAAATAGAAAATTGAAAATAAACTAGAACAAGACAAACAGAATATAATTTGTTTATAACTTTTACAATCTGTATTATAAAACAGATTCTGTATTGAAAGGTCATCAGACCTCAATAAAAATGTTTGAATTTTAAATATATTGTCTTCTTTTCAAGTCAGTAGAAGTCCGGATTTTATACTTTTTTTTAACAGTCATATGTTTAATCAGTATATTTGAAACTTGCATACTAACAAAAAGTCTTAATCAGCAATAATAAGATAAAGATAAAGATGTAGATTCTTTCAAATGTGCCGAGTATATACTTTATACTATTCGACAACTTAAATATACCCCGCACCATTTATTTTTGTCATGTCAATGTGTTTTGCTAAAATACCCTTTTAAGTTTATTTTGTATATAGTTCTGCCCTTTAGCTTTTCTAAATGTTGGTTATATGTTATTCATAGATGAAGAAACAGTTTCATATAAATTACATATCAAAAGATTCGAGGTGTAAAGTAAAATATGCCGTCGGTAAAATACATAAGCAATAAGAAAACCTATTGATACCTCTAATCTACCTTTCCGTTTTCTAAATGTAAATAAATAAAGTCGATGATTCATTTACTTATCTTCTACTGTTACAAACAAACGTCATTGGCATTTTATAAATAGGTCTTTGGACGCTATTTTGGGAGTAGTCAGAGGTTCTGCTGAGTTAACATCGATGCCTAGAACCTTACTAGTCTTGAGCATCTAGACTCTATCCGTTATCCTTTTCTTTGTGATATCTTCTGTCTTGACGTGTAACTCCTCGCTAAATCTTTCCATTTTACCATCTGGTTTTGATTTCACTCTACTGTTTTTGGACTTGATCGATTTAGATAAAGAGCCTCTATTTCAATATAGTGTTCTACCTAAATTTTATTTTATAAGGTCTTCACCTTTCTCTGCTGCTAGCCGGACCTCAGCGGCAGTTTGATAATAGTCATTGAACGTGTATATTCTAGTACTTCTTTTCTTGTCACATCTTTCTGCTTTATATTGTATTGCAACTGTATGACTCCTTTATGTTCTCTAGACCAAGATTGAAGAAGTCTATGTTTTGTCGTTATCTTTTCTTCTATCAGATTTTGTAATCTTATCAATTATCTTACTGCCACGTTAAAGTGTTAGTGCTTCCTTGACAATGTCCCATGTCTAGAGATGCATTATCTTGGTATTAAGATACAGTGGGTTAGTTAATGTAAATAAATACGTTCTGTAAAGAGCTGAATTAGTTCATTTGTTGTTTTTTGTAAGCTTTTTACTTGTGTTGTATGAAGAGCAGTTTTATGTTGTTCTGTCTTTAAAATCTATCACAAAAATAAATATTTGTAAAAAGGCAGATCATAATACTCGATTGTACATATTATTGATACACTATTTTTCTGTTATTCACTGACACTGATGCTTGCATTTAAATTGGATTTAATTTGTTGTGTCACTCACTATATTATAAAAATGTTTTGTGTAAACCAAAGTGGCGGAAATAACAAAACTGCTTCAATTATATTTTGAATACATTTTAACGTGTTTAATAATTTAGATACCGCTCTGTTATCATACGCAATATTTTTTAAGTCACAGGTCAGCAGTTAGATGCTTTCCCGATTTAGCCCACTTTTTGCCAAATGTTTTTCTTTGAACAATTCCGATCCAGTCAATATTTCCTGCGTATTTGGGAATGACATGATCTCTCAATCGAGCAATACAATTAAAATTTGATGGATCATCCTAGCGTCAAATGAGAATTGTTTGTTTTGCTACCATTCGTGCATATCTGAAATAATCCCTCGATTCCATGAAATAATCGTTTAAAACTGGCTTCAAGAAAATTCGAATATAACATTAGCAAACATGTAAATATATGTATACAGAATAGGCGTTTGGCAGTGGATGACAAACGTATTAATGTATGTATACAGAATAGATGACAAAAAAGAATGTGCTTATATAATAATTTGTATTTTCCAAGTGTATTCTACTTTATTTTGTGATTATGATGCAATAAATGTTTCATACTCACCGTTAACAAAGTATTCGACTTATTCTTCACCATTAATCTTTTGTAGGTATTTTAGTTAATTTTCATTTTTTAATTATCTCGTAGGTTTACATGATTTCCTATTCCGAATGGTTCTTTGTTGAGCGGATGAGGGTGGGTTGCCTGTGTGCCCTATCCTGTTTGGTGTCTTGCGACAGTAACTGTGTTGGTTCTTCGAATTCTGTGTTGATCTTGTTAGATAATGTTGATAATATGAATATTATAATGGTCATTGTCATTGTGTTTTGACATTATTTGTATCATGTTGTTCTTATAATTATGATTATTGATTATTACCATGGATGTCAGGTATGAGACAGTTGACCCTGACCATAAAATACAAAATTCTTTGTAAGTCAGCGGGATCATCGAACGAAATGGTTGGCTTCTTTTTTTTCTGTTTCTGGTCATCTCACTGTAAATGGTGGGGGCGATGAACAAAGCAGTTTTTTTAAACGGTTGATACAGCTTTAGTAGCCGGGTTAAAATTACTTTTCGTTTTAGCACATTTATATTCCATTTATTATTTGAATATCTATGAATTTGACAGAAAGCATTTAAAATAATGCATGAATATGAATAAAAAAATAACAATAACAAAAATCAATTACAAAAACATGATTATTTCGACCTTATTTTAGATAAAGAAGTAAAAATTACATGTTCCATAATATAATAAATTACTAAGAGTGCATTTATATTCAACACTGTTTCAGGAAAGCTATAGAATTTTACTACTATTGTTTTTTTATGTATATTTAGTCTGCATGACTACCAAAACACCAAACTATAGTCGGACGTTTCTAGTAATGACGACAAACAACAGCTGATATTATACACTATCTATATGACCTCTCCAGTGTCAGTTTCACTATAAACCCAATATAACCCCTAAAAATAAAGATAGTAAACAGTGAAATTACTGTTGATAATTTTTGTTTAGATCATAGGGATATTTTGAACCGATCCAGTAAGATTGTGACCGAGATGATCGGCTCGGTCGAGTTCTTAGAAGGACGTCATTTTGCCGTAATGAATGAAGTTGTAAATTCACTCGCTACTTTTAGACAAAGATCTAAATGAAACTATTTCTTTTCGTAATTTCTTTCAAAATCACGGTCAATATGTCATTTGCTTGAAAAAGAATCTAACAACGGTTGTAGTAACAGCCACAGAGATCTTGTTTGGGGGGAACTGTTTAGTGGAGCCTCGTAAACAGTTACAATTGAGGGAGATGTTCAAGTATGTACCAGCAGCCGGTGTGAGATCCAAATGCTTGTTATTTCTATACAAATACCATACAACTAGTGTTTTTTTTGTTTTGTTTTTCGTTTGCAGTTTTGTGTTACGAATTTTCAATATACAAGGGCCACATATCCAGGATGCTTTATCAATCCGGAATGACGTTAGGTTAAAAAAGGAAGAATTACAAATTTCGAAAAATACCTTGCAATCGGAAGTTTTGTATGCACAAATTTGATGCCTACACGTGTAACTATGTACATGTACAGCAATTTCTGACAATTGTGTCATTAAGTCGAATATTTTTCTCAATGATCTAGAATATTGACTTTCATTGTTTGAAAGGCAGTGTTTGTCAGTTAAAATTAATATCCGGGAAGGAAACTTTCTGAAAAATTGGCACATTCTGTCATAATATTGACAATAATTTGTTAGAATAAAGAGAATGATTTTTTTTTGAAAATGAGACACATTTACATGTAGTTTTACGTTTTTACTCCATTTTATCACAGTTTTAATAAATGAAGTTACCCCTTGTCTATATAGACTTAAGTCACCATGCTGTGTGACCACACCGATGTAACTGACGATAATAACTTGATGGCTGACAGCCGCGAAAATTTATGTTGGCGTCCCGATTGTGGCGTTATCTAAATTTACTTTTAACTTGGATGAAAATAATTTTGCTGCACGTTATTTATTTGTTTGGGTCGTCAGACCAAAATAATGGTAGCGAAATGTCAGACCCTGATATGTTTATTTGCATATTCAAATCAGAAAGTAGTCCATCATGAATTCCTCGAAGCGATAGCTATCCTTTATAAGTACACTAACGCCGAAAAATAAGGGGAGATCACTGCGTAAGGATTATCAAATGACAGGCGCATTAATTTTCAAACCTCTGAGGGAAGAATAGTTCCCGATTGATCGAAGATCTCTTATGTTGTGTAATGCTTTAACATTTCCACAAATTACCGGTAATAGATTCAAATAATTTTGTTAATTTTGTTAAGCGAATAAATATCATTTACATGAAAATGCTCGGCTATTTCCGTTATCTTCGGATTATTGTATTTAGGACAATTATATTTTTAAAAAGATTTTACTAAATACGTACAACGAAAACCTATAAATATGACTCAAAGGGCGAGGCTTATTTTGACTCTATGGCTTTTAATTGAACAATCTGTGTAGAGTTTCACTACACAATGTTTCATGACAAATAAGAAAAACCTCTAGCCTTTGTCAAATCAGAGGCTAATATTTCAAGTTTATACTTCATAAAAATAAGGAAAATCTAGGCGAGACCAATTTTGACCCCATGAGAAAAATGTGAACACTTTTGGTGAAGACCTACCAATAACTGCCTTATGGAAAGTATCTATGACATTAACTTTTTCCCTTTTTTTACTGAGATTACTTCTTTGATTCTGCAGTATGACGTCGTCGGGCAGGAACAAGGCGCCATTGCAAAGTTTCAACTGACAGGGTCACCTTACAAAAAGGAGCACTTGGCTTGTGATGGTATCGGATCCGAAGAGATCATTAAAAATTATTGCCAACAACAAAGCTAGGACTATAAGACTTTAATGAACAGTTTGAATCTCAAGAAGAAAGTTTTGTTGAGATGTTAATAAAATGGTGGTGTTTTATAAAGAAGTCATTATACATTGTTAAGTACTATACATGTTTAAGATTCTGTTTGACTCGTACACCTATTAGAGGCCTATGATTTATTCAATAATTGCTGACTTTAATATCTTGTTAATGATTTAAAACGCAATGGCCTGCGTGTTTGTTAAAGTTATGATTTGAGATTTTAAAACATCATAATGGTACGTTTATGAACATAAAGAAGTCAGTATCTATCGGTTGATTTGAATAGTTTATTAAATAACAACATGTAAATCTTCTTTATCATGAACTGGTTAAAAGTCAATGTACTGCCATACCATGGCACATAAAAGCATGTATCACAATAATTGACACCTTTGACAATTTTAAGTATGAAAGTTATCATATGTACGTATTTTTTTTGTACCTAAAACAACAAAATTAAATAAATTAGAAAACCAAGATCACAGCTTTTTCTTTATGACAGTCTTTATCATATCTTTGTAATGAAAGGTCCTGTATGTTATATTTCAGGTTGTTACCACACTTGAGTGAAATTTTACACAGTATATGTATATGATTATGCTACTAAAACAATTTACAATACAATATTGATATATCTTCATTTGAGCATTACATTTATGATAAAAACCATAAAATATTGACGTACAGGATCTTTAAAGGATATTAAAATAGTAACAATTCTACAAGAAGGAATTACAGACAGTACAATTCCCCGCCAAAAAGGCGGAAATACATTTCAAAGGGGAAGGAACCCATACATACATGTAAAAATCCAAGTTATGACACTCGTGAAAATTTATGAAAAGTTACAGCCCAGACAAAATAAATCATGACAAAAATAACACTCCCATAAAAAAGACAAAGAAACAACAAAGAAGCATTAAGTGAACACTTCTGGTACTAATGCTTTGCTATTCACTTCTATTAAACATGTTCAATATAAAATTTGAAGTTTATATCACACAATCCTTTAGAAGTATGTTCCTTGCAAACTAATCAATGTGAATACAATATAACAATAACTCTAAAACTTGAGAGTTATCATTTTTACTACAAAGAGCTATTATTCTTGTGTTTTCTTGAGTATTCCTCCTCACTGAGATATATCCACAGTTGGTATCTAAAATATTTGTTCCAGCTATGCCTTGCTAAGATGTCCTGCCACGTTCTTCCTTACATCGCAATGTGGTTTATACCTTTTCCCATTTATTTAGGTCCGAGTGAAATCGAATCCGAGTGGGAGCATTTTCCATTTTTTATAAAAAGAATTAAGAAAAACTGACTTGAATACAAATATTTGAAACCAATCTAGAATACTGGATAAACATGACTCGGTTTATGTTCCGGTTCGTTAATAATCAAGAAGTTGTTCAAGCTTATTTCTTATATGTTTAGGGAAAAGCTCGAGTGGGAGCATTCAGAGAAAAACACTTATCCCGTTTTCAGGCCTTAGCCAGACAATAAATCTATAAACGTTTTTTTACAATGATCTCAAGTACTATAGCCATTCTTTGGTGCGCTGCATGATTTTTTGATACTCTCACATTTTCTTATAATAAAATAGTATTTTACCTTCGAGTCGAGGGAATTTATACAAAAAAATGGTCCGAGTGGGAGCATTCAGCAGGTGCGCAATAACGTAGTATCCTACCATTGAATGACATGTTACTTTTTTTATGTAGACACGTTTAAGGTTTAAGAATATTTTATTGTATAAATATACACTCAATATACAATTTCATAATTTTACAGATATAATCAAGTGTACATACAAAAGAGTTGGGCGAAAAGTTCTAACAAAATTATCGTGGGCCCTTCCCATGAAGACACTAGAATAATAAATACCCGACGGTTTCCAAACAATTTTCTGATCAATTTTATTTTATAGGCTATCAAAGCACCAATTAAAAGTATGACATTTAAAATGATTAACAGTTTTAATTATATATAAATAATTTATATTTTGGAAAATGCAATACTCAAAAGACACTAAAGCTATCAACAAAATGAATAATCAATGAATAATTCTCTTGTGTAACCAATGGGACAGTGCTTTAGGAATTCAACACTAACGGTTCTCGAGCTCAGATGCAAATCCTCTATGGAAAATTGTAATATAAATTCCATATACAAATTTTTAATAAGGACAATTAATTGTTATAAATATCAAAAATGTGTTTATCAGGTCTTTGAACGCGAGCTAGCTAGAAGATCGACATTCAAAGGTAAATAAAAGATGAATTTCGAGCTGGAGATAAATTTCAAGCAAGCTCGAATAACCAAATTCAAAATTTTCAAAACGCGAATTTCGAGCTGGAGTTGAATTACGAGCCAGCTCAAAGATCGAAAATCAAAGTTTCCAGAGCCGAATTTTGAGCTGGAGTTTCATTTCGAGTCAGCACGAAAATCGGAAAATCAAAATTTGAAAAAAGTCGAATTTCGAGCTGGATTTGAATTTCCAGGCAGCTCAAAGATCGATATTCAAAATTTTTAACCGCAGATTTCGAACTGGAGTTAAATTTCGAGCCAGCTCGAAGATTGAAATTCAAAAGTATCAAAACCCGAATTTCCAGCGGGAATTATGTTTCGTTCTAACCAGCTCGAAGACCGAAATACAAAATTTAAAAAGAAGCCGAATTTCTAAGCTGAAGAGGAATCTCGGGCCACCTCGAAGACCGAAATTCAAGTTTTTTAAAAACAAAATTTCAAGATGAAACTGAATTTCGATCAAGTTTGGAGATCGAAATTCAAAATTTTCAAAAGCCAAATCAAGCTGGAAAGGTATTTCGAGCAAGCTCTTAGATCGAAATTCAAAATTCTCAAAACCCGAAATTCCAGCTGAAATTGAATTTCGATCTAACCAGCTCGAAGATCGAAATACAAAATTTGAAAAAAAAAGCGAATTTCTAGCTGGAGAGGAATTTCGAGCCACCTCGAAGACCGAAATTCATTTTTTTTTAAAAAACCAAATTTCAAGATGAAACTGAATATCGAATCAGTTCGAAGATCGAAATTCAAAATTTTCTAAAGCCGAATTTCGAGCTGGAAAGAAATTTCGAGCAAGCTCTAGGATCAAAATTCAAAATTTGTTAAACCTAAATTTCGAGCTAGAGTTGAATTTCGAGCCAGCTCCGAGAAAAAAAATCTAAATTTTTGAAACCCAAATTTCGAGTTGAATTTAAGACAGAAATATGAACATGTATATGATTATTATATATTTAAATTAGATGAGAGTTTTGTTACAGAAACATATGTCTTCCACAACTAGGTAAAGCAATGATCATTCTTGTGATACTTGGTCGTAACCCCGCTGTAGTTTGATCTCTGGTGGACATTTCGTGCAGCGATGGCGAAATGCACAATTAGGGATATAACTGATAATTCCTGTGAAGTTTTGGCAAAATCCTGTCAATATTGTTTGATCTGTGAAAGTCGGACACTATTTTTTCTATAAATCGCTTTGATGGCAATTTCGGGCAGCGAAGAGGAAAGTATGCTGGCGATATGCACAACCATGTATGGCACTGATCACTCCTGTGAAATTTATTGAAACACGCTAGCAATTTGATCTGTAAAAGCTTAATGCCGACGGATGGATGGACAGAAATGCAGACGTACAGGCCTGAGCACATATACGAGGGATGATCAAAAATAAACCGGACTGTGACTGGCAATTGAAGAATTTTCATCCTATCACTTATTGTTATATATCACACTTAATCGGAAAACAATACCTGTAAACTGATGCTATATCTAACCTGATATCGCAAGTAGCTTGTCCGTTACAGCGAATTCAAAAACCATGGTAACGCACACCCGGCGCAGTGCGTAAATTCGTCTTGACATGAGGCGCTTTATGCTGCGTGTATTTTACAATATGGCACATTTAGATTTCAAAATACGCCAAAACGTCATGTACCATATCTTTGACGTTGTCAGTAAAAATGACTTCATTTAAGCCATATTTATATTTACAATCACAATTCAAACGTCACATGTTAATGAAATACTCGCGTTAAAACTATGTCGTCGGAATGTCTCGAAAATCGATCAATAGGAAACATTTGTCAAATGTAAGACGAGAAACTGTTTAAAACGTAGAAAAAGATTATGGCTATCAAGGGAAAAGTTCCAGAAAGCCACAGCATATTTTTTGATTAGCTTAAAAGATTAAGAAAGGATAATAGAGAAATAGAAACAAGTAAGGGAGAGACAGAAAAAAGATATTTTCAAGGACGTTGGTGACGTCAATCGCCAGGACGTTAAAAAATGACGGTTGATTGACTGCGGACATTGTCAACGATGTTCGACAGTAACTACGGGACGGTGCAGTCAACTCTGAGGATCTTAAAATGATAATAGTTAATACATTAATTACATGTATTGTATTCTTGGTTTACAATTGTATCAATTATTTTCTTATTTTACGCAGTAGTCTTATGGAGAAATTGTGTCATCAATTTAACAGCCACTGTTCAAATTGGCTATGCGTTTAATTTATTTTCAAATAATGACAATTTTGATCATAGTTGTATTATTCTGTTATTTTTTCGTATGTATGATACATTATCATTCAGCAACATTACTTTACATTATTTGTAATACATAATATAGTTAATTGCATGTGCGATTTTTTCAACAATCAAGTTACAGAAGGAAATAACGAAAGTTTGCGTCATTACAGGAGCTCCTTATCACCATTCATTATATTACAATACAATATGATACCCACTTGTACAGAAATATATATAGGCAGGGGATCCGCAGCATCAATAACATGACTGTACCACATATTGGCCTACTCCGTGAATGAGTAAAAATCTGCTCTGTTAAGGACAATACGCTTGTGACGTCGTTAACGTCAATTTTAAAGTTATACCGTGCGCCGCATTGCTTTACATGTGCATGCCAATAATAACATATCTTTTTTCTTTGTTAATATTTCTTGTTGATATTTTTTGTATCATTTAGGGGATAGATTCCGATTTATTTTCCGTGTATTGTTATGTAAATTCATTTAACAGGTTAAGAATCATTTACAAAGTCCGGTTAATTTTTGATCATCCCTCGTACCTGAATGTAATACATTTTGAAAGTGTTCTTGGGGAGATAAATGAGTTACTAAATGCTGTCCATGTCATTTCCCATTTTCTTTTTATTTTTTCTATTTTCCAACGAATTTTAAAAATAATACTTTGCCATATAAATGAACTAACAAGAATTTGTTCGCAATAGAGCAGAAATAACATGTTTAAACCAAAACAAATCTTTATTGTCATCTCGTTGATGTACATACTGGCTACCATGGGGGTCATTCTTCGTTTGGAGAGGTCATGATATTTTATAATGTTACTTATAATAATATCAACAGGGAGTTTACATTGTTTGAAAAATGATGACCGTTTGCCATAAACATATGGGTGTTTTGCTACTTCGTTTCATCGATCTTTAGGTTTGATTTACAGCCAAATATCAATACATCAAGATAAGTTAGTTTGCAAACGTTCTGGACCAAACTTAGTTATTATGTATTTGATGAATTATGTAGTACTAGTATTAGATTGGACGATACACCAAAGATCAATAACAAGGGCGTGTGTTGTACATTTTATATGAGACTGCCTTACTCGTATATATAGTGCATATTTAATATACCATACAGAAGGGACTTTTCTGTGTTTTAAGATACGGTTGCCGCTTCATTTTATATATCTGTTGGCTTATAATAAGAATTATTTTAATTTTAATACAATGGCTTTGGCTGCTGGGATTATAATAATCAACGCTGTTTTATTCGGAACAGTTTACTCAAACAAATGCAATTTATTTGAAATAAGCAAGGAAAATATCAACAAAGTCTTGATCGGTCACTCTGTGCTAGAAGTTAATGATAAAAACCATCAAGACTGTGCGCGAACCTGTATGGCATTGTCCGTCTGTAAATCTCTCGACTTTGACAGAAACGAGAACACTTGTAAATTAAACGATGTTGACCTGTCGTCCGTTGATCCATTGGAGTTTGAAACAAAACGAGGCTCTATATTTTCTGATATCAGCGAATGGCCTAACGTAAGTATCTAAATTTATTTATAGTTACGATATGTACAACGTTTGGAAACGGAAATGACACATCTTTTATAACTTTCTTACATTTGAAAGTCACAAATGAATATTTTTCATGATAATGATATTTTCATGTCTAACATATTTTTGAAGATACTGTTTCGAGGAATAATCTCAGAAGTTCTCTTTCACTCATTGCCAATAGTATAAAATCATAGGTAGAGTTTACCTTATTGTGATATATTCAGAAAATTCACATTTTAATAGTTCTTGTACTTCAACAAAAGAATGAATGAGTGTTACTTATATTTTTCTTCTATTTATAGTCAATGGTTGGAAGTTGTGGCTCAAGGCCGTGTAAAGCGAACCAAAGATGTTACCAAAATGTTGCTTCACATGTGTGCAAAGACATAAGTATATATAAACTTTTATTTTTACACTTTTATTTGTTATTGAATTAAATGTTGTATTATTATTCAAGAAATATTTACGCAAACATGTTTGTTTGATAGATGCCATGTTCTAATAAGTATTGTCCTGGAAGACATGTGCAAAAGGATGCTCTATAGTAGATAGAGGACACTTCTTAAATCCACCCTTCTCAAACTTTTGCGTATTGAATGACTTTTACTGATTTCCTAAAATATAAATACGAACAAAATAAAATTTCAATTTCTTATGTAGATCATCTGGAGCACTTACAACATAAAGACATACAAATAAAAGTTGTCAATAATAATCAGAAATTAACTAAAAATCGTATTTTTTTGCTTTTCTTAGCCTGATTTGAACGAAAAGGATTGTAACGATTTTCAGTATAACAATAACATATAAAATTAACAAAACGAAGCAATAAACAAAATAATAGGACAATAAAACGTATTTTACATGTAGGACATTTGCCAGCAAAAAAAAACATTATGTTCACATTGATATAAAATAGAATACTTGATCACGATTTGCGCAATAAAAATCAAAATATATCATTTAGAAATTGGCCTTTTTTTGTAAAGTATAAACTACTGGTTAGACAATACCTTATAATTATTATTATTATTATTATTATTATTTATTATTATTATTATTATTATCATTATTATTTTTGTTATTATTGTTATTTCCAGCCTGTGCTTTAAATCAGAAAATTGAAAATGGTAAAATACAGATTATTACTCCTGACGAAAACAAGTTCCTCGACGTAGCTCAAGTAAAATGTGACGAAGGATTTGGTCCTAGTCAACAAGAGGTGAAATGTGAGGCTTCAGGACAATGGCAGACTGCAACGTGTACGACAGAAATAAAATGTAACGTATTTAAATATTGTTGTTCTTTTCTTGACTTAATACGTCATTCAAATTTGTCATGATGGTAGAATAAAAGTTACCATACTGGCGATATCGTCTTTCAAAACATTTTCTTTGGCACTTAAAATGCTTATGCAAGTAAATAAATATTATCTAAATGTTCTTATATATAAACAGAAAAACGAGGATATATTGGATGATGTCTTTTAGAAAGTTAAATAATCTTTAAATAAATCTATTGCTTTTGTTTTCCCCAATTGTTGATAATGAAAAACAGACACATTGCCGCTATGATTACTTTAGAATTAATACAGGATCTTACAAAAGGTATATTATTTTTTACAATATTATAATTATTATAAAAAAATAACATTATTAGATGATAACTTTTTCCCCCTTTATTGGCTCATTTTAGCATGATTTCTACTGACATTGTTGTTATAATCGTTTCAAAATGAAATGATAGTCTTTTATTGGGAGGTGAGTTTAAGAAGATCTTTAAAGGACCAACATGCCTCAGAAATGCTCTAAAAAGCTCTTTAATTTTTGGGTACATTAAATTCTTTAATAGTATCAAAATATTACCCATTTGCCAATTTCTTGAACCATCATTTTCATCTGCAAAAAGTATAGTTAAAATGAATAATTATTCTTTATGGAAGTCAAATTATAATTTGTTTACATTTAGCTACTTTTATGAAAAATCATTTCACATTTATCGTTGCTTTCTCCAGATAACAGGCATCTAAAATTCTGTAAAACTATCACTAAAACATTATAAAATTATGTTTTGTCCTTTTTTAAGCAGGAAAAATATATTGATTTCTGAGGCATACTATGCCTTTAATTACAATTATCTTCATTTGTTCAATTTTAAGCAAAATATCTTATTTTTGCCTACTCCATAACTCTACTTTCCAATTTGTTTATAACTTACATGTAAAGTTTGGAAGCAACTTTGAATCATGCATTTCACATTTACTCAAAAGTTTGATAGAGTGAAAGGAACATGGTTATAGAAAAAAATGGCAATGTCGCAATACTTGTCATAGAAAATAAGAATGATTTCACTGTTACATTACCTGCCTGGATAAAAGCAACTTGATCTTTGTACTGACATCGATATTACAAGAACTGTCTTATTACGTCATAAAAGATCTTAGGTATGGTAAGATTAACCAACCAGGTATAGACATTATGACAAATATATATAATCGATAAACGTCACTTTTGTTATTTTTATTTAAACAATTTATGAAATTATTGTAATTGAAAACACTTTCGTTAATCATTCATTCTTGTTGCAAATACTGTTTTGATCTTTGCCTAGTACCAATTGATTGTAAAGATGTCCTTGATAAGTTTCCTGAGGCGGAAAGTGGACAATATGAGATAGAACTTTGGATATCTGGTACAATTCTGACAGTGAATTGTGACATGGAAACCGATGGCGGTGGTTGGACGGTAGGTAGATTTGTTTTATTCGAATGTTTGATTAGCAAACTGTTCTTCCCTGATTCACAGACTCACATGATAACATCCATTTAACTCATGATGTGCTTGTTTGTTCAGTACGAATAACCAGTCAAATACAGCCAAATAGACGTCAATATCAACTTGCATTTTATTCCAATTTTCAGGCATACTTTCTCTGTAAAATTACACAGAGTTTATTTGTTGGTTTTAATACTCGTATAATTAAGAAATAATATAACCCAAACAGTAATTTTATGGCTCAATAACATCACTGTTTAAATAGGTGTTCGGATGCGAGGAATTATATAATAAGGATATAATGATGCGCATCCAAACGACAAAAATGATGTTATCAAGCGATAAAATAACAGATTCGGATGTATTATTTCGATTCTAACACGACATCAATAAATAAATGCTGTCGTACCTAATATTAAGCAAAGTTGCGCCTGATTTGTTTCCGTACCTATTTTCAGCGCGTCGGATTTTAAATGGTTACGTTTCAGGTATAATGATTACGTCACATATCGAAATATAGAACGTTAACAGTGATTTTATTGCTTGATAACACACACTTTCGGTTTTTCTATAATAGGGAAAAATGCGAGTCGTGTTAGAAATAACGAAATTTCCACATAATTATGATGCATTCCTTTCATCCGCATTCAATTACAGTCTGGCTGCTTGGTAAATTATATCTTATTATTTTACTGTGAAATGATTTCAGTATCTACAGAAAAGCATGTTATAAAATGTACAACCACGTATTGACCAAGTCAATGAGTTAATTGTTTTAGAATAGAATAGAAGTACAAAAGGTCTGTTCCTAACAGAAAATTAAGGACTTTTGTCCATCTTTGCATTTGAAGTGAAATATACTACTCAAAATTTGCTAAGAATTACTTTTTTACAGTGCGTTACTTTAATGTTTTTGTAATAAATGTGACAATTGATTAAAAGGAATAAAATATGATTAGTTAGGAATTGATTTTTATGAAAATAATGACAATGGAAGTGTTCCTTGACACGTGCCTGTTGCGGAAAGAGTGTGCTGGACGAAATTCAACATTTTGGAGATCACATAGAGGAATAAAAAAATGTTGCAAATCAGGAAATGGTTGGCTTATAGTGTTTAATACCGAGTATGGTGTCCGCAGGAATAAATTACGGCCTTGCATCGCCGCCGCATGCTGCTGATGAGCCTGCGGACCTTGTGATGAGGAATCTGGGCCCTTTCCTCTTTGATTGCATATCTTAGCTCCTGTACTGTTGAAAGTTTCACGTGGCGTAAAGAAATGGCTTTCTGCAGCATATCCCAATTATGCTCAATTGGATTTAAATCCGGGGACCTCGCTCGCCAATCCATGCAGACTACAGTTGCCTACTCAAGATATCGGTTTGTGATGTGGGCTCTGTGTGCACAGGCGTTGTCATCCATAAGAATGGAATCATGGCCGACAGCGCTGACGTACGTGCGTAGATGGACGTCTAAGATTTCATTGATGTACCTTACGGTCAATGTACCGTTTTCAATGATGTGTACGTCCGTTTTCCCCTGAGCGCTTATTCCCGCTCACACCATGACTGAACCCCTGGAAAAACGGTCGTGTTTTGCAACGCATACCGGAGCTAAGCGTTCATTTGGACTTCTCCAAACCCTAGCCCGTCTGTCCGTGAAGTCCATAAAACACCAAATTCCCATGGGTATGTTTTTCAACGTGCTTATCGTGCAAGTTCTTCATGACAAATTGATAACTTAAGTACACGATTATGAGGTCTTTGTACAGGTGTATCCTTAGCGGAAATATGATTTTGATATGATGATAATAGGACTGAAATATGCAATGTCAAAAGGTTAACAAATTTTGAGTTGTTTATAACCCTTAGCTATACAAAACTGACTATAAACAGACAAACACTTAATGTAATTTCAAGTAATAATTATATACATAATTCGTAAGCGCTCAACATGTTTCCATTTCTTGTAGATAATTCATAGGCGAATGGACGGGTCAGTTGACTTTTATCGCAACTTTGCAGAGTATGAGAATGGCTTTGGGAACGTTGATGGAGAGTTGTGGCTAGGTATGAAAAATATTTTATTCCTTGTAGCATTGACATTTTAAAACAAATGTAGTACAGTTATTGCGTAGTCACCGAAGTTACAACATCACCGCAATTCAATATAACATTAGCAGTTATTGCTAGCGTAACATAAAGCTGGGTTTCGTTACGATGGAACAAATATTTTGCTTACTGTAAACAAATAGTTGTTTAACGAATACACTTAGAACATTTCTTGTTGACTGTAATGAATTGCTTATATAAAATGTTGAAGTATACTGATAAACATATTAAGTTTTTGAAGTCTATTGATAAACACATGTTGTCGAAGTATTTTTATAAACATATGTTGTTGAAGTATATTTATCAGCAGTATAGTTGTTAACATAAGTTGTTTAAGGTTAATCCTTAAGAAAACCGAGCAGGAGTCAATGTCTATAAATAAAAGACAATGATATCATGATTGTAATAATTTTGTCATTTTGAAGTATGAAGTGTTAAAGACTGAATTCAACCAAATATCTTGGTAAATTTTTAGATATTAACATTTCATATATATTCGCAGGTTTAAAGTATATACAAGAACTAGCTGAACAAGGTTCTACAGAGATTCGTCTTGACATGACAAGTAGTGGGAATGTAACAGGACATGAAACTTGTCCAGACTTTAAGTTAACAGAAGGAACAAACTATACACTAAACATTGGGCCATGCACAGATGTTAAATTATTATGTAAGATATTAAGGCTGATATAACATTTCTCTTATTCCTTTTTTATATTTTGTTCATTTATATTTTATTTATTTAGCTAAATGAAAGCAAATCAGCTTTAAAACCAATACAAAGTAAACGGTTGACAGCAGTTACAGTATGAGGCAAAAACAAATTTAATTTGTCATAGAAAAATTTTGACTTGTAACAGAATTGTTTTCGACTATTTGATTTGCGATGTTATAAAGAATATACAGTTTTTAAGGCAAATTATGCATCGAAAATGTTTCTATTTTTGTGTCTCAAAAGCTTTTTATTTTTTTTTGTTTCCAAAATACGAGTCATTGGCTGATAACCTGAACCGTCTGTTTCATCTGTTGGTTTTGGCAATTACTACAGACATAGTGGTTTATATTTGTATTGAAGTCAGAATATATCTTGTTTACATTTTATGTCACTACGTCTTTGACAAATAATTTCACATTTGTCGCTACTTTCGTCAGGTAACAATTATCTTACATGTTTTAAAACCCTTATTCTTTACTAATTTATTCGTTTCGTTGGTGTACATTTTCTTTAAATTACACATGTTTTAAAAAAATGCAAGATGACATATAAAAATAACAAAAAAGTATTATAAACAACTCCTATTTTATTTATAGCAGAACCAATTCATGTCTGATATTTTAATGTTGCTCTAAATATAAAATTTCAAAGTTTGATATAAAGTCAGTTTAGAGATCGTCTTTGAGTGTTCGTTTATACATTATATTAGGATACTTTCAATGTATTTGTGGCATGCACCCCATCATGCCAATTGCAACGGTCCATGGCCTTAGCCTTGGATTCTCCAAATGGCATCCTTGTTTTGCGGAGCGATTTATCTAAGGTTCTGCGTCATATGCTTGTTAGTTTTCCTCTTCATTCAGTTGATGACTAATAAACTTGGTCTGTGATGCAGCAAAACGTCCCACTGACTGGTTAAGAAATCCAACAAGCTCAATGGCAAATACTTGTGGTTCTATTGACCTGATATTGGACCTGCTTTGCCATAATGTAAATACGTATGTTAATAATTGTATGATATCCGTGATGAACAGAATGTGAGGTGTTTGGTATGATTGTGGGGATAGTATCTTGTTGATTATGAAATTTGGTCTTGACGTAGTGTGACATTGACAGTGCTAGAACTGATTAAATCTGTCTTTTTATTCCTAGATCCAGAAGCTGGATTTGATTATAATAATCAAATGCCATTTTCAACGTACGACCGTGATCTTGATATGGAGATAGATAACTGCGCTGTGAGCCATCATGGAGCCTGGTGGTATAGTATGGGTACCTTTATCAATCTAAATGGACTTTATCAGAATGACACCATTGCTGGACACTATCATGAGGGGATTGATTTTGTAGGTTTATTGAGAACGTCATCAATGATGATACGAAGGTAATAAGTAGTCAGGTGCAGTGTTCATAAATTAAGAGAATTTAATGACCGTACTCAAAAGAACATTTTTGTAATTATTGGGGTTTGTTTTGGTATGAGAAATGGTATGACTTTTAGAAGTCTTATGTATGACTGAAGTCTGCTTTAGGACAATGATATTGTTATAGAAGCACTGACAACATATTACCGCGTATCAACATTAAACCACGTCACCGTATATAACAATGTGACATAAAATTAAATGATATCATATAGTCAGTTGAAATATTATAATCACTTGAAAATATTTTATCCTTTGTCAGAAAATAACAATTTTACAGCACGAATTTAAAAAAAATATTTTTTTTTTTTAAATCAAACATTTTTGTTTTTTAAATGTATTTATATTAACTGCAACAACCACCAAAAACTCAATTGAAGCTTGTATGGAGAAACAAGAAACAACCATGTATTTAGATTGATATTTGGGCTTTATTAAGCCATAAGTATAACATGAAAGAATGAGGTAGTTTTTCGAAATATCTGGCAGGGAAAACATATGTCTTGTCCTGTTATAATTTGTTTAAATCAATGTTATGTCCAATGAAAAGCTGGAGGCATTGTCATATTTTATAGTCAACATAAGTTTTTGTATTCTACAATTAATGCGTTTCATTTATAAACAAAACAGCTATTGTAAAAAAAAAAAAAAAAAAAAAAAAAAAAAAAAAAAAAAAAAAATAAAAAAAAAAATAAATAAATAAATGAATAAATAAAATCATGTCCATGTAGTCTTTAAGCTTACGACCCATAATAAAGATAGTGTCGGAAGTTAGAAAAGATGTAAGGTAGCCTAGAGAAGAAAAAAGGGATAAGACGCTTTGATCTGATAGTATCCCCTAAAGCTACCCCCCTCCCTCCAGCCCCTACTATAGATATATTTCATTATACCTCTATAGAATGAATTATACAAGGGTAACGGTTGGGGGTAATATCAGATCAAAGCGTCGTATCCCTATGAGGGAGACCTGAAATGCAGAAAAAGTTAGTACTTTATCCATTTAGATTTTATACTATATCTTAATTGGCTTTAGACATTTGACAAAAAGCTTTTCAATTACTTATATAAGCAGTGTGGAGGGTATGCATAAAATGAATTATCATACACCAGTCCATTCCATGTCTCATATTTTAACATATATTTATTGTTTTTTGTATGGTTCTACATTAAATGCATAGAAAATTAATACTTTCATAATTTATGAATATTGTTTGAAAATTGTAAAACAATGGTATATTGTATGGTTCTACCTTAAACGCAAAGAAAAATGTATACTTTCCTAGTTTTATGATTGGTATGTGTGAATTGTAAAAACAATTGTATATTGCATGGTTCTACGTTATTCGCCTAGACAAATACATGTATATAGTTTTATATTGAATGGTTGTTTTGTAAAAATTGTAAAAGAATTGTAATATGTATGGTTCTACATCAAATGTGCTGTCAAAAATATATACTTTCATCGTTCATTATGTATAAATAAGTATTGTGTAACAAAGGTAAAACAATTGTAACTATATTGTATTGTAGGTTTCGACTTTAAATGCTTTCAAATACATCGAGGATATTAAATGAGTGTAGTTTAATACTAAATTTATTGAACGAGTTGAATAAAATCATATTATGCGAGCATCTGACAAGTATAATATTGTTTTATTCAACGAGTTCAATAAATTTAGTATTGAATCTACACGAATATAATATTCTTTTTATCACATTTATAAAATAAGAACAGTAAACTGTTAAAATGAGTAGTTTTTCAATGTTAGCGCGCTTTAACGCTATGTTCCTATAAAGTGCAAATGACGCCACGTCTAAGTGTTATTACACTAGTGTAAAATCGTTTTTATTAGATGGTTTTATTACACTCCCGCGCCGCTGTTTATGTGATATATATTTTTATCATGAATAATTGTTGTGTGAAAAATGTAAAACAATTGAATATCAATATATTCCTCTGCATTTTATGCATAGAAAAGAACTATAACGTTACTTTCATAGTCTATGGTTAGTATGTGAAAACTGTAAAGCAATTGTATTTTGTATGGTTCTATAACAAATGTATCGACAAATATATACTTTCGTCGTTCATGGTGTACATGTATTGTGTGAAAACATTAAATCAATTGTATATTGTATGCTTCTTCATTAAACATCTAGAAAAATGTACTGTCTATGTCTTTGTATGATTGTTGTGTGGGAACTAATAGGGGGTATATATAAGTAGAGAATAAAACTCTGTTGAAAACGTGATGCATTGCCAAATTTTATTGTCAATTTTGGCATTGCAATTTCCCGGTAATTAATTAGATGTGGTGAATAATAATTTACAGAAGAAAACACCCTTTCCTTCTGCACAAAGTCAGCGGATTCTTTATAATATGTGTATATTTGTTTATGTTACATGATATCATAAAAACCTCTTCTACATTATCTTATTTATCTTATAATGGTGTACAGAAAGTTCTACATTTATTCCCAAGGCACAAAGCTTCAACTGGACAGATTGCAGGCGAAGAAATGAGTTAACATTATATAAATAACACAGGGGTTTGTGGGTAACAGTAAGAATATCATCCCGAGGAAAATACTGTTACCCGAGGCATCTAAAGATATCAAACAATCGAATAAAGAATGTGATATTATCTTAAGATATCAAACGATATAATTAGGACTGTGATAATGTAACCGTTTCGCTTAGTCCAATACCTCTATATAAATACTGTTTTAGCTTTTTGATACCAGCTACATTAGTATTCAAGTTTAAACCTGTTTTATTTGCCATGCTAATACCAAATTAAATGTTATTTTATTATAAGAAATACTTAAAATCTTGGTACAAAGACAACAAAAGCTTTTAAATTGATAACATTAACATAAAAAGAGAAGATAAATATTTAATGAGAGAGGTAGAAGTGGCTTAGCCCTTTAACAGGTAAAAGTTATCATTTTTCCGTGAACACAAGCAATAAGAGTCTTAAAATGAATTCACAAAACCTCATGCTAGAACACAGAGAAAGTAGGGGTTATTTAAAATTAATAAATTACTTCAATAAATAAGAAAAACCAAGAAAGCGTACCATATAATTATAATCATATTAACATAGAATAACCAAAAATTTAAGAGGACCAATTTGACACTTGAAAATTCATGTATTAAAGTGAATCTGAAATATTTTACTGTAAACAGAAGAAATTTAGAGATAAAAAACTTTAAAAAAAGAATAAAAGATAAATATAATTGTTATAGGAATAATCAAAATCTGACATATTCCACCTTCCCTGAAACAAAGTTAACAAATATCATATCAACTTTAAACTTTATAAACTTTTTAAACCAAGCAATTTAGTCCATTTCAAAACTTTTTAAAGTGATTGTCCTAGTTGATTTTATTTTCTTATCTCCTATTGTTGATGTCCACTGAAATGATACATTTTGATCTTTTAAAATCTTTCTCTGTCGTGGTTCCATCGCCAAGGAATTAATTACCACGTCCCTGCAATGGGCCCTTGAAGTTACTAAAGTGCATGCCGCTTCTATTTCTGTTGTATGTTTTCTTTTATTCGAAAGTCGAAGGCGGAAAGTAAGTAAAATGGTCTGACGTCTCCCGGATTCACAAGCTTCTCATCGAAAAAAGAAAAAAGTCGGTTTTTCTTCCGAAGATAACGCTTCAACTTGTTCTTCCTGAATAATCTTGTCCCAAAAGCCACTGGACACGTGTACAAGTTACAGTTAGATAATATGTTACATTTGTATTGTATTTGTATCTTATAATTGTTTAAATTGGTTACATTATGATTTATGATTTTTTTTGTCTTAAGTGATAACTTCATATGTAAAACTTGGCATTTTAGGTTTTGAGTTGTTTGCTTCGGGAATAAAATGCATCGTATAATAGACGAATTACATATTTTTTAAAGTTATTAATCATGGAAATTAAAAAAATTGATAGTCCATGATATTGTTTTAAATGTGTAACATGGTCATAACAGTTTGCTATAGAGTAAGTAAAACGGTATTAAGATTTCAATTCATGTTTCGAGTTATGGCTTCTGTGCAAGTTACTTTATATTTTTCTTAGTGCCCTGTACCTTTGCACAATCCTACATGTGTTATGTTTAACAATGTTGCATTATGAGATATAAACGACGCTTATAAAATTGGTGCATATCTAATCAAAGTCAACTTCTGCATCTTTCTTGCCCAATATATAAGTTTCAGTGAGGGTATATTGTTTAATATAAGGCCGCTTTCCCCCTTAAAATAGTTCCAGCTACTTATTATTACTAGAACTTTGAATCTTTACACTTTTCCTAAAATCTTAGTACATTTTTCTCAGGTTTGGTTTATTGAAATAGTTTCGCTCGTCTGGAGGCGTGCAGGCTCTTTATTACGCCCTTCGTCGTCCAACACGTGTCACGCCTCATATTTTATTCTTTATATTCATCCTATCATTACTATTTATAATATCTTTTATTCTACTATACAAAAGTGATTATTCTTCCTAGCCCTCCGTTATATTAATGACTTGACAGAAACTAACGAAAACACATTCTTCTTTTAAAAAATAACCTCTGACGATGCATTTACTCCACTAACACAGTTTAGCGGTTGGTATCTTGACATGGTTTGAAAATGCCTTTCTTCAAACAGACTAATCTATCATATCATCGCGTGCTATTGCATCAATATACCATCCAAATCACACGCACACAATTTTTGATGAAGAATCAATCTTCAATGTTGTATATACTCAAAAAGCGACAACAATTCTTATTAATTTGATTGTTGTTAAAAACTTAAAGATCCTGTATGTTTTGGTGATGATATTGTTACATCCCGTGCTGCTACTCTTTGTCTGAGACAGACCTTCTTCACGCGCTCTCTCTTCTACCTCCTCTATACTGGGCGCAGGCTTCCCCATACTCAGCCAGACACGTCCGGCCTCTATTACCGACTCGCGAACGCTACACTCTGACGCAGCGACTTCCACCTCCTCGCACCCCCCACGCCCTCGCCGCACTCCGCTCGCAGACCCCGCCACGCAGCCACCTCTCTCACTCCGCGATCGCTCCGCCACGACTCCTCCTACCGGCACATTCGCCTCCTTGAACACAAGGCTCGCACCAAAGAGGAAGGCTCCTTCCGGAGCCCACGCTCCTCTTTAGGGCACCACCCTTACGCCGCTTGGTTAGCGTCACCACCCAACGCTGATCTATCACGCCTCACCCACTCTCGCGCTCGTGATCCACTCGCCTCTCGAGCCGACGTGCCGCCACGCACATCGGCGAACTCCGCGCACACCCTCCTCTGCCACACAACCACACTCGCAACACACAACACATACTCACGCCTACTTCCACCTACACTACCCCCACACACCTACAAACAACTCTCTTCGCACTCACACCCTCACATTATCGCCACTCATCTCATCGCAACACTCACCTCTCGCCCATCACACACACTCCACCGCTCCATGTACATGCCATCATTCTCTACTGGAACTTGACTGACTATGTAGCCAACAAAACTCCACCACTCTCTACATTACCTCCCCTTTATTCTCACCACTGAACATCATTCACATTGGTAATACTCTTTTATTAAATACCATTTTATTGAAGCTTACAATATTGATAGATCGTAATTTGAGCATCATATTTATGAAATAAAACAATGAAAGAATTATGTTACAGGATCTTTAAGGGAGCTAACTGTAGCAATAATTATAGCAATACTTTGTAGAATTTACTTCCCTCTAAAATTATTATTTTACAAAGAAGCAAAAAAATACTTATTAACTTTACTTTATACAAGAAATTAAACTTTCCACAACTCAAAATTAATAAGAATGCTCAAGTTTTACTTCTCTACTTCTCAATTAAATGTTCACATCCTCCTTATGACATAGTCATAGCTCCACGATTGGAAGAAATCATTTTCATAAAGCACTAAGTCGAACATATTAATACATTCTTACATCTTTCAAGTCTTGCCTGTTGCTTATCCAATCAAAGTATCCATCCTGGCTCAGTCCCTCGCACGCGTTCTCTTCCTGCTTCGCCTCTCTCTCGCGCTTACGTCATAATACTAGGTATCTCGGGTATCTTCTTGCGTCTGCCGAACATACCTCTCCTCTCTACACATTCTTCGATCTTCTAACAAATTTAACATCCAACGCTACCTCTTTCACATGATCGCACACACACACACATCACCTCTCACTACTCCATCATCACTCACAACACCCGCTCTCACTCATTCCGCCCTCACCCCCACACACTCTCTCTACACTGCGCATCCCACACTCGCCACATCCCCGGTCCCTCACAACCACTTAAGCCTTCCACCGCGCGCGCACACCACACTCTCCTATAATCACCTCACCATCGCTCATCACTCTCGCTACCCCCACGAAAACACCATTCCTCAACGCACACCACCCCCCTCACTCAACACCGCTCCATACCCCCCACACACTGCACACACAAAACACTCGACCACCTACTCTTCAATTTTAAAAACGTTCGTTTGAATAAGGGAGATAACCCTACTTAGTTGAAGTTAAAGCTTGATATGAGTTAGTCTCCCCTGTATATTAAAAAAAGCCCTGGATATTAAAAAAAGATGGCATTCTGATAAAGTAGTTATTTTGCAAATCGAAAGGAAAGGAAACCTTTCAGCTTTATCGTTGCAAGAACAGACCCACAAATGGAGGATCATGACTGACGTCATCGAGCATTTCGCCACACGTACGATGCACGCAGTCTATCTCCACTCTCGCGCCACACAATCTCACGCCGCAACACACCGCCGTCACCTCTCTACGCACACTCCACACCCGACAATTCGTTAGATACAATTAATAGCTTCAACAATGGTAATATTAACAAACATGTGACTGTTGGACGTTCTCTTGAAGAGTATCCGTGTACACATGTAACCCGAACGCAGATTAAATTTTGAAAATTACATTTTTAAATAATTTAATGTAAACTTCTGCTATAAAAATGATACACTCCATCCACAAAAACGTTTTTTGTTTCTTAAATTTTAGGTTAATTCAGAAGGCAAGCAAAACAATGGAGCACGTAAGTAATATCTACGCTAACCAGATCTCGCACAACACTGCACATCTCACACAAACGCAAACTCGGCCTCTCATATCCACTTACACGGCGAACTCTCAAACTGTCCTACACACTTACCACCTTTTCCATCAACTGCACACACATGCATCCGCCTCTGCTTCGCTTCTCAGTTCAAACTACCATCCGACACTCAATGTAATCCCCACATCCATCACGCCTCTCACATTCTCCTCACTATACAAGTAAGGTCTGCATTATCAAAAATATACATTTAGCAAAAACCACTTACACTCACAACTCGCTCACTCCTCACGCAACTACTTTCACTACCACTAGCCGTGAGCGCCCGCACCACACCTCTGAACGCAACGTCTGCTTCCCTCCAACTTCTCTAACTACTCCCTACACGCCCCTAATCCTTCGCCCAAAGGCTCCTGTCACACGCACACCAACGCTACCCACTTACCACCTCTCTCTTTTCGACCACACCACCGAACCTCGCATCACACCTCCGCACCACTCCGCAATCCGCCAGCCACACCCGAGCCGCGTCACCAGCGCTCACTGCACGTCCTGCTCCTGCATCCTGGCCACACTCCAACATTCCTTCTCTCTCACTACACACAACGCGCACACACCCACACTCGCCACACCACCACTCTAAGCGCACACACCACTCTAATCCACTACTGCTCACCATCCCACTCCTCACTCTTTCTTAATCAATTTCAAAATCCCAAAATACTGCCTTAAACTACACTCCACCTCGCCACACTTCTCACTCACGCATCTATCACCAGCCTAACTCCCACTCTACGAACACCTCTCCACTCCGCCAACTTACCTCACTTATCTCCACCCACATCGCGATTAGCACTCTCTACTCACCGAAACACCTGCAAACTCTTATCACCACACACTCCACTTAATCACACACACAATGTAAATTCGGTAATATTAAATATCCTAACAAATAATGCTTTTTAGAACTTACAATATTGATAAATCTTCATTTGAGTATTATATTAATGGTATAAAAACATAAAAAAATTGAGTTACAGGATCTTAAACAAATAATACATTGAAGATTGGTCTTACTGAAGTTCTGATAACATGCAAATTCATTTTTTTGATAAAAGATGAGTTTTCGGAAAGAATATTAAACAATAATTATTTTCATGCAAAGGATATATGTTGTTATTCCATGTATGAAATTATAAGGTCATATCAATTATTATGTAAAAAGGTTGTAACTAAAACGGTACATATGTTATTAAAACCCCGAATATGTAACTATATAATCTAAAACGGTAATATAAGCTACTTAAACGGTACACCCATGTAGCTAAGCCGGTTCATATTTTTCAAAACTTGAAAAAAGAAAAATAAAAGTAAATGTACTAAATGAGCATATGTGTGACTAATCATGGAGTAGATACGCTGAAAGTGTATATTAACTAAAAACGAATTTACGTTATATAACAGCCCATATGTAATTAAAACACACAAATGTATCTAAAATACCGGTACATATTGTAAACTTAAACGGTACAAATGCAGCTAAAACGACAAAATTGTAACTAAAACGGTACATATGCCACTAAAATGGTACATATGTAGCAGAAACGACACAATTTTAACTCAAACGATACAAACGTAATTAAAAGGTACAAAGTTACCTATGTAATCAAAAGGTTCAAATATAAAATAAACGTTACATAAGTAATTTAAACGGTATTAAAATATTAACTTAAACGGCACACATGTAACTAAAGCAGCTCATATTTACTTAATGTGTAAATGTACGGGTTTAACAATAAAAAAATTTTAAAAAAGAACTTCTGTCGATGCATTCAATGGGTTTTCATCTATATGAAAGCCTGAATCAATTTAAATTTGGAATTTTATAGGAAATTAATCATAAATATTTTATCAAACTGATAATTGTATCGTATATACATGTAACTGGTTTATTCAAAGTTATATCATTATTACAGCCGACAACTTATATACCATGGGCTTGACTTTTCTAACAAAATGTCATGTAGAGACGTACAAATAATTGATAATAATTCATATCTTTACAATAATTATTTCAATGGTTGCCATCAAAATGTCTTTAAATTAGAAGGACGTGTGCTAAGCAATAACATTATTTAAATTAAAGTGACATTATGCCCATCTAACGGTATATAGTGAGTGAACGGGTGAACTCAAAATAAGTTTTTATTTTGTCATAATTCCTTTTAATTTTATAATAAAATGCACATAAACAATAAATAACTCACAGATCCAACCGAAATTTCTGTAAATATCCATTAGAATTTACCTATTACGCTTAGTTAACAAAACGAGATAGACAGTCTTTTTATATTTTACACAGATTTATGATATTTTCCTAATCATTTTCCAATATCAACTGTTTGTCAAAAACCATTTTGACATTCAATCTTCTGAAATATAAGGTCAATTCAGCTTAACCTGACTATGAAAATATGAGCATAATGCTACTTTAATATATTTCACAGTCGTTGAAAGCACTTTTAATAGTGGAGACACCAATGTTTTTCCACGCACCATTTACCAAATAAATAGCATCCAGGACACTTACAATGGTAGGATACTACGTCATCGCGCACCTGTTGAATGCTCCCACTTGGACCATTTTTTCGTCGACTCGAAGGTAAAATACAATTTTATTATAAGAAAACGTAAGAGCATTAAAAATCATGTAGCACACCAAAGAATGGCTATAGTACTTGAGATAATTGTGAAAGAAGTTTATAGTTTTATTGCCTGGTTTAGGCCTGAAAACGGGATAAGTGTTTTTCTCTGAATGCTCCAACTCGGACTTTTCCCGAAACATATAAGAACGTTTTCTTATAATAAAATTGTATTTTACCTTCGAGGTGCGCGATGACGTAGTATCCTACCATTGACTTATCTATCTGAGATTATTTCAGTCCTTTTCATTTGGCACAGAATATATTGTAGCTGACGGCTTCTATATATGAGCTTTAATGTCGGAATGATACCTTGGTCCATTGGCTGTGTTAGAAAGTTGTATTTGGTGGCAAGAAAGCTAACTTAATGTACTATAGTTTCACATCTCGTTGTGCTGATGCATTGTCTGAGAACAGTTAAATATGGCGTCCCTGTCATTTCATCTGTTTAACAACACATTTAAGCCATTCTGTCATTAATTCTGTCGTTCTGGACAATAATAGTTAATTTCTTCTATGTCCTTCTTGCCGACTTTCCCTTCACATAAAACGTTAACCCAAAATTCACATTCTTTCACAACACTAAATCCGCATACTTCCTTCTTTCTCCCGCCCTTTTCCAAGCAGATTTTGATTGAAATTTGGCATTTTGTAGGGAAATTTTGTTTTGTTTGAGGTCCTCGGGTTTGAGCCTTTGGGGAAATTTGGGTTAGCCCCTTCTCACGGTATCCTCTTTTTAATATAAAAGTAATATAATTTTTTAAAGATCCCCCTTTTTTAAAATTTGGGTGACCCAATAATAATTTTTTTAAAACATTATTCATAAAAATTTCAAGTAATTTTTAAAAATAGCAACAAAAAAATATTTAAAACTTTCTTTTTACATTTTTCCTTTTTTATATGAATGCTAAAAAAAAATAATTGTGGAAGTAAAAAGTAAAAAGATCCTCAAAATTAAAAAAATTTTTGTTTTTGCACCAAAATTTCCACACAAAAAATTATTGTAAAATTGTGGAAGCAAAAACATTTAAAAATGTTTTCTAAAAAAATTTTTAAATTTTACCAGTTGTATTTTTGAATTTTTTTCATCCTTCTGGTGTAAAAGTTTCGATAGCACTATCCACACTGTCTCGTCATTGAAGCATTAATGCTACCAAAGTTCTTTTGCTTAACATTTGAATCAGAAACAGCAGTTAATTACAGTTGTTTAATTCTTTGCATTGATACAAATACGATTTCCACTACGTAAAGAATGCTGAAAGTTTGTTTTCCAATTATAACTTGTAAATACTAATATTACTTAAAAAATATTAATAGTCGGTACGAAGGAGACATTGCTACATTTTTATGGTGAAGTTACAATAGCACTTGAAGAATCTACCAGGGCAGAAAATTCAGACACAGGTAAATAATATTCACATTTGTCTTTTCAACCTTTTGCATGCAGTTTCTCTTCTTGCTTTTGCATCACACACGTAGGTGTCTAAAACAGGAATACTGTGGTGCTTCTTAGCCCTGCACTTCTGCCCCTAATGTTCTTTCCAGGATTTTTTTCTGAAAAAAAATTTCACCCAAAATGCAAACAATTTTTGAAAAATGTACTCAACAACAATAGAAACCTGACACTTGTTTTCTATTAAATACTCTCTAATTTGTGATTAAAATCAAAACACGTGTAGTGAGTATTCATGTACTATAGATAAACTATACATGTTTTTGTACATTTACAAAAATCATTTGTAGAAATAAAAATGAATACTGTTTATTTATCTGACGTTAAAGAGTTTAAATGCGGGCCATAGCCTGTCTGGCTTACATGAAGGTCCGCCACTGAATTTTACAAAAACTTAAATCTAATTTATATTGTGGCATCACAAAGATAATTACCTTAACTTATATCAAATCTTAAACTTTCTATATTTAGATTGTTAAGTTCATTATCTTTGTGCATTCTTCACCTACATTGTCAACGATAAATTCGGGATTGGTATGTAATTTTAGTAAATACTTTATAATTAATATGAGGTTTTTAGAGGTTCAAAGATTTAAGTGAATATAAATGTACATATAAACACTATTCTGAAGAAAGAAACAAAACCTCTTACAACTTACTATTGCTCATGGTGGCACTGGTTTAAATATTTACACGAGTGTCGACCTTATTTGGGTTTGATTATTTGTATGACATTATTATTCAGCAAATTTAGGGCGAAGGTTCATACGATTTGTTTTTAAAATCTGCAACATGTTATTAAACATATCACGTTTTTAATTAGCAAATAAGGTAAGCAAAATATATTGGAGTTGTGTTGTGTAATAACTCTAAAAGATCTTTTTATTTCACGGTTTTTTCCTTTCAGAACTTGGAAATGCAGTTTGTCATCGTCCTCGCTTACATTACATATAACATCCTTGCACTAGATGTAGATGGAATGTTACAGGAACGTTCTCGTGAGATTCTTTCTCTTTCTTATGCAAAAATTGGCAACGGTATTAAAATCGTGACTTTTTACAAGAAGTCATAGAAAACTTTTTTGTGTATACATGTATACTTTTATTACTGCAAAAGCAGTTTTTATTAAACAAATACAGTTTTCAATTATTATATGTTGTCATGTGAAACTGACCTTTACAATCCTTAATGAAAGAAAATATGTAAATGAAACAAAGCCATGACTTTTTTGATAAAATTCATAAATACTATCGATTCGGAAAAGTTGGGACATTATTAAACAAATTTTTGGTTATGCATAAAAAAAATACATTTACTATACAGTAGGGGTGACCTTGACATAATAAAAAACCCATTGACGAGTAAACAAAAGAATAGCAGGGGCCCCAAAGTAAAACCCGATTGCCGGGTATTTTTTATGTTTTTTTCTCTTTTGTTGCATAGGCTAAAATAAAAACACGTTCCCTGTTGTCAAAATATGAAACGCCAGAAAAAATTATTGACCTTTCGTGGCTAATAATAGAGCCGTTTTAGGCGGAAGAAACATCCGTCCCATACAAGTTTTGCTCGTCGCCAACAAGTTACGTGGCAGGTCATGATCATGTAATCCTAAGTACCATGAACTATAAGTTGACCTGTCGTAACTATAACTTGAACGAATTGCCTTATAAAAATCGTTTGGAGGGAGGGAACACGTCTTGGTTTATGTTGTAATCTCCTTCAAAAATTAAGCGTAGAACGGGATTGCAGAAGCTGCAGTATAACAAGACGTCGCAAGTGATGAAGCAGACACTAGACCAGCTACTGCGCAGACGTTAAGGCCCATATGTGTTCGTCCTAGCGGCGTGCATACAAAAACTTAAGAAATAATTTTCCGTTTAGTACATTTCTCAGGTAGATGTGTGTTTAGAAATTTATTATGATTTGATTGCACAAATTCGTAAGCCCCATTTACAAGTTCCGGTTTGGCCTCCCGGTTTGCCACGGTTCACACCATCGGGATCAACCGTGGTAAACCGGCGTAGGGCCGTAAGATTCCGTAAAGTACCGGGACAGTCCTTGTTGAACCGGGACAAACCGGTAGATCGCCACGATTGTATTAAAATGTTTAATACAACCGGGGCTCATCGGCACCCACCGGGAACGAAGCCAAGAACCGTGTTCTATCGGCTTGGCATCGGGATTTTCGGGGACCACTGTAGCTATACCGCATCTATACCGTGACAAACCGTGATGCATGATAATCAATGTCATATCACGACAGAGCCCGGGTGATTACACGATATCGCCACGATAAAAACAGGCAGCGCTACACTAGAGCCAGAGTAAATTGCGGTTATTGGCGACAACGCTCCGGTTGAACCCGGTAATGTCCTAGATATTGCCGGCAAGTCCCAGTTAAACAACGGTGATAGGCGGTGGCGTCTCGACCTCATGCCGATGTCAGATAATTTTAAGAACAGGTATATAAACACTTGAAGTGATACTATGGATAATTGTGATAAGTGAATACGAAGAAGGGCCATTCTTTGCTATTTCTTCTGAGGCGAGCATTTCTTACTGTCCTTCACAGAGTCGTTTCCAAAGGTACCACAATCTCTGTAGACGTTGTAAGAACAGTTTTTCCAACATTGTTCCCTTTTCCTTCTGCTATCTTTTTACCAAATGACGGTTGGTGGTCACGCAGTTTTATTCTCATAAACTTGAACCGGGAAGCATCGGCGCACTACAGGGCCTCATCGGGACAGTATCGGCAACCCCCTGTAGCTTAACCGTCGGGAAATCGGCGATAGTCGAAATGGACCGTGATGAAACTGTGTCTAGTCGGGTCTCCATCGGGATCAACCGGGACTTTGCCTGGTTAACATCGGCACTTACTGTATATATCTGGTGCTTTATCGGGTACTAAACCAGCAATACACTTGGGCTCTGTTGGGGATGTGTAAACGCTATTTGATTTTTCAGAAAAACACCACGGAACAATTCGGTTCACCGATTAAAGACACCGTAGCGATACTATGGCCATTGCCTTGACTGTGTAAATGGGGCTTTACTTAAAGCGGTCTTCTGGTTTTCTAAAGGTTTAATATGTTATTTTCAGATAAAATGCTTCACAAAAGAATTAAGGTGGAAAAGAAAAAATGCAGAAGATAGAATACTTAACATCTAATCTACCGACCTGCTCCCTATATTTGAATAACTGAAGCTGGCGATTCGTTTCAAGATTTCCGATGTTTAGAAACGAACATAACTGACGTTTTGAATTACTGAAGCGGAAGATTCGTTTCCAGATTTTCTATTTTTAGAAACGAACATCACTGACGCGCATTACATAGCTCCCTAGACGCTTGGTTTGAAGATGGCTTATCGGTCTTAACAGTGATATGATGAACTTTTCTAAGATAAAATTAATGGAATACTTAGTTCGGAACAACAGCAAAAAACAAAAGCTGAAGGCTGCTTTAAGTGACAAAAGAATGATTTGAATATATTTATGTCTGCATTAGTGTATCACATTTATATTTCTGTATTATTTTTGTTGTAGATTTGTCAGAGAGATTTTTGGTTGACATTTTCATTCCGTCTAAATTAAAAAAAGAGGAATGTATGTTATGTAAGTGTTACAAGGAATGTCATGCTAGCCAGTACGTGATATTCGACGGTGAGTTGATTCTTATTTTAATCATTTGGCTTTTCATATTTTTAAATTTGTTTTGAAATGTTGTATTACATGTTTTAGCATCTTTTGCATGTTACAAAAACTCCAGACAATATGATGTGTTGCCTCCTTTGAAGGATGATAAAAACATATAACGAAAACCCAAAAGTAGATACTGTGGTCATTAATTCTTTACAGGCTTATTATCTTGTATGGACATATCAACCTTTCAATCTGAACAAAACCATTTATCATTTTAAGGAAAAATAACAAAATATGTACTGACTGAATAGTTAACATTGCAAACTACGATTTCGCGGCAAAGGATATCTTTGTCTGCAGAAGTCGCATAGGTAGAATCAATTGCCGCTAGCAGACATCGGTTTAATAGGTCGGGACTTCGATCCCTGCTTCTCCAACATAATTAAGAAACATATCAGAAACTTCAAACTTGGTCCATTTTAATAGTTTTGCATGTCTTTTTCTCCTTGAATGATGCTATGTCCGTAATCGATCTGGATCGATTTGCTCATATAGCTTTTCGCTGCCAACTTTAAATACAAGTATAACACTCATTTTGTAAGTAATCAGAAAACACCAAATGTTTAAAACGAACAATGCATTAAATATATATATATAAAGTAATTCTCGTTTTGTTTTTACGTTCCAGAGAATTCCATATGTAAACCGTATTGGGACTCCATATCGTGTCAAGGTAATAACTTTCTGAAAATATATAATTATGTATCGCCATTGAGGTGCATTTGAGCATACAATTTAAAAAAGTGCTTTTATACGCACAACATTTTAATTTACGACTAAAAATGGACCAATTAATATTTATTAAGAATACATGATTGCAAATTGTAAACATCATAGGCCAATAAAGAGTGAAAGTATATTATTATCCCCCGCCGATGGAATCGGGAGGGGGATATTGTTTTGATGTTGTCCGTCCGTCCGTCCGAATTTCGTTTCTGCGCTAGTTCTCTACAACAACTTCTCAACGAAACTTCATGTGAACCTTTAAAACCATGCGCATATCGTCGGCTTGAAACATTAAAATCTTTTAATTCAGAGTTATGACCCTTGATTAGTTATGCATCATGTATATTGAGCAAAAATCGTTTCCGCGCTACTTCTTTGCAACTACTGGCTGGAATTCAACAAAACTTTATGGGAACCTTCAATACCAAGAAGAGATGCGCTTATCCTCGGCTTGTTACAGTCAGACTCTTTTAACTCAGAGTTATGGCCCTTGATTTGTTATGCATTATGCATATAGAGCAAAAATCGTTTCCGCGCTTCTTCTCTACAACTACTGGCTTTAATTCAACAAAACTTTATTGGAACTTTCAATACCAAGAGGAGATGCGCATGTCGTCGCCTTGTTTCGGTCATACCCTTCAACTCATAGTTATGGCCCTTGATTAGTTATGCCGTATCGATATAGAGCATTAATCGTTTCCGCGCTACTTCTCTGCAACTATACTGGCTGGAATTCAATCAAACTTTATGGGAATCATTAATACCAAAAGGAGATGTGCATAATTTGTTGCATTGTTCAGACCAGTTACTCTTCATTACAGAGTTATGACCCTTGATTAGTTATGTTGTATGCATATACAACAATATTGCTATTTCTTTGCAACTGCTGTATTGATTTCAACAAAACTTTATGGGAACCATCGATACAAAAAGGAAATTTACATCTCATTGGCATGTCCAGATATTACTATCTAACAAGGAGTAATAGCTCTGTTATTGCCCTGAATGTTTATCATGAGCAAAGAATATTACTGTGTACGCTATGATAAATATATAATAATAAAACCTTATGTCTTCAGTTGTTGTGTTAGTAATAACCAGTACTCGGCGAGGCGGGGGATATAAATTCAACGTAATTCCTTGTTAGTTTTAGAATGATCTTTTTTCGGCACTGTACAAACGGATGATATGGTTTGTGTCAAATATTAAAACAACAGGGTCATGATGGCCCTGAGTCGCTCACCAGAAACAACTGCTTTTCAGTGTTGGAATGTCAATATATTCTATATTAAATTTGAGCATATGTTTAAACAATAATTTGAAGAAATGCCATGATCTTCGGCATTTAAGCTTTAGCTTAGACGTGGCTAATTAAATTAGTATGAGCGAACTTGATAAAAGACTACCTAAGAAAACTACAAAGTTTGGTGATCAATTATTTCAGTAGGAAATGATGTTCGAAGGCTTTTCTATGTTAAGCTTTAGTGGCCCCTAAAGGAGACCAATCAAATTAATATTAGAAAACTTGAAAAAAGAGTACCCAAGAATGCTACAGGCAAAGTTTGGTGAGCATCCATCAATTGGTTCTGAACTAGAAGGTGTTTAAAGGCTTTTCTGTTTTTAGCTTTAGCGGCACCTAAAAGGGGCCAATCAAATAAATACGTGTATAAGCAAACTTGATAAAAGATTACCAAACAATGCTACAGACAAAGTTTGGTGATCACCCATTAATTAGTTCTGTAGGAGAAAATGTTTAACGTATTTCTATTTTTAATTTTAGCGGCCCCTAAAAGGGGCTAATCAAAATAATAAGAGCAAGGTTTGGTGATCATCCATCAATTAGTTCTGTAGGTGAAGATGTTTAAAGTTTATTCTATTTTTAGCCCTAGAGACCCCTAAAAAGGGCCAATCAAAATAATATTAGCAAACTTGATAAAAGACTACCCAAGAATGCTACAGACAAAGTTTGGTGATCATATATCAATAAGTTCTGTAGAAATAGACGTTTAAGGTTTTTCTATTTTTAGCTTTAGTGGCCCCTTAAAGGGGCCAATCAAATTCATATGACCAAACTTGATAAAAGACTACCCAAGAATGCTACAGACAAAGTTTGGTGATCATCCATCCATTAGTTCTGTAGAAGAAGATATTTAAAGTTTTTTCTATTTTTAGCCCTAGAGACCACTAAAAATGGCCAATCAAAAATAATATGAGCAAACTTGATAAAAGACTACCCAAGAATGCTACAGACAAAGTTTTGTGATCATCCATTAGTTCTGTAGAAGAAGATGTTTAAAGGTTTTTTTATTTTTAGCTCTGCTGACCCCTAAAAGGGGCCAATTAGAATGACATGAGCAAATTCAAGTGTGACTGTCACAAGGATGCTACAGACCAAATTTGAAGTAAATCTGCTAGGTAGTTTCAGAGAAAAAGACAATTGTTGACGCATGACGACGGACGCCGGAGCATCCCCCTTTGATACTAATGCTCACATTGAGCTTTCGGCTCTGGTGAGCTGGTGAGCTAAAAAACGAGACAAAAAAAATATAGGCAATGTGAATGTTGAAAATATGAAATAGATAAAAATAAGTCTATGAGTCTATGTTTGTGGTAAATGTCTCAACGACGCTTAATGTCGCACTTGCCGCTCAGTGTCGCAAAATGTTTTTCCGGTAAATATCGCAATACTAACGTTAAATGCCACATTAATGTAAATAGTCGCAATGTGTAAATTTATGTTAAAAAAGGTATTATTGGCGTCCGTGCCGAAGCGCGACGCCTCTTTTGGAATGAAATCAGATTTTGTGAAAGGGCGGACTTCTCGGACCTTTTCGTCGGTCATAATAGCCGATCATTCCGATTGGTATGAGGGCATTTGATTATCAAAAATGAAATGTCGCGAACAATGAATAGCAACTGGAGAATTTCGCAATGCAAACATATTCAAACGAAATAATTATCTTTTCCGTCAATTAATTGCGCTCTTCGTTTTTTTTTTTATAAATCATTTTGTAGTACACAGTGGATTATTATGGTTTGTTATTGTAAAAGCTGTAAATAGAGTGATGACCTTAACATTATGAAAGTCCGAAAATCTATTTATAGAGCAATGTCCTTTTTGTCGGTCTCCTATCGGTAATTCCCGGTCTCTCCCGGTCTAATTTGACCGGGATTTACTCGAGATCGGCAAATAGTATCACACGTTAATTGTACGGTCTCTCCCGGTTTTGGAGTAGATGTTTAATATCGTTACAGACAAATAATTTTCTTATCCAAAAAAACTGTTTGTCACTTAGTTTGGTTACAATAATTAATTAAGACAGATCAACTCTCAAAATTGATTATTATTTTACATAAGCATACAATTCGAAAAAGCAATAAGTAATATTGCTTTTTTTCGAATTGTCCGCTCATTCATAAGTGATATACAATTCTGGTAAAAACCAATTAACCATTGAAAAGTTTATAAGAATATCTTGTCATGATATGTCTACTAGTCCATCTTCACTTGCTGCTTTTCTTGCTTGGACGTCCTTTGATGCTTTGCATTAATGCTTTTCTTGTAATGTATTTGTTATCATTTCGCCACAGTCTGATTACAGTTTAATAAATTCCATTGATACAATCGTCACTTAAGGTCACGTATGCAAAATATCAACCCAATTTGTCTTTTCTTGAGAATGTTATAGGCGTCCAAAGTGGAAATACTGCTTTTGTAGGCAGAAATGTATTTTTGATGCTGTCCATGACTGAAAATGCTCTGACACTGTGTAGAGACACATATACATCCTGTCATTGCAAAAAAATGATACAAGTTTAATTGTGTAAGCTTACAATAAATCATACAGTGATAGAAAGTAAAAGGAGCTTATACCCACAAAAACATGTACACATTTCATTGTATCAGCGTACAGTAAATGACAAATGGTTTTCATTTTTACAAATTAAGTAACGACCATTAAGTAAATTGTAACAAAGAATGGTCGCACAGGTAATATATCAAAGACAACAAAGAATGCAAAAAAGTTTACTTTTTCGCAATTTAAAATCTAAGCAGAATACTTTTATTTGTCATTGCTCTGTCTATTTTTAGATATAGATCGTTGCTCGTGCTGCAGAGATCTTGCGCTCTATCCGGCTTGTCAAAATGGAGGTCAATGCATAAATACCGGACATGGAACCTATACGTGCAAATGTCAACCGGGGTCCTACGGTCAGAAATGTGAACATATAGGTAAATGAGTAATATAAAACTTGTCTCGAAATTATAACAACTTTTTTCTGTGTTATGTCTTAAATCTCAGGATTTTCTTTGATCAGTGTACATTCCGTGGCAGTTTCTGACCAATTAAATACCTATCATGTTTGTGTGAGCTGAGAAAATATCTTTATAAGTTTGTTACCTTGTTGAGCTTCATTAGCTTCATTTATGTCGTTTATATGGCCGTTTACTAGCGTTTTTGCCATATAAGCGTCTTTTATGATCTTTCAACCGTTTTTCTTGACCATAAAACCTGTAAATATTCTTTAAACTTTAAAGCCTTCTTATTACAAATGTTTAAGATTAAACGTTGAAAGTGAGTTAGTATATAATAGGAGGTCTTTAATACATTAATAATTACGATGATAATATTTAGTTTCAGACATAACCACAAAAAACTATGTATTGGGTGTTGTTGGCAATTGTGCGACACATTTTCTTCAAGAATGTTAATTTAAGAATATCCAAATGATACATTCCTATTGTTTATCAACATTCGAACTTATGAAAAAATGTGCCCAGTGTGGACCTTCCACTCTGTAATATTAAATTAGATTAAATACTCTTGTTGCTTTTTAAAATACAAATGATATACTTCTTATTTTCAAAGTAATTTGAAAGTCAAAAGCTGTCGTCGAGTTGATTACTGACCTTACAATAGCAGGTGTCAAGTGCCGTGTGGCAGCTGTAAAAAGTTGCCCCGTACTTTACATCAGGGTTGTTATATTTTTCTGGTACTTCAGGATCATTGAGTGTTGAACATTTAGTACCGCTCAAGCCGATGTTAGAGGGCGTGAGGGATTTTGCACTATTTCATTATCCCTTGTGTACAGACTCATTTCAACCGAGTCTGTTATTTTCATGCTTTATTGCTATTTTTCATGCTTCCGATGGATTATTTTATAGTCCCCTACCGGTTTACTGGAGGGGACTTTAGGTTTACCCTCCGTACGTCTGTCTGTCTGTCTGTCCGTCCGTCAGTCAGTCCGTCCGTCCACAAAACTGGATCCCGCGATAACGCAAAAAGTACTGAAAATATTTTTATGAAACTTGATATATAGATAGATGGCAGTATGGAGATTATGCACGTTCTTTTTTTTCTTCCTGTGTTGAAAATTCTGGTTGCTATGGCAACAAATAGACTGAAAATATGGCAAATTTTACACATAACCTGGATCCAGTGATAACGCAAAAAGTACTGAAAACATTTTTATGAAACTTGACATATGGATAGATGGCAGTATTGAGATTTTGCAAGTTTTTTTCTTTTCTTCCTTTGTTGAAAATCCTGGTTGCTATGGCAACAAATAGACTGAAAATATGGCAAATTTTACTCATAACCTGGATCTAGTGATAACGCATAAAGTACTGAAAATATTTTTATGAAACTTGAAATATCAGTAGATGACAGTCTGGAGATTATGCACATTCTTTTCTTTTCTTCCTATATTGAAAATACTGGTTGCTATGGCAACAAATAGACTGAATTTTCAAGATTTCTGATTCTAGTTTTAACGTTTTTTCACTAAAAAGTTCTTATTTCTTAAGATATTTTCTTCAAACTTTAAATATAAGTTTCTGGTCATCAAGCCACATCATATATGTGACAAGGTTTTCAACTCTAGCATAAAATTTATCAGAATTTCATCCCTTGAACTTCGAATTTCATGAAAAATATTGTTTTTTTTTTAATAAACTTTTTTTTTCTGAATGTATCTACTTCAAACTTCATATCTATGTTTCTTATTATCACTCAACATTTGTGAAAAAGTTCAATACTCTAGCAAGACTATTTCCAGATTATGCCCCTTTTGAACTTACACTTTTTTTCGAGAAATTGGTTAATTTAACTCTAACTTTTTCAATCATTATAGGATTTTCTTCAAACTCCCACATCATAATAATATGACAAGGTTTATAAATCTAGCATCCATATTTCCAGAATTATCTCCTCTTTAAACTTTGAATTTTCTCATTCATTCTTTTCACTTTATTTAACTTCAAATAAAAAAAACCCATTCATTATCAAACACCTTCATTAATAATTGTTCTTTGTTACACTAACATCAATTCATGTATGACGTCTTGCATCTTTATTTCAAGAGTTATCTCCTTTTTAAGAATTTTGCTTTTAAAAATGTTATATTTTGATAACAGGAATGCTTAAAGAAATAACTTTAGAGTGTCCTTCAGTCCGTCTGTCTGTACATAAAAAACTGTGTCCTGTGATCACTTTTAAAGAACCTTTTCAACAAGTTTAAGAAACATAAGTGAATGACCCTTCAGAATGTTGCTGGGGTTCTAACCGGTAGGGGACTTATGGATTGCTTGCAATACTATGATAATTGCTTGTTTTCTAGATATAGAGATATATCTATATAAATAACACAGACGACCCGTGCATGCCTACTTACCCGTGTCAAAACGGTGCAACGTCCGCAATTTTCATGTAATTTTTCTGTGATTAATGCCTCCGAGGGATCTATAATGATATACATGTATGTTCAGTCACTTTAAACTAACACAATCAAGGACATTAGATTTATATAATTAATACAAACATATATATAGGATATTACTTTGTGCTGTGTTAAGCATTTAAGTGTTTTTATAAATGAGCAAAGCTGTATACAAGCAATTGCCCATTGAAGAGAAAAGGCACTCATTTTTATTATTATTATCACATTTTTAAATGAAAGGATGCAGAATTAATTGATTAATACCATGTCACCTTTTCATCTTTTATTTAGGAGTACAACCAGTAACTCAGGCGATTAATTATTGCTCAAGTTCCCCGTGCTTAAATGGCGCCACGTGTACAAATAAAGCTAATACATACAACTGTTCATGTCAAACTGGGTGGACAGGAACAAACTGTGAAAAGGGTACTGTTAAACAAATGTTTCCTATATAAGGAATTGCAGAAAGCACAATTTAATATAAATATTTAATATATCTTGCTTTATCAAATATGGCATAAAGCTTTTTTTATCATGTTCGCTTACGGATGAAGGAAGAATCTTACTACAAAACTCGGAAATCGTCTGTATAATTGTTAAACAAGTGTTTGGCCTTAGGTCTTTTTGTGAAGGCATATTTCTAATTCATTTGCTAGTGACATAGAAACTTTTATATACCATGAGTAGAGGATATTAAATGAGCGTATATTCAATACTAAATTTATTGAACGAGTTGTATATAATTATATTATGTAAGCCTCTGGCGAGTATAATATTAGTGTATTCAACGAGTTCAGTAAATTTAGTATAGAATCTACTTGTGTGTGTTTAGTTTTGTTTATACTCGGCGCCGGCTTTCCCATATGTCCCAGACTATCGGCATCTGTAACGTCGCTGGTCGGTCGTAGAGCCTGCAACGGTGGACTTAGTTCGCCTGCAACGTTGCCGATCGTAGAGCCGCAAAGGAGATCTTCTCATGCCGTCTTTCGTCGTAGATCTTCTCTAGGACCAAGTTTCTCGCTTCCTGAACGCAGTAGACAATATAGAGGAAAGGCACCTCTTCCGGGAGAAGCAGCTCTCTTTAGGGCCACACTCTTCGCCGTTGGTTAGGTCACACCAGCTAAGTGACCTAACTAGGTCACCCATCTGGTGTGATCTATGCCTTCCGAGCGACGTACACGCCGCGAAGGGACGTCGGAAGATTGAATCTACACGAATATAATGTTCTTTTTATCCGACCACCAACATATGAAAGTAATCCTTTTTTATGTTATTGACGCGCCTATAGTGTATACGTCACGCTAACATTTAGTATGTCTTTACCCTCAGAGGCTCGCATATTATAGATTTATTCAACTCGTTCGATAAATTCAGTACTGAACTTTCGTTGATTCAATATCCTCTGTTTATTTTCATTTTGAGCAAATCAATTTTGGATAAATTTTTCATATGTTTTCGTTTTAAGTGTCAAATTTGACATACGTCGGATTTTCTTAGCTTTCGACATTTTGTCTTGACAAATATTACAAATGACGCAACATCCGTTTAAATATATTTGTTAAAATGAATTATATTATACAAAGGAATACAACCAGTAAGTCAAGCGATGGATTATTGCTCAAATTCTCCGTGCTTAAATGGCGCCACGTGTAAAAATGGAACAAATACGTACAACTGTTTATGTCAAAAAGGATGGACAGGAATTAACTGTGACCAAGGTATTGAGTTTATAAATGTTTGATTAATATTGTTTATAAGATATTGCAGAAAAGCAAGTATAAAATAGTTTTTTAATTTTTTCGTAATATTCCTAGCTTTTATCGTATATGTATGGTGGCTGGTTTCTGCCATTTCGTGTCTTCGCCCCTTAAAGGTTGTAGGCAAAGACACTAAGACATGTAGACATGATATGCTCTCTTATCGCCCTTTGAGGTACAGAGACGACGACACGACAAATATAGGGCGAAGACACAAAGATTTCAAACCACAGCACGATACTTTTATAGAAAAAGATCTCGTGTCTCCGCCTATTAATTTATCGTTATTTCGCCTAAAATATATCGTGTCTTCTTGTCGACGCCTTCAAAAGTCGAAGGCGAAGACACGATAAGTGAACATATTATCGTGTCTTCCATTCAATGCCTTCGCCTTTTGAAGGGCGAAGACACGAAATGACCAAAATCAGCCACCATATAATATTATATGCCATACAGTTATTTTTCATTACACTAAAGGTTGTCCGTAAACAACAGAATATCGTATCCTTGTTTGTTAAAAAAAGTACTTTGTCCCAGATTTGTTGTGAGGGCACTTTAACAAATGGTGATACAGTTCACTGTACGTAGTATTTTGAAAGACATTTCTTCAAAACACAAATGAAGCATTTCGGATTGCAACCATTAAAAAACAGTCAATAACCAACAATCAAACTTTTGTTTAACAGTGTACGATTTGCTTTGAGCAAATCACTCTCCACATTAAAGACCCACTATGCTTCAGAAATTATATCATGTTTATTTCTCAAAAAAAAAAAAAAAAAAAAAAAAAAAAAAAAAAAAAAAAAAACCTTCTGTTTTTGGTATCTTGTTACAGTTTCAGAAAAATACTAGTTTACCATTTATGGCAGTTGGTATAATTATTGTGAATTAGTATTTTGTATGGAATTCAAAATACTATTTTGTGTACACTTTGAAACCTTTACGACACATAACCGCACATTTAGCAATATTTTCTTCATCTAACATGCTCTAAATCAATTACATGTATTAAAACATTATTTAAGAAATGCTTGACATTTCTATAGAATTAAATAAATATGAATTTCCGAGGCATAATGTGCTTGTAAATGTTCAGAAATGATAAAATATCCAATGAATAATGCATTAAAGATTGCAGATTAAAATGAACACCAAAATTTCATTTCATTCTTATTTCTTTGTAGAAGTTATACTATATTTATTTTCGTAATAAGTTCATTTCGACATCTATTTGTTTTTAAATTTCTGTTTTAGTTCCACATCCCCTCTTTGGATGTTGCCCGCCCAAATTTCAAACATTGCATATTCAGGACCTAAACAACTATAGATAGTGACTGTCTCTTTAACTCCCCCATGAGATATGGTTACACTCTCTTTCCGCCCTTCGTTCCCACTTTTTTGTCCGATCGTAATTCTTAAAGTATTTAAAATGTCATATTAAAACTAAATAAGTTGGATAGATCTCATGCAAGAGGAGTGCAGTGCACACGAAGGATAAATTAATATATCTACCTTTAGTACAAGTGTTTTTTGTTATTTCCTTTTGAAATATAGTTATAAACATATCAACTTAACTTTCTAATCGCCCATTCCAAATGTCCAACGGTACAAATTCATTAAACTAATTCTGCAGGTTAATCGTTGATTTGATCTTTAAACTAGATATCAACGAATGCAATGGCTCTCCATGCAACAACGACCAAGTTTGTGTTAACACAATAGGTGGATTTCAGTGCAAGCAAACGGGGTTTTTGAACAGTCAAAATTTCACCGCAGGTTGTAACATATAGATCTATTGTATTCGAGAATTATAAATAGAATATGTCTAAGTAACTTAAGAAAAAATTATAAAATTGTAATGAGAGTTGATATATTGTATATGATGCATTACATGTATATTATTTTCCGTGTAAATGCCCGTTTTTTTATTGAGGCATCAATACCTAATTTCATGTCAAATGTTTATATTGTCTGTTTTAGTTCTTACAATACGTCATACTAAATTTCTAGAATTCATATAAAGTTTTCTTTTACTGTGAAACTATTCTAGGTACTTTAGGTGTTTGCGATCATGCATGTACCATAGAAACTGTCGCTAAGTTAAGACCGGTTGAAAGCAACATTACAGATATTTGTCCAGGAACCACCAACAAAGCCACCAACGAAGCCTTACTTATAGAATGCTGTTACCTTGGTCGCTCAATTACTTGGTACAAAGGAATACAGGTATTTTATATCCTTTATTTACATTTGTTGCTGAGAGGTGTGGCATCAAATTTGCCGCCATCGTTTAACTATGCGTAATCACAAGAAGCAGCGACTAAATGGGTCCGAATAACTGGAATCTATGCACCTCTTAGCTCCAGAAATTGAGGTGATTTGTCCCCTGGTGTTGCTTTGAGTTTGTAACATCCGATATAATTTTCTGTTTCGGCGCCGTATGACCTAAAATATGTTGATGCGACGTAAAGCCAAACAAACAAAAAACAAACTGAATCCTTACCCTGCTGAACTTGCAAATTACAATTAACAATGTTTGAAATATGATCAGTTCAATAAAAGTGTAATGGAATTCAATTTCTTCACATGTACTTAACAGTGGCTTTTCAATTTTTGGTGCTCTGTTTAAAGGAGAGTCCTCGCCAATTCCGTTCTAGAGCTCTCAGTCCAAACGAAGCTGAAGCAAGTAAACACAGTTTCCAAAAATATCCGATTTAACAGAACATTGTCCTAAAATCAGAGGATTCTAGAACATTTTCCTGATCATCTGGGATCCAATGCCGATACGAAATACCCCAAACTGTTGTTGAAGAGCAGTGTTTAGTAGGGGTATTCTTGTGACGTTTTTTGAGAATCATTATGCTGTATAAACTCGGGCTACCATTTGCCCAAGTAACACAAGAACATCTTGTACTTTACTGTAAAAATTGTTGAAAATTACTTTTATGTAAACAGTTAATGATTTGATAATCATATGCTTTAATTACTAGAGTATAATTGAAGGTATTGTCGCATTGTAAAAATAACACTATTGCCTCTTACACACCGATTGCTGCCGTGATCAATGGACAAGTTGTGCCAGACACAGCGGGAGTCCTTACATCGTGTAGTAATGACGGTTCTGGGTTCCAGGTAAGTATACTTTTATGTGCTATAAACGTTTAAATCTACATTTCCATATCCTTTACGGTATTTATGACATTAAATACAATACACTTTCATAAATTTATACCTACTTTTATGATCCCGAAGGGAGAGCATAAAGTCGCCGCTTTGTCCGTTTGTCCGTCCGTTGTGCTTGTCCGGAGCATAACTTGAAAACTCTTGGACATAATTTGTTTTAAATGCACACCATGGTAGAGGGCATTTAGGCGAAGTGCAGTGCCAAAGAACCATTACTCTGCCCGTTTTTGAATTATTTCCACTTTTAGAAAATTTTGTTCAGGACATAACTCTAAAACTACAAGAGATATTAATATTAAACTTTGTTGGCAGATAGATCTCATTGTGTAAATGTGTAATGCACAAAAACCGTAATACTGCCTTGCCTAATTTTGGAGTTATTGCCCTTTGTTTATATTTACATAATTAACTTTGTCCAGGACATAGCTCGGTAAGTATAATAGATATGAATAAGACACTTAGTGGGTAGATATAACTCATTTGGTACATGTGCAGTGCAAAAAAAACCAACATAACTCTGCCTTGCCTAATTTTGGAGTTATTGTCCTTTTTCCATTTTTTCACTTTGAACTTTGTCCGAGACATAGCTCTCAACTATAAGAGACATCAACAATAAACTTTGTATGTAGATAAATGCCATTAAATAGAAGTACAGTGCAAAAGAACCGTAACTCTGCTTTCCTAAATTTTGGGGTTATTCCCTTACACTTTTAACTTTGTCCAGGACATAACTCTGACACTGTAAGAGAGATGAACCAGAAACGTTGTAAGTAGATAGATCCCGTAAGGTATATGATCAGTGCAAAAGAACCGTAACTATGCCTTGTCTAATTTTTTGAGTTATTGCCCTTTGTTCCTTTCTTCATTTTGAACTTTATCCAGAACAAAACTACAAGAGATATTAACACAAAACTCTGTAGGTACATAGATTTCATGAAATAAAAGTGCATTGCAAACCTCATTTTTGGAGTTTTTGCCCCTTTTCAAATTTAACACTGTGAACTTTGTCCGGGAAATTACTGTAAAAATTCAAGAGGTATCAACAAGAAACTAAGTCGGTAGATAGATCTCATTGAGTAAAAGAGCAGTGCAAAGTACAGTAATTCTGCCATGCCTTATTTTGGAATAATTGCACTTTGAACTTTGGACACAACTACAAGAGGTAAACTTTCCTAAGTCCAAAACCTATTCGGGGAGCATCAACCGGTTCAAACCGTCAAACTTTATTCGACAATTTCATTGCTCATCTTTTTCAAATCCAAAATATAGAGAATGGTTTAAATTTAATAAATATTACATTATGACTATCCTAGGGTATATAGTGAGTAAACAGATTAAAGAATGAAAGTCAAAATATGTTAACGTTTCAAAAATTCAATTTAATGTTATAATATACTTTTCATGACCGACAATTTACATGACCTGAGGAAACTTCTATAAATATCCACCGAAACTTACCTGTGACTGTCAATATATAAACAAGGCAGGGGCAGTCTTTTTAAATTTATCGCAAATCCTTTATTAACTGTTGGTCAATCATCATTATAACAATCAATCTTTTGTAAAATATTGTAAGTTCAGCTGAACTTGACAATGGAAAACTGACCATAAGGTCATGCTGGTATCGACATATTTGTATAACAAACATTCATTCTTTCAGATGATTCAACAGAGGTGCAGTGCGTCGCCACAGGTTCTTACAGTGGATGGTACGATCGGAGTTGATCCAAACAGCTATTATGTTATGTTTAAGATATGAGCTCATATCACAATTTTGAATGAATTAAGCTGTTAAACAAATACAATTAAGAAAAACTAAAACAGTTTCATGTTTAATTGCCTTATCATGTATTTAGTTGTTGTTCGATTCTTAACTATTTGATCATCGAGGGGGATGCCCGGGCCCAGATAGTAAAGATCGTTAAATTCAAACCTCTTGCTCCTCACCGATGTGGGTTCACCTATGTGTGGGTTCGATTACCGACAGGGACTTTTGATTCTTTCACGTGAGCAAACTATTTAGCTACCTGAGATCTTCCTCCACCAGTAAAGCTTGAAAGCTTGTGAGAGGTAAACCCAAACATAAATAAAATAATAAAAAAATCAACATGAACATTTGAATACATCATGTCAGTGTCCGAACATAATTCAGAAAGTTTTGGAGTTTACCTATTTTTATCTGGGACAAAATATATCAGTTTCTTTGTTTTAGTACAGTTTTCCCTATGATTTCTTTTTGTTAAAGTTGTCAATTAAGTAAAATGAGTTTAGAAATATGAAAGGTATCACTGTAAGGCTCGATATACTTGTCTAACTATCATGGCAAGGCACAGTTGTTTCGCAATGGCCATTATTTTAAAAGCTATATTTTTTTGATTTAGGCTCAATTTGAAGGATAGAAAAATATCAACATAAAGGCATAAATACATTATAATCATGACAATAGACAGACGTAAAGTGTGCTTTAAAAATCAATATTTTTTAGAGCTGTCACACATTGACACTTTTATTTTTTTCATAAATTTGGTAATTGATCACACCCGTTTAACTCACAACGAGTGAAAAATGTCAATCGGTTAAAAATGTTGTGAGCAACTTCCGTTCCTCGTTGTGAGCACCCATCTTTGACGTAAGACACGATAAACAAAGTGAGTTTTTTTTATAATTTTTGAAGATTACAGACATTAATGTAAAATATCGAAATGCAGTTAGATAGCGATGTGTTTTCTGAGTATGCACATGTAAAGATATTGCCTGTTGATGGACAATTTGATGGAAATACCGTACGACGCAGTCACTCGGGTTAGCAGGAAAACTGGAGACAACTTCTCTTTGGGCCTTATTGAACATTGAAAACGTCGATTCTTTTGACGTTTTGTGCATTCTAACCTAAAACAGATGCCCACAAGTCTTCAGCGAAAATTATGATCTGAAAGTTTTCATAAAAACGATGATATACCCTTTTTTGCTTTAATCCTCGTTGTGAGCACCATAACCTCATTTAACCAATACCGCTTATGTATCGTACAAAAATCAAAAGGACTACACAAGATAAAGATTCAAAATATCTTGAAAAAACTCTTATCAGCATACGACACCAATTAAACTAGTCAAATCATTACGCCATACAAAAGAGTATTATATGCAAATACTGTCAAATGTAGGTTTTGTACAATACTAATACAATATTAGTAATCTAATAATCTCAATATTACATGATTCAGGGTTTTATATTGCATATAAGAGGACATTATTTACCTTTTGCAAATGCATATAAATTTGCGAGTTATGAAGATGAAAGGCCGTTTTATTTCAACAACGTACAGTACATGATTAGACACTAAAATTATCTCAAAGCTGATAAAACTTCAACCTTTGCTTGATAAAAAATCATTTTTAAACTTTAAAAGTGAAGGTACGTAGTATATTTAATCAGATTTAGTTTGAAATAAAATAAGATTTGTATATTTAATTATTAAGACATTGCATTTATTACGCTTCATTATTTAATCTTACTGAAAGTTATTCCCAGTTTGTTAAAAGATAATGAACTTGTAATTTCAGTTAAATTTGATTAAATGAAAGCAGCATACATTTAATGAAAAATGGCTAATGCCCTTTAGCGGTGCATTAACATTTGCAGAAACCAGAGGACGAATTTAAAGTAATTTAGACGTAATTTGATTTCAGAAGTTATTTTCTGTCACTTAACATCAGATGTATGAATAGATATAGAGTACATGTATTTAGTCGTTACAATCCCATTTAGGAAGTTATAATATCATAAACTATCAAATATATTCAAATATTTTTTAAATATCAAATTATATATTGCTCTCGTTTGAGTTAATAGTCTATCACACTTAAAGATATACTATATGGCTCAAATTTGATATCAGAAAATTTTATGATTGCTACACAGTCTCTTTATAAATATGAAATAAACATGTTTCGACTTCAAACAAAGTTAATAAGTCATGTTCAAAACTCTACACACATAGGTCGTCACAATATGATTATATAGTGTCATTAAAAAACTGGCAGTTTTTTTTATGAAAAGTTCAACTTTACTTGTCCTGTATTAGACAACGTGACTTCCAAAGTATTTTGTTATTCATTTTTAGTTATAAATTCAGTAAGAATTTTATAGGTTTTAATAAATTTCTTCGATTGAAATATTTTACTCAAAGATGAGCATAGTATATCTAGTATATAAAATTTTCTAACATGTGGGTACGAAGAATTAATGATATAATGTGGGTTATCTTTTTGTCGTAGCTCAATGGATTACATATGGATTACAGTTGCTGTTTTTCTTGTGTCGACAGCAGGTGCAGCAACCGGGGAAACAAATGGCATGTACCATTTATTACTGCACCTTTGTAACGTCTCTTTTCATTGGATAATCGTGACGTTTATATAGTTTTATATACATGGCTGCTATTAATTGACGATGAAATCTTCTTTTTTTCTATAAAAAGGAGGTTTGATGTATTATGAATTAGTGATAAATATTCCTCCGTATATATGACGACTCAGGCTATATTTCAAAACAACCGTTTATATATGCCTCATATAATCTGTTAAAAATATTTATAACTAATACTAAATATGCACTGTCTTCATTATTTTGTTTTACAATCTTTCTTTATTCATTACTGGTTATACATCTATACAAACTATACAAAGTAGCGAGTTTTTACCAATTTTACTATGGTAAACATATAATAAATAACATAGAGGATATTGAATGAGTGTAGGTTTAATACTAAATTTATTGAACGAATTTAATAAAATCATATTATGTGAGCCTCTGACGAGCGTAATATTGTTGTATTCAACTCGTTCAACAAATTAAGTAATTAATCTACACGAATGAAATATTCTGTTGATCACATATATTAAACGAACGGTAAAATTGTTAACAAGAGTCATTTCTCTATTTCGCCTATAGTATAACGCTAACATTAGCAAACTTTAACGCTAAGTTTTTAGTGCAAATGACGTCACGTCAAAGTGGTATTACACTATGAGTGGGCAATCTTAATGAAGCTGCTGGGAACCCGACAAATCGCCCGATTCCTTAAAAATTGTTACTACACACTATCAATGGATTTTTTTTCAAAAATGTCAATCGAACTGTCAGTCATACGTTTAGATTTTTTCACAAAATTTATAAAAAGTTTCTTACTTGTTTGGCGCCAACTAGTTAACTGTTAAAGCCTGATTAAAAAAAATCATCTCCATTTTGAGAGTTACAAATACATGCAAAGCTACCCAAAAATGTTTAGTGTCGTATAACGGAGAAAGAACTCACGGATGTAACATACTTTTAATATACAAATACAAACACACAAGTGTACGAGTGGAATACCAAAGCCAAACTGCTCGACTGAATCTCTAGCCCAAAATATATAGTGACAGTTTACACATAAAATGTTATGAAATCTAGCCGACTTACAAATACGTTATCTACCATTTGACATAAGCTCAGTTTGTATGTATCTTGCACTATAATACACATAAATCATGTCATGTTCCAGAGATCACATTATGAAATAAAAACCCTAATATATGTATATACATGTTGACTTGTCATTCTTTTTGAATATAGCATGTATGACTAATTAGCCTGTGCAATCAACAATACGACATTAGTTTCGGGTAAAAAACCAAAGATACTGCTCATTTCCCAAATAAAAAAAAACAAGAAAGAATTACAATGACAGAGAAATATCAAAAGTTTTCAGCAATTTCAAAACTATAATACATTTTATTGGGGCCATTGTTCAAATATGTCCCCTTACCCCCCTAAATGGTGTTTCTGATTTGTCAACCACTTGATAAGCGCTTGAACGTAAGAACCAGCTGCACTTTGTTTATGTATAACTCTTCTAATGCATTTATCTTTTCTTTGAAATGTATTTAAAGATGCTTTGAATACTGTCAACTACATTGAATCTTAGGGTCGGGGATTAAAACCAAGTAACGTCAATTTATCTTCTTTCATATACTTTTAACATTATTTATATATAATATATAAATAATGTTATTACATGTATCAGGAAAAAAGTGTTTAATTTTTTAACCCACACGAATGCTGATCCAAGGATTCCAACATGTTTACCACCGTGTCACTGATAGTTGTGTCACTAATTGTTTATATAATAATAATCATTTAATTTTACCCATGAAATATGGTGCTATATCAGTCAAATATATTTCATATTTTTTAAAAATAAATATGAAATATAAATATGAAAGAAGGCGGAGTTAAAAGTCATATTTATTTTAAGGGACTTCTTTCGCCATTTTGTTTGAAAAATCTGATAAATACAAAACAACTTTCTGTTGAATTTTGCTTTGAAAACTATCTAGAATGATAGAAATAGTCTAACTAAGAAAATAAATCCGAATTCAGTTATTAACGCTGTACAGACGTTTAAACAGTTGTTTAAGTGACGTCACAATGTAGCGCCAAATATCGCGTGCAAAACAAGACGCAATTATATATTACTGTGCGCTGTACAATTGCAATTGCGTAGCAAGCAAAGGGATTCATAACAATCTTCGTTGATAATGAAATTAAATAAAAAGGTTATTTTTCGTTTTTCGTCCGGCTCGTGAAAATATGTGGTATTTAGTCATGTTTCGTGAAAATATATTCCATATTTCACTCAAACGAAAAAATATCCTCATAATATTTCTTCATGGTTAATTATTTTACATTTCAGCTAAATTCAGTAGATTTCTTACTGATTACAACAAAGTGGGTATGATTTATCAAAATATTTTTAGTATTTTAGTATAGCAAACAAACAAGTGTATATTATTTTCATCTGTACACGTCTTTTACATCCTTGTACTTATGTTAAGTGTACGCTTTAGAAATACAACAATTACCTTGAAATGTCTATAGTTGATTTTATCAAACAATACAATAACAATTCTGAAAAAAGGACAAAACAAAACTGTTAGGAAGACTTTTCAAAGAATATTAATTCGAGTCCACTTCCTGGAACAAACCAGTACTAGTGTCTTATAAGGAAAATGATTAATATAATTTGCAAGAACTTGTTTCGCCTTTCTTAACTTGTTCTTGCAGAATTTATAGATTGCACTAAATTATATGTAGTATAGATATACTGATATGCTATCTCTTTATTTAGACCATTGTTCAAGAAATCCGTGTCAACACGGGGGCACTTGCGAAAATCACCATTCGCACACGGAATGTAGGTGCACAGATGCTTACACAGGGATTTTTTGTGAAACATGTATGTCATCTTTTAATCTTGTTTTATTAGCATGTAATAATTATTACTCACTATTATAATGCTATTGTAGCTAGAAAATGACAATATAAAGATTCTATTTGTAGTCACTTTTTTAACAATTAAAAGGCCTTACAAGAATAAACACACAAAAACCTACAAAATAAAAAAAGCAAACAAACAAAAATACCATAGACAGAATAACGCACTGCGCTGGATTCTAGTTTTTAATAGAAAAATCCATTTTTACGTAAGAATCGTTCCATATGTTTCATTCAAGTAAAACAAAACTGTTCCTCCCCTTTTAACGAATGAGGACTTAAAATAATTTTCGCCCCCTCTTTGTATGTGTTGTGTATATGTGAAAAATGAAAGTGTACGTAAATTATACAGTACAAACAAATCTTTGCTTATAAGGGACCGAGAAATTTACAAGACAATTTAGTTCATACTCATTTCAATGCCAAATTCATGGTTGGTTCAGTATCTCAATGCTGTCGACCTCGTTGTATTCATTGTAATAATATTGTTGAATCCAATAATTTTTCAAGTACTACTTTACCTAAAGAATTTCCAATAAAACGTTATTTTTTATGTATATCATATATAAAGTGCATAAACGATCAATAGAAAGATGCATGATGATGAAACATAATGAATAACATTAATTACCTGTGAAGGACATAAAATACGCCTTGATAATTAAATAAATAAGACAAACAATTTCTGGCGCAAACCTAGAAAAATATTTATATCAAAGTGCACATGCGTAAGGTGGTTTTTTTCGGGAAGTTTGTAAAAACTGAGGCCTGGCATGCAAATTATGTCGAAATGAAAAATAAGTAATTAGTTGTTATGATGAAAAGATGTTGAAATGGAATAATAAAGGAATGTGGGATAATGGATTGTTTATCAGACTGTAGAGAAACATAGATAACAGACAAATACACAAGATATATATATACAGATACAAGCACAAAACGATACATAAAAACGATATTCGTAACTGTAGTATGCGCTGCTGTCAGTTATGATAAGCCCCGCCTCCTATGTATAATGCATGCATGCTCTGCCTCTCTGATACTTGTAGTTAGTTCTTATAATACACTTGTACAGTAAACATTAAAAGCTAGAAACTATCCTTCGGGTCTTTGTTATCAAACAATCCCTTTTTAGGGTCTGGTTCTATTTAGAACATTTAGAACATTACAGTAACTAATAACGAAACACTAATATCGATCACATGACACTGAGTTAGTTAGTTAGTAAGTTAGTTAGTTAGTTAGTTAGTTAGTTAGTTAGTTAGTTAGTTAGTTAGTTAGTTACTGACTTGTTATGTTATTAAATATGTTATTTCCCTTTTAATATCTCAGTAAAAGATCACTGTGCAAGTCATCCCTGTCAACATGGTGGAACATGTCACAATGAGAAGTCTTATCACCTTTTATCAGGGTCTGAATACAGTTATAGATGCGATTGTCAAGCAGGCTGGATGGGTCATAGTTGTGAAATCGGTACTATTTTATTTCTGTATAAATTTTCTAACGGTGGCATAGAGGTGACATTTGCAGTATTTTTTCTATCTTGAGGTCACATGCTCCGCGCCCACAGGCGTGGAGCTATTTGTGTGAACAGTGCATTCAATAAGTAAAATTATGCAAAAAAAACCCCCCAAAAAACAAAACAAAACATCCGGAATAATGTACAATAGTATTTTATCTGAATAGAGCATGACCTCTGTGTGTGAGTGTTTTGGTACGGTAACTGTGATGAGCGCATCTTTTTTGCGCGGAGCATCTAAGTTGCTGCTGTATTGCAACAACATTTGTACTTGCTATCTTTACACTTCAAGATGTTGTCTTATGGCTACAACTTAATAAGTTGTGGCCACAGTATAAAATGATACTGCAAATATCACCTCTTCGCCATCGTATTTTCTAGGATATTTGCTGTTTCTGTTTAGTTGAATGCTAGCGGTTAAACGTCATTTCAAAATGCTTATGCGGCGATTGTTTTGAAAAAGTCAACATATTTGCATTACAATTCATTTTCGACTTGCATTTCAATGACGAGTTTTTTCTGTCACGATTTTATTTCACTTGGAAATGATGTTAGAACATTTAAACAAAAGACAGTGCTTCATAGAATTCTAAAGGTCATTCGAAAACAACTATAATCAAAAAGATTTTGTTTCAATTTTTTGTCTTTTTTTTCTTTTCTTTATTTTTCTTTTACTTGATTGGTCAGATATCAGCGGTCAACCTACCTTACCCGCCTTCTTGTTAAACTTATCAGTGGTAATCAATTTCTACGCGAGTGACTGACTAATTATGACATTAACAAATCAAATGCAGTAGAAAAGAAAGGTATCACCTGAATTTGGCAATAATATTTAACGCTTATTAATTAATTCAATGTAAATAACATTTGTCACATTCTTTGTTTTAATCATCGATAGTTGATCCCTGTTCAAACAATCCATGCCAAAATAGCGGTACATGCCATCATTCTTTTCATCACCCACACGGATATTACTGCGCATGCGCGACCGGATATGTTGGAGATTATTGTGAAACAGGTATTTATATATCCCTTCTTTGACTTCTTTTTAAAAAATATGTTGTGGTGTATCCATTAATCTGGTACCTAGAATGAGACCAGTCAAGGATCAAATTTCAAATAATTAAAAAAATATATATCATAAGATAGAATTTCGCTATCGTTTATTCTTGAGGCGTTAATGTCTAGTAATGTCTAGATCGTTTAACTATTATTCAACAGAACTCACATTTCTAGACTTATTTGGCTAAGTGAATAATGTGAGTATGTGAGAAGTTCGCAGTTAACGGTGAGCTAAGGAAAAAGGCATTACGATTTATATAGGGAATTCAATGATCTGCTGTTATGCTCAGCTGGGTAAGCAATCTAGCAGAGCATTCCAAAATAAAGTATAGAAATGCTCTGCTGGTATGCACAGCTGGCTAGGCAATCTAGCGGAGCGTTCCAAAATATAGCGTAAAAATGCTTTGCTGTAATGCTCAGCTGGCTAAGCAATCTAGCGGGCCGTTCTAAAATATAGCGTAAAAATGCTCTGCTGGTATGCTCAGCTGGCTAAGCAATCAAGCGGGGCATTCCAAAATATAGTGCGAAAAATGCTCTGCTGGTATGCTCAGCTGGCTAAGCAATCAAGCGGGGCATTCCAAAATATAGTGTAAAAATGATCTGCTGGTATGCTCAGCTGGCTAGGCAATCTAGCAGGGCATTCCTACATATAGTGTAAAAATGCTCTGCTGTTATGCTCAGCTAGCTAAGAAATCTAGCGGGCCATTCCAAAATATAGTGCGAAAAATGCTCTGCTGGTATGCTCAGCTGGCTAAGCAATTAAGCGGGGCATTCCAAAATATAGTGTAAAAATGATCTGCTGGTATGCTCAACTGGCTAGACAATCTAGGAGGGCATTCCTACATATAGTGTGAAAAATGCTCTGCTGTTATGCTCAGCTGGCTAAGCAATCTAGCGGGGCAATCCAAAATATAGTGTAAAATGCTCCGTTGTTATGCTCAGCTGGCTAAGCAATCAAGCGAGGCATTCCTAAATATATTGTTAAAATGATGTGCTGGTATGCACAGCTGGCTAGGCAATCTAGCAGGGCATTCCTATATATAGTGTAAAAATGCTCTGCTGTTATGCTCAGCTGGCTAAGCAATCTAGCAGGGCATTCCTTAATATAGTGTTAAAAATGCTCAGATGGCTAGGCAATCCAGCAGAGCATTCTAAAAATTAGTGTAAAAATGTTCTGCCGGAATGCTGAGCTGTTTAGGCAAACTAGCAGGGCATTCTTAAATAAAGTATTTTTTTTTCTGCTGAAATGCCGAGCTGGCAGGGCATTCTTAAATACAGAGTAAATATTTTTCTCTTTTACTCCTTATGCATCCACTTGTAATCCTTAAGCCTCTGACAATTTTATTTTTTGTTGCGAGCTCTTTTTCCCTGGTCTTTGTCTGCGCCTTTGACTGACATCCTCGAAGACTTCCAGGATTTTGGTAAAAATGGATTGATAGCTTATTTTGGGTTCTAGTAACCCTCAGGAGTTTATTTCGTTTGTCTGCAAATGATTATTTGGCACCCGTAGATTTTCTGAAATATTTAGTGCCAATGCAGATAATGACATTTTTTACGTCTACGGGACCCTTAAGTGTCTATTTCTTTGGTCTGCGACTGATTATGGTACAATCGCAGACTTTCAGGAATTTTCGATGTTAATGCAGATATTGACATTTGTGAATTCTAAGGACCATCTAGAGTCCATTTCGTTGGTCTTCGACTGTTTCTAGAACACTCGAAGACTTTGAGATATTTTAGGTGCCAATGGGGATAATGACATTTTTACTTCAAAAGGACCCTCCTGAGTCTATTTCGTTGGTCTGCGACTGATTCTGAGTCATTCGTAGACTTTCAGGAACTTTGGTGTCAATGCAGATAATGATATTTCTGACTTATTGGGACTTTCCAGAGTCCATTTTTTTGGGGCCTGCGACTGATTCTGAGGCACTCACAGATTTTCAGGAATTTTTGATGTCAAGGCAGATAATAACATTTTTTACTTCTAGGGACCATCCAAGGTCCATTTTTTCGGTCTGCAACTTATTCTTGGACAGTCGCAAACTTTCAGCACTTTTTGGTGCCAATAGAGATAATTACAATTTTGACATCTTTTGTCCATCCAGAGACTATTTCGTCGGTCTGCGACTGATTATTGGTCACTTTCAAACTTTCAGGAATTTAAGGGCTAATGCAGATAATGACATTTTATTGTAAAAATGCTCTGCTTCTGACTAACGGGGTTCTTAAAATTAAAAAATGTCATGATCTGGAATGGCACCAAACATCCTGAAAGTCTGCGAGTCTCAAAGAATAAGTCGCAGACCAAAGAAATGAACTCTGGTGGGTCACTAGAAGTCAAAAATGTCATTATCTCCATTGGCACCACTGATTTCTGAAAGTCAGCGAGTGTGCCAGAATCAGTCGCAGACAAGAAAAATAGACTCTGGCGGGTCCCTTGATGTAAAACTTGCCATCATCTCTATTGGCACCAAACTTTCCTAAAAGTATGCGAGTGTCCAACAATACGCCGCAGGCCAAGAAACTGGACTCTTAAAGGTCCCTTGAAGTAAAAAATATGATTATTTCTATTGGCACCAACCATTCCTGAAAGTCTGCGAGTGTCCCAGAATCAGTCGCAGACCAACAAAATGATGGAATCTTGAATGTCCCTAGAAGTCTAAATTGTCAATATCAGCACTGGCATGAAAGAATTCTGAAAGTCTGCAAGTGTCCCAAAATCATTTGCAGATCAGTGAATTGAACGTGGTGGGTCGCTAGAAGTCAAAAATGTCATTATTTCTATTTGCACCACTGATTCCTGAAAGTCTGCAAGTGTCCAAGAATCAGTCGAAGACAAGAAAAATCGACTCGGACGGGTCCCTTGAAGTAAAAGTTACCATCATCTCTATTGGCACCAAACTTTCCTGAAAGTCTGCGAGTGTCCAACAATACGCCACAGGCCAAGGAAATGGACTCTTTAAGGTTCCTAGAAGTCAAAATATGATTATTTTCATTGGCACCAACCATTCCTGAAAGTCTGCGAGTGTCCCAGAATCAGTCGCAGACCAACAAAATGGACTATTGAATGTCCCTAGAAGTCTAACTTGTCAATATCAGCATTGGCACCAAAATTTCTGAAAGTCTGCGAGTGTCCATCAAAATGTCGAAGGACAATGAAGTTGTCTCTTTAAGGTCCCTAGAAGTTAAAAAATATCATTACTTCTATTGGCACCAAAAATTCGTCTGCGAGTGCCTCAGAAGTGCCTACAAGTCGAAACTGTCAATAAAACGTTGGCAACAATAAGTCCTGGAACTCAGAATCAGCCTGCCATCTGACCATTTTAGCAGAGCATGTTAATACTATAATGCAGAATGCACCGCAAGATTCCTTATCAAAAACAGCATTTTCACACTATTTTTTAGAATGTTCTGCTAGGTTGCCTAGCCAGCTCGGAATATAACGCAAATTTAATAATATATTTATGAATGTCCCGCTATATTGCTTTGCCAGCTAAGAATTCCAGCAAGCATTTTACACTATATTAGGGAATGTCCTGCTAGATTGCCAAGACAGCTGGGTATTATAGAACAGCATTTTAACACTATATTTATGAATACACTGCTAGATTGCCTAGCCAGCTTAGCATTCCACCAGAGCATTTTTTCACTATATTGAGGAATGCCCTGCTAGATTGCCTAGTCAGCTAAGCATTCCATTATGCCAGTTTTACACTATATTTTGGAATACCCTGCTAGATTTCCTAACCAACTGAGCATTCCACCAGAGCATTTTTACACTATATTTAGGAATGCCCTGCTAGATTGCCTAGCCAGCTTAGCATTCCAGCAGAGCATTTTTACACTATATTTAGTAATGCCCTGCTAGATTGCCTATCTAGCTAAGCATTCCACAAGAGCATTTTTCTACTATATTTATGAATGCTCTGCTATATTGCCTAGCCAATTTAGCATTCCAGCGGAGCATTTTAATACTATATTTAGTAATGCACTGCTAGATTGCCTAGCCAGCTAAGCATTACAGCAGAGCATTTAAACACTATATTTAGTAATGCACTGCTAGATTGCCTATACAGCTTAGCATTCCTGCAGAACATTTTTACACTATATTTGGTGACGCCCTGCTAGACTGCCTAGCCAGCTTAGCATTCCAGCAGAGCATTTTGCACTATATTTAGTAATGCACTGCTAGATTGCCTAGCCAGTTTAGCATCCCAGCAGAGCATTTTAACACTATATTTAGTAATGCACTGCTAGATTGCCTATCAAGCTTAGCATTCCAGCAGAGCAGTTAAACACAATATTTAGTAATGCACTGCTAGATTGCCTAGCCAGCTTAGCATTCCAGCAGAGCATTTTTACACTATATTTAGTAACGCCCTGCTAGATTGCCTAGCAAGCTTAGCATTGCAGCAGAGCCCTGCTTGATTGCCTAGCCAGCTTAGCATTCCAGCACAGCATTTTTACACTATATTAAGGAATGTCCTGCTAGATTGCCTAGCCAGCTTTACATTCCACCAGAGCATTTTTTCTCTTTATTAAGGAATGCTCTGCTGTATTGCCTAGCAAGCTTAGCATTCAAGCAGAGCATTTTTCACTATATTTTGTAACGCCTTGCTAAGATTGCCTAGCCAGGCTGAAGCAAATTTCAGTAGAGCATTTTTTACACTTATATTTAGTAATGCCCTGCTAGATTGCCTTGCCAGCTCAGCATTCCACTATATTTAGTAATGCCCGACTTAGCTTTCCAGCAGAGCATTTATACGCTATATTAAGTAATGCCCTGCTACATTTTCTAGCCAGCTTAGCATTCCAGCAGAGCATTCTAACACTATATTTAGTAATGCACTGCTAGATCACGTAACCAGCTGAGCATTCCAGCAGAGCATTTTTTCACTATTGCTAGGAATGCTCCGCTAGATTGCCAACACAGCTGAGTATTGCAGCAGAGCATGTTTACACTTTGTTTCGGAATGCCCTGCTAGATGCCCAAAACAGCTGAGCATTACAGCAGATCATTGACTTCCCTATATCAATTGAAATGCCTTTTTGCTTAGCTCACTGTTCACTGCTAACTTCTCATACATAATTTGAATGTTATCTGACAACTGGCTACGTTATAATGTTCGAATATTTGTCAAAATCAATCCGTTGTCGCAAAAGAACTTATTTAACTTCATTATCTTAAGAACTGTTTGTTTCCAATAAATACTATGCCGGAATGCTGAGCTGTTTAGGCAAACTAGCAGGGCATTCTTAAATAAAGTATAATTTTTTTCTCTGCTGAAATGCCGAGCTGGCAGGGCATTCTTAAATACAGAGTAAATATTTTTCCTCTTTTACTCCTTATGCATCCACTTGTAATCCTTAAGCCTCTGACAATTTTATTTTTTGTTGCGTGCTCTTTTTCACTGGTCTTTGTCTGCGCCTTTGACTGACATCCTCGAAGACTTCTAGGATTTTGGTAAAAATGGATTGATAGCTTATTTTGGGTTCTAGTAACCCTCAGGAGTTTATTTCGTTTGTCTGCAAATGATTATTTGGCACCCGTAGATTTTCTGAAATATTTAGTTCCAATGCAGATAATGACATATTTTACGTCTACGGGACCATTAAGTGTCTATTTCTTTGGTCTGCGACTGATTATGGTACAATCGCAGACTTTCAGGAATTTTTGATGTTAATGCAGATATTGACATTTGTGAATTCTAAGGACCACCCAGAGTCCATTTTGTTGGTCTTCGACTGTTTCTAGAACACTCGAAGACTTTGAGATATTTTAGGTGCCAATGGGGATAATGACATTTTTACTTCACAAGGACCCTCCTGAGTCTATTTCGTTGGTCTGCGACTGATTCTGAGTCATTCGGAGACTTTCAGGAATTTTGGTGTCAATGCAGATAATGATATTTCTGACTTATTGGGACTTTCCAGAGTCCATTTTTTTGGTCTGCGACTGATTCTGAGGCACTCACAGATTTTCAGGTATTTTTTGATGTCAAGGCAGATAATAACATTTTTTACTTCTATGGATCATCCAATGTCCATTTTTTCGGTCTGCGACTTATTCTTGGACAGTCGCAAACTTTCAGCACTTTTTGGTGCCAATAGAGATAATTACAATTTTGACATATTTAGTCCATCCAGAGACTATTTCGTTGGTCTGCGACTGATTATTGGTCACTTTCAGACTTTCAGGAATTTAAGGGCTAATGCAGATAATGACATTTTATTGTAAAAATGCTCTGCTTCTGACTAACGGGGTTCTTAAAATTAAAAAATGTCATGATCTGGAATGGCACCAAACATCCTGAAAGTCTGCGAGTCTCAAAGAATAAGTCGCAGACCAAAGAAATGAACTCTGGTGGGTCACTAGAAGTCAAAAATGTCATTATCTCCATTGGCACCACTGATTTCTGAAAGTCAGCGAGTGTCCCAGAATCAGTCGCAGACAAAAAAAATGGACTCTGGCGGGTCCCTTGAAGTAAAACTTGCAATTATCTCTATTGGCACAAAACTTTCCTGAAAGTATGCGAGTGTCCAACAATACGCCATAGGCCAAGAAACTGGACTCTTAAAGGTCCCTTGAAGTAAAAAATATGATTATTTCTATTGGCACCAACCATTCCTGAAAGTCTGCGAGTGTCCCAGAATCAGTCACAGATCCGTGAATTGAACTCTGGTGGGTCGCTAGAAGTTCAAAAATGGCCATTATTTCTATTTGCACCCCTGATTCCTGAAAGTCTGCAAGTGTCCAGAATCAGTCCGAAGACAAGAAAATTCGACTCGGACCGGACCTTGAAGTAAAATTACCATCATCTCTATTGGCACCAAACTTTCCTGAAAGTCTGCGAAGTGTCCCAACAATAACCCACAGGGCCAAGAAAATGACTCTTTAAGGTCCCTAGAAGTCAAAAATATGATTATTTCCATTGGCACCAACCATTTCCTTAAAGTCTGTCGAATGTCCCAGAATCAGTCGGCAGACCAACAAAATGGACTATTGAATGTCCCTAGAAAGTCTAACTTGTCAATATCAGCATTGGCACCAAAATTCCTGAAAGTCTGCGGAGTGTCAATCAAAAATGTCGCAGTTACAATGAAGTTGTCTCTTTAAGGTCCCTAGAAGTTTAAAAAATATCATTACTTCTATTTGGCACCAAAAATTTCGTTCTGCGCAGTGCCTCAGAAATGCGTACCAAGTCGAAAACTGTCCAATAAAAAAAACGTTGGCAACAATAAGTCCTGGAACTCAAATTTCAGCCGCCATCTGACCATTTTTAGCAGAGCATGTATAATACATATAATGCAGAATGCACCGCAAGATTCCTTATCAAAAACAGCATTTTCACACTATTTTTTAGAATGTTTCTGCTAGGTTGCCTAGCCAGCTCGGAATATAACGCAAATTTAATAATATATTTATGAATGTCCCGCTATATTGCGTTTGCCAGCTAAGAATTCCAGCCAAGCATTTTACACTATATTAGGGAATGTCCTGCTAGATTGCCAAGACAGCTGGGTATTATAGAACAGCATTTTAACACTATATTTATGAATACACTGCTAGATTGCCTAGCCAGCTTAGCATTCCACCAGAGCATTTTTTCACTATTATTTGAGGAATGCCCTGCTAGATTGCCTAGTCAGCTAAGCATTCCATTATGCCAGTTTTACACTATATTTTGGAATACCCTGCTAAATTTCCTAACCAAACTGAGCATTCCACCAGAGCATTTTTACACTATTATTTTAGGAATTGCCCTGCTATTTATTGCCTAGCCAGCTTAGCATTCCAGCAGAGCATTTTTAGATTATATTTTAGTAATGCCCCTAGATTGCATATCTAGCTAAGCATACCACAAGAGCATTTTTCTACTATATTTAGGAATGCTCTGCTATATTGCCCTAGCCAATTTAGCATTCCAGCGGGAGCATTTTAATACATATTTAGTAATGCACTGCTAGATTGCCTAGCCAGCTAAGCATTACAGGCAAAAAGGGGGGTGAGCATTTTTTAAACCCCCCACTTATTATTTTTTTTTTTTAGAGTAATTGCCCCCCACTGCTAGGATGGGCCTATACAAGCCTAAGCATTCCTGCAGAACATTTTTACAACTATATTTGTGACGTCCTGCTAGACTGCCTAGCCAGCTTAGCATTCTTCCAGCAGAGCATTTTGCACTTATATTTAGTAATGCACTGCTAGATTCCTAGCCAGTTTAGCCCATCCCCAGCAGAGCATTTTAACACTATATTAGTAATGCACTGCTAGATTGCCTATCAAGCTTAGCATTCCAGCAGAGAAGTTTAACACTATATTTAGTAATGCACTGCTAGATTGCCTAGCCAGCTTAGCATTCCAGCAGAGCCCTGCTTGATTGCCTAGCCAGCTTAGCATTCCAGCAGAGCATTTTTACACTATATTTAGGAATGCCCTGCTAGATTGCCTAGCCAGCTTAGCATTCCAGCAGAGCATTTTTTCACTATATTAAGGAATGTCCTGCTAGATTGCCTAGCCAGCTTTACATTCCACCCGAGCATTTTTTCTCTTTATTAAGGAATGCTCTGCTGTATTGCCTAGCAAACTTAGCATTCAAGCAGAGCATTTTTCACTATATTTTGTAGCGCCTTGCTAGATCGCCTTGCCAGCTGAGCATTTCAGTAGAGCATTTTTACACTATATTTAGTAATGCCCTGCTAGATTGCCTAGCCAGCTCAGCATTCCACTATATTTAGTAATGCCCGACTTAGCATTCCAGCAGAGCATTTATTACGCTATATTTAGTAATGCCTGCTACATTTTCTAGCCAGCTTCGCATTCCGGCCAGAGCATTCTTACACTATATTTAGTAATGCACTGCTAGATCACGTAACCAGCTGAGCATTCCAGCAGAGCATTTTTTTCACTATGCTAGGAATGCTCCGCTAAGATTGCCAACACAGACTGAGTATTGCAGCAGAGCATGTTTACACTTTGTTTCGGAATGCCCTGCTAGATGCCCAAAACAGCTGAGCATTACAGCAGATCATTGACTTCCCTATATAAATTGAAATGCCTTTTTGCTTAGCTCACTGTTCACTGCTAACTTCTCACATACATAATTTGAATGTTTTCTGACAACTGGCTACGTTATAATGTTCGAATATTTGTCAAAATCAATCCGTTGTCGCAAAAGAACTTATTTAACTGCATTATCTAAAGAACTGTTTGTTTCCAATAAATACAATGCGGAATGCTGAGCTGTTTAGGCAAACTAACAGGGCATTCTTAAATAAAGTATTTTTTTTCTGCTGAATGCCGAGCTGGCAGGGCATTCTTAAATACAGAGTAAATATTTTTCCTCTTTTACTCCTTATGCATCCACTTGTAATCCTTAAGCCTCTGACAATTTTATTTTTTGTTGCGTGCTCTTTTTCACTAGTCTTTGTCTGCGCCTTTAACTGACATCCTCGAAGACTTCCAGGATTTTGGTAAAAATGGATTGATAGCTTATTTTGGGTTCTAGTAACCCTCAGGAGTTTATTTCGTTTGTCTGCAAATGATTATTTGGCACCCGTAGAAATTCTGAAATATTTAGTGCCAATGCAGATAATGACATTTTTTACGTCTACGGGACCCTTAAGTGTCGATTTCTTTGGTCTGCGATTGATTATGGTACAATCGCAGACTTTTAGGAATTTTTGATGTTAATGCAGATATTGACATTTGTGAATTCTAAGGACCACCCAGAGTCCATTTCGTTGGTCTTCGACTGTTTCTAGAACACTCGAAGACTTTAAGATATTTTAGGTGCCAATGGGGATAATGACATTTTTACTTCATAAGGACCCTCCTGAGTCTATTTCGTTGGTCTGCGACTGATTCTGAGTCATTCGGAGACTTTCAGGAAATTTGGTGTCAATGCAGATTATGATATTTCTGACTTATTGGGACTTTCCAGAGTCCATTTTTTTGGTCTGCGACTGATTCTGAGGCACTCACAGATTTTCAGGAATTTTTGATGTAAAGGCAGATAATAACATTTTTTACTTCTAGGGACCATCCAAGGTCCATTTTTTTGGTCTGCGACTTATTCTTGGACAGTCGCAAACTTTCAGCACTTTTTGGTGCCAATAGAGATAATTACAATTTTGACATCTTTTGTCCATCCAGAGACTATTTCGTTGGTCTGCGACTGATTATTGGTCACTTTCAGACTTTCAGGAATTTAAGGGCTAATGCAGATAATGACATTTTATTGTAAAAATGCTTTGCTTCTGACTAACGGGGTTCTTAAAATTAAAAAATGTTATGATCTGGAATGGCACCAAACATCCTGAAAGTCTACGAGTCTCAAAGAATAAGTCGCAGACCAAAGAAATGAACTCTGGTGGGTCACTAGAAGTCAAAAATGTCATTATCTCCATTGGCACCACTGATTTCTGAAAGTCAGCGAGTGTCCCAGAATCAGTCGAAGACAAGAAAAATGGACTCTGGCGGGTCCCTTGAAGTAAAACTTGCCATCATCTTTATTGGCACCAAACTTTCCTGAAAGTATGCGAGTGTCCAACAATACGCCGCAGGCCAAGAAACTGGACTCTTAAAGGTCCCTAGAAGTAAAAAATATGATTATTTCTATTGGCACCAACCATTCCTGAAAGTCTGCGAGTGTCCCAGAATCAGTCGCAGACCAACAAAATGATGGAATTTTGAATGTCCCTAGAAGTCTAAATTGTCAATATCAGCACTGGCATGAAAAAATTCTGAAAGTCTGCACGTGTCCCAAAATCATTCGCAGATCAGTGAATTGAACTCTGGTTGGTCGCTAGAAGTCAAAAATGTCATTATTTCTATTTGCACCACTGATTCCTGAAAGTCTGCAAGTGTCCCAGAATCAGTCGAAGACAAGAAAATCGACTCGGACGGGTCCCTTGAAGTAAAAGTTACCATCATCTCTATTGGCACCAAACTTTCCTAAAAGTCTACGAGTGTCCAACAATGCGCCACAGGCCAAGGAAATGGACTCTTTAAGGTCCCTAGAAGTCAAAATATGATTATTTCCATTGGCACCAACCATTCCTGCGAGTGTCCCAGAATCAGTCGCAGACCAACACAATGGACTATTGAATGTCCCAAGAAGTCTAACTTGTCAATATCAGCATTGGCACCAAAATTCCTGAAAGTCTGCGAGTGTCCATCAAAATGTCGCAGGACAATGAAGTTGTCTCTTTAAGGTCCCTAGAAGTTAAAAAATATCATTACTTCTATTGGCACCAAAAATTCGTCTGCGAGTGCCTCAGAAGTGCCTACAAGTCGAAACTGTCAATAAAACGTTGGCAACAATAAGTCCTGGAACTCAGAATCAGCCTGCCATCTGACCATTTTAGCAGAGCATATTAATACTATAATGCAGAATGCACCGCAAGATTCCTTATCAAAAACAGCATTATCACACTATTTTTGAGAATGTTCTGCTAGGCTGCCTAGCCAACTCGGAATATAACGCAAATTTAATAATATATTTATGAATGTCCCGCTATATTGCTTTGCCAGCTAAGAATTCCAGCAAGCATTTTACACTATATTAGGGAATGTCCTGCTAGATTGCCAAGACAGCTGGGTATTACAGAACAGCATTTTAACACTATATTTATGAATACACTGCTAGATTGCCTAGCCAGCTTAGCATTCCACCAGAGCATTTTTTCACTATATTGAGGAATGCCCTGCTAGATTGCCTAGTCAGCTAAGCATTCCATCAGAGCAGTTTTACACTATATTTAGGAATACCCTGCTAGATTTCCTAACCAACTGAGCATTCCACCAGAGCATTTTTACACTATATTTAGGAATGCCCTGCTAGATTGCCTAGCCAGCTTAGCATTTCCAGCAGAGCATTTTTACACTATATTTAGTAATGCCCTGCTAGATTGCCTATCTAGCTAAGCATTCCACAAGAGCATTTTTCTACTATATTTAGGAATGCTCTGCTATATTGCCTAGCCAATTTAGCATTCCAGCGGAGCATTTTAATACTATATTTAGTAATGCACTGCTAGATTGCCTAGCCAGCTAAGCATTCTAGCAGAGCATTTAAACACTATATTTAGTAATGCACTGCTAGATTGCCTATACAGCTTAGCATTCCTGCAGAACATTTTTACACTATATTTGGTGACGCCCTGCTAGACTGCCTAGCCAGCTAAGCATTCCAGCAGAGCATTTAACACTATATTTAGTAATGCACTGCTAGATTGCCTAGCCAGTTTTGCATCCCAGCAGAGCATTTTAACACTATATTTAGTAATGCACTGCTAGATTCCCTATCAAGCTTAGCATTCCAGCAGAGCAGTTTAACACTATATTTAGTAATGCACTGCTAGATTTCCCTAGCCAGCTTAGCATTCCAGCAATGCATTTTTACACTATATTTAGGAATGCCCTGCTAGATTGCCTAGCCAGCTTAGCATTCCAGCAGAGCATTTTTTCACTATATTAAAGAATGTCCTGCTAGATTGCCTAGCCAGCTTTACATTCCACCAGAGTATTTTTTCTCTTTATTAAGGAATGCTCTGCTGTATTGCCTAGCAAGCTTAGCATTCAAGCAGAGCATTTTTCACTATATTTTGTAACGCCTTGCTAGATTGCCTAGCCAGCTGAGCATTTCAGTAGAGCATTTTTACACTATATTTAGTAATGCCCTGCTAGATTGCCTAGCCAGCTCAGCATTCCACTATATTTAGTAATGCCCGACTTAGCATTCCAGCAGAGCATTTATACGCTATATTTAGTAATGCCCTGCTACATTTTCTAGCCAGCTTCGCATTCCGGCAGAGCATTCTTACACTATATTTAGTAATGCACTGCTAGATCACGTAACCAGCTGAGCATTCCAGCAGAGCATTTTTTCACTATTGCTAGGAATGCTCCGCTAGATTGCCAACACAGCTGTGTATTGCAGCATAGCATTTTTACACTTTGTTTCGGAATGTCCTGCTAGATGCCCAAAACAGCTGAGCATTACAGCAGATCATTGACTTCCCTATATAAATTGAAATGCCATTTTGCTTAGCTCACTGTTCACTGCTAACTTCTCACATACATAATTTGAATGTTATCTGACAACTGGCTACGTTAAAATGTTCGAATATTTGTCAAAATCAATCCGTTGTCGCATAAAAACTTATTTAACTGCATTATCTAAAGAACTGTTTGTTTCCAATAAATATTATATACATTTACTTTGCTTTTTGAATAAAATATTATCGATAAACTTATTTTACTTTATAATCATTACACTTATTTTAATACATCATCAATACAATCATTTTAATACATTATTTAAGCGCAGTATTCACACTTTACGACCTAGATGTAAGTGCTTTGTCAGATCCCTGTAGAAACCAACCATGCAAAAATGGAGGTGAATGTAAAAGCACAGGAGGTAGTTATGTCTGCACGTGCACTGCTAATTGGTCAGGCACTCGGTGTGATAAAGGTCAGTAACTTATCAAATTCATGGTAACTTCACCACGAAATAGCTTTCGCAATGAAATCATTTATCACTTATTATCATGATGAAATGAATAATGCAGCCCAACTTTCACATACATGTACCAACATATCTTGGAAACGCACATTGTAGCTTTTGCTGAAAGAAGTGACCGTAATAAGTATTTTATTAATTTTTTTCTTGGTATTTTACAGAGGTTATTGTGTACAAAGAACCGCTCTGTAGAGGTTGAATTGTAATTGTAATGTAGAATATTTTGGAATTGTAAAAAATTAAAACAATTTATTTCATATTGACAGAGTTAAAGATTATTTCAAGCTATTTGCATCTACTAACAAAATCGCTATAATTGACTAAAGCGAGGCAAGTGCAATAGTTTTGCTGATAGATGTAAAGTCATGGCAAAAACGAGCACCACGACCAGTAGTACAATGACAAATACATGTATATCTAAAATAAATTAAATTGAAAAAAAAAATGTTTGCTGAAAAACCCATATATTTTATACCGCATTACAAACTTTCACGGACGTGTTTGCATTTAAGAAGTAGAAATATTTGTAATGGAGGTTAAAATATAATGTCCTAGCAGTCCTTATTCTTTCCATTTAGCCATTTTTATTGTAAATTGTATTGGTCCCTTTCCCCCAATTGAGATTACTTGCAGTTTTGCTCGTTTGCGCCAGTGATTTGGACATACTTTAAGTTACTTTTGAGTAATTCATAATTCATATATTATTCCGTAGTTGTATAAAACACACAGATGGACAAAAATATTCATGTCTTTTTTACCCTACAAATGTAGTAGGGGTATATATGAGTCAGCTTGTCGGTCGGTCCACCTCATGGTTTCTTGACGATAACTAGAGTTTGGAATCAATTATTGTAATAAAACTTGGTATATAGAGAGTTAGAAATGAGATATAATTGTAATCAAATTTGTTATATATAAAGCTTATAGGCATACCCTGGTTGGGACTGATTTTAGACCTGCTGGAGTCAAGGTTAAGGTCACTGGTACTGGAAATAAAATAGAAAAATGGTTTCCGGGCAATAGCAAAACTTCGAAATCAGAAATTGTTATCAAGCTTAAGATATAGCTAGCCTATAAGAAGACTCTGGTTGGGATTGCATTTGGACCCGGGGGTCAAGGTAGGTCAAGGACACTGTCACTAAAATAGAAAAAAAAGATTTTGGACTCCACTGGGTTAAGGTCAATGTCACTGTTACTAATTTATATATCCTCTTATTTTAAGTTTAATTTGTATTTGTCAGATATAAATGAGTGTGACAACACTGATCAGTGTAAAAATGGCGGGACATGTACAAATACAGACGGGGCCTTCAGTTGTAACTGCAAAGCTGGCTGGACAGGAACAGTGTGTGACAACGGTAAGTAAACTTTAATTTAACTGATGCTTTCCACACATGTTGAATTCTTTCTATGAAGACTGATAAACTTAGAAATAAATTTGCGACTGATGTCGGTGTCATTTCATCATATGTAACAGAATTCACATTCATGTACTCAACTTTCATAGCATCAAATTTTATAGATATCTGATGATTAGTTTTTAACAATGTAACTTTATTATATTTCACTTAAATTTTATGATAGATCAATGACGTTTCAGATAATCAAATTTATGTATGGTAATACAGTTGGGACTAGTCTGTGTCTGTCGGTCCTCGGTCCTGGTTGAATATAAATCATGTGGTCCAAGATAAATTTCCTTTCAGTCTATTCTCGTGTCCGAATAAAATTTAAAGAAGTTAAACATATTAATGACTTGTTTGATAAGAAGTTACCGGTGACGCAAAGAAAATTTGCTAAAGAGGACAAAGTAAAAAATCCCAAGAAGGGTTTTTGTCACAAAAACATATGTCTCCCAAAACTATGCATGGTCACTCATGTGAAGTTTCATTGAAATCCCACCAGTAGCTAGACCTGTAAAAGCCGGACAAGATTTTTCTATTTATAGCTTTGACGGCCATTTTGTGGAGCGAAGCGGAACGTGTCAGTATTCTGCACAACCAAGGATGATACTGATCACTCCTGTAAAGTTTGGTTAAAATCCCATCAGTATTTTGACTTGTAAAGGCCGGAAAAGATTTTTCTATTTTAAGCTCTGGCGGCAATTTTGTGCAGGGAAGCGGAACATGCCGGTGATGTGCACAACAATGGTTGGTACTGATCACTCCTGTAAAGTTTAATTGAAATCCCATAAGTAGTTTGACCTGTGAAGGCCGGACAAATTTTTATATTTTAGCTCTGGTGGCCATTTCGTACAGCGAGGCGGAACATGCCGGTGATGTGCAAAATAGGGATGGTACTGATCACTCCTGAAAGTTTGGTTGAAATCCCACCAGTAGTTTGACATGTGAAGACCGTACAAATGCCTTTTCTATATTTAGCTCTGGCGGCCATTTTATGCAGCAAAGCGGAACGTGTCCGTGATGTACACAACTACGGATGGTAGTGATCACTACTGCAAAGTTTGCTTGAAATCCCACCAGTAGTTTGACCTGTGAAGGCCAGACAAGATTAAGCAGCGAAGCCACACGTGCCGGTGATGTGCACAACAAGGGATGGTAGTAAAGTTTGCCTGTGAAGGGCGGACAAGCTTAATGCGGACGGACAGACAACCGGACGGACAGACGGCGAAGGCAAAAATAATATGTCTCTCAAACATTTTGGGAGATATAATGAATTACTAACCTGATAATTATCTGTATTAGAAAAAAGCCTTTAACTTAACAGAAGAACGTCTGGTCAGTTCGAAGTCAGGGATAGAATAGAGAGAGAGAGCCAGTGCAAAAAATCATGGGGAAAAAAATGCCAACAATGACATGTTCAAAACGGTGTCTCATAAAAACACTTACCGTGAGAATCAAGCTTTAGATTGAATGCCACTGTAACACTGGCAATAAAAAAATCATGCACTTTGATATAAACATACCTCTCTTTGCTACTGTTTAAGCACCAAAAATTAGTAGTTGCCTTTATAACAAGGAAAACAGAAATATAATGTTAACATGAATGAAAGAATATCAAGAACATATATTTCATTTTCACTAGTTTACCATTATAATCAACGTCATCATCATCTCTACCACCACCAACAAAATCATCAACTTCAAGAAAAAGTGCTGTGTAACTTTGATTTTCTTTGTAGATATTGACGAATGCACAATGTACCACATTTGTCAAAACAGTGCCACGTGTTTAAATTTACCAGGTACCTTTCACTGTACATGCGCAACAGGATTCAGTGGTGTACAGTGTGCTCATGGTAATTTGTTTATATTTGTCTTGATTTTACATTTCTCTCTGTTGAGAAAAGCATTTCTGATAAATTTAGCTTTTTCAGTCACATTTATTTTTATTGGACACCGAATTAATATATATTGCTGGGAAGGGCTTAATCTAATGCTGTAAGAACTTGTTGCCCAACCCATTTGCATTTTATATATACTCATTATTTGAATGATATGGTTGTAAACATGTATTGCCTTTCCTTGTTGATCTTGTTTATCATATTTAATGCAATTAAATATGTTTAAACTAACTAATACATATTGCAATAAAATGAAGAGAATGGATTTTTTTACCTCTTTCTAGTTTGAAAATATAAAACTGATAAACTTTGAATCGAATACATATTTTGAATATTAAAGTCTATCTAACATTTGAGTAAAATATTTGGGACTATTTCTTATAGATGTACTCCTTGGCATATTACTGCGCGCGGAATGAAATCGAGAGTTTCTGAACAGTTTTGTTTTTTTTTCATTCGAAATTCAAAGAAAGAGACGAATATTAAAATTGAAAACATGATAAATAGAATATCAAACAAGTATCTGATATTATAAAATATTATCAGGCACTAGCATGGTATTCTCTATATATAATAAGTTCAAGCAACTAAACGCTTTTCTTTAGCTTTCGACGTGTTTTCTTCGTCAGAAAGTGGCGTTTGTAAAATAACAAAAGACGCAACTGGAACGTGACGTTAACGCGAAAATAACAATGTTGTCAAATAAAAACAGAATCTTTCATACATAAATACACATGACCCCTATTGATTTTAGGGTCAAAATATTAAAGGTCAGGGTCAAAATGACCTTAACACTGAAAATTGTGGTTTCTGGAGCTTGACACAAGTTCCATTTGGCTTACAGTGTTCAAACTTAATAGGATGATTGCCTATATTGAAAAAAAAGATCATATCTATATTGTCACAAGGTCAAAGGTCAATATCAAATGACCTTAATATTTTTACAACTGTCAAACTTCATAGGATGATCACTTATATTGAGTCCATTAATTATATTATGCCCTAATATATTTGCTTATGTTATACCCCTGGCGTCTTTCCCACCATCCGTCATATATATATATATATATGAAGGTTCTTCAGCTCTAAAGGAGGATTGCTTTTTAAAGGAGCATTCTGAATGGTATATATTATCTCAACTTCGTTTTCCACAATCATTCATAAAATGGTATTCATATAAAATATTTCCATGTGTATGTTTCTCAGTTAATTAGATTCACTAGAGCTTGTAGCAGCGTAAAGGATTTCAGCGAGCGGAATATTTTCATTACCAGCAAGCTTCTAAAACAGGGCAACCGCTATCATAAATTACGGAAATATTTTACAAAATTTTACAATCGTAATTTTGATTTATTTCAAAATTCAATAGTGATTTAAAAAGTCTCTTGCGACAAGGGATTAGCCAGTCGGTTTTTATGGCGATGTGATTTACAAACTTCGTATAATTTTGGGTCATGGTAATTTTTCTGCTGTTTTTACTAAAATCATTAAACGTTTTATTAAAAGAGCTTATGATCCCACTATTTTAAGACATTAACCCTTTTACAGTTGGACGCTTTCCTCTTTTGATTACATCTGACGGACGAAGTGGGAGACTCTATGATGGACAGTTCTTACAGCCCTTTGGGACTGAATTGCCTTAATGTTCGTCTTCTGCCTTGCTTCATCGGGTCCTTGTAGCTGATTTTCTTGTTGCTCTGTCTTCCTTTAGGACATTGAGTTCTTTTGTTATGGTCATTGGGATTACTTTTATATGTTTCTACATGATCGTTTTGGTGTTTTACTTATTTAACCTTTTGTAACCATAACAACTGTTAGAATTTCACTCGGCGGGGATTCATTTTATTTACACTATCTCGTTTTAAGGAACATGGTGGGGCTAAGAGTGAGGTTTGGTGCACCATTAACCGGTTTTAACTCCCCAGCAGTACTTGTGCTGCTGACCGTTCCAAGGCGGCGCCCCTCTGTGTTCCTCAGATGCATGTCTATGTTGTTTCATACTGATTTGGTGACACTTTTGCTTGTGTCCCTTGTTGTTTTCTCGTCTACAGTAAGTATCTTCCCCTTTGCCCCTAGTTTTTATTTCTTTAATTTTACCCCCCCCCAACTGCCCGGTTTCCTGTACCCTTCCCCTGTGTCCTTTGACTTTATGGGCCTCTTATTCAATCATTTATATTTGTTTCCTTTGAATTCCTTATCAGTTAAAAATTATTTTCTATTATTCAGTCATTTAATAATATTTGTTTTCTTTGAATTCCTTATCAGTTACAAATTATTTCCTATTATTCAATCATTTATTTGTTTTCTTTGAATTCCTTATTAGTTACAAATTATTTATCATTTTATTGATTAGCCTGTCCGTGCTCTGTCTGGTGTCCTGTCCTGTTTTTGTTTTGGGTCCGCCTGAGCTCCTTGCTACCGGTTCATGTTGCTGGGTCATGTGGGGGCTGCGTTCATTGAACGCCGCCTTTCCTTGTTGATTTTGTTTATCATATCTTATAACTTCTTCATCCTTACTAAAAAAACAACACTTTTCGGGCATATAATACTCCGCCTAGCGGTGCTTTTGTTTTTTGTAATTTGTCAGAAGACACGTTTTAGAGGCAAGAGTATATTTTCTGTAAAAAAAGCAGGTATGTTTTATAATGTTGTAATAATGGATTAAGAAGTTCTAAAAAGCTAACTTTCTCAAGGCAATACCCCGCAAACTAAAACAATTTGTAATAAAGAAAACAACATACAAGATACTTTACTATTATAACTGTAATGTTGGGCAAAATTGACCTCTTATATTTTGGAAGCTGCAATACTTACTGGAGAATTTGGATCTCTTAGCTCCAGCAGGCTTTTAACTACTGGTGTTGTTAAATTTGTCACACCCAAGATAAGCCAGAATCATCTTTCCTGTTTCGGCGCAATATGACCTAAATTGTGTTAGTGCGCCAAATAGAACTATCATAACATGTACACTAAAATTGAAAAAAGAACAACACAATTTTTGAACAATGAAAATAGTCTTAAAAGCTACATTATACATAAGAAACAAATTTATATAATAATTGTTTAGAAAAGACAATTATGTAATTCATTATGTTGTAATAATGAATTTAAATCATGTTAGTTGTGTATCATCGGGATAGAGTACACGTGTTTTTAGCGCTAGAAGTAAAGTGATTTGTCTTGTCATAATGGTAACAAAATGTAAACAAAAAGGTATTTTGACTTCTATACAAAATACTCAAATCATTTTAGCCATGAGAAATGCATATATTAACCGGATATTTGTCTTTGAAGCACATGCGTCACTAAAAAAAAACTGCAATCACAGTTCCGGTTATTTTATTATACAAAAAGTAACCACACTGAATATAGAATCAAACATACACTTTTTGATTAAGCGCGGAAGAACGTCGCTTCAAAAGCGGCATCAGTGTCTTTGATTTTCCTTTTCGGTATCTGATAGTGTCGCTGATACTTGGAACTGATATGGTATAGGCGGAGCTTTCCGTTGTAAAGGCTTGATAAGACCCAAAATTTAAATTTATGCATCATGACAAACATGTTCAATACATGTAGTCTATAAAACTCAAAATTCTTTTAATCGCACCTTTTTTTTCGTGGAAGCAAGAGTATACACATGACAAAAGATGACCTAACTATACGGAAAATTGAAATTCTATTTAAAACTGTAAAAGGGCACAGGGCACCAAAAACAAAATATTATTGAAATGATATATATGATTAAAAAGCCTATGTGACAGTCAATTTTAACTGTTCTCTGGCCGATGTTCTGCTGTGATTTATAACTATTATACGCGATTGACCATATTTAGATTTAACATATATAGTATGTATATATGTACTTTAATCTGCTTTGAGTATCAAAATGTTCTTGTTTAAATGTGTTTTAATGATTATTGATTGAAGTTTTCATAATCACCACCGTAAAACAACATTACAATCCTATTTTTTTTCTCGAAACGATAACGAATTTAAGGAACAAGACACCTTTGTAACCAATGATACATTTTGATGAAAAAATTAAATAACATTTATGATATTTAATATTTGAAATTATATATAGCATTTGTTTGACCATATTCAATTTAGGAAAAGACTTCAATAATAGATGCAATATACATTGTAAGTAAATATATACCTTTTTCTTATCACTGTGGGCCTAATCGAAACAAAGACCGTGTTTCATCATGGCTAGTACTAGAAGCATAAAAGAAGCGTAAAACGGATTCGAAAAGATATAAAAGACATAAATAAGTTACAAACATTTATTTCAACAAGCATTGAATGTTTAAAGGAACTCCACATTATGTGATTGGGAATATTTTTCCAATATGTGTGTATCATTTGATAAAGGTATTAATTAATAAAAACGAGAATAAAGATCATCAAGTCAAAGGCAACGTTCAGAGGATGTAGCATAGACACACCCAGGCCACCACAGCAGGGCACCCAGAATGCACCAAACCAAAACCAGGAGTGGGCATAAGGGCGGCGAAAGGAGATGGACACGTTATGTGTGTGCACATTTTCAGACCATTCCTTCATCACGGTTTTCAGAATATCATTGAAAACTTTACCAAACATGAAAGTGTTATAACGCTTTTCATTCAAATTGAGCTAAGCTCGTCTCGTACAAAAAGACGATATAAGATTAAATTAAATTCGTTTTTAAACTCTTTAACTACAGTTGAGCTCCATTTGAGTAAGTATATATATCCACATATATCACTCCAAAACCAAAATAATAATCTAATTACCCTTCTCCTGCCGAGTAATAAGATTTTATAAACAAAATTAATGCTGTTTCAAATGAAAGGTCAAAATAAGATTCACTTTAGGGTACCCCTTCACCGCAAAATGGCGACACAGGAACTCATAATCTGCATGAAGTATTTGCTTTCTTACCTAACGAATGTAAACAAGAGAAAATGAGTAGTCTGATGTAGACATTTTGTTTGTAATTAATATCAATATTTGATGAGGTCATATTTGTTTCAAATACTCATGAGAAAAATATCATAACTCTATTTTGGTAAATATTTTTTATTTGACATTTAGAAAGTTCTTGTATATTGGAATTTACACTGCGCATCATTGAACCGTGTGCGTATTGTCTTTACAACGTAGGGCACCCTTAGGGGAAATATAATGTGTATATTACCCGCCTGACTCGGTTATTTAAATTTCTTTCGGCAGATCAGCATCAAATCAAAAAACGGAAAAAATGGAAGTATAATAAATATATATTTTATCCATGCAGGTCAACCAACTACATGTAGCCGTACTTGCATTCTGCGGTCCTTGGCTTTTCAAAACTCTGTCAAGAGTGCCAACGCAACCACGTGTCCTAATTCATCTTCATTTGGTTCGAACGAGGCGCTACCTATGCAATGTTGTCAAACACAGACATCAAGCACTTGGATCAAGGGCCAGCACGTAATGATTATTTCTTAACACATCTCAAATTACACAATTACTTAACTTAAAATGTAAAAGGTTTCCCTATATAAGATTTCAATGTTGTTAAACTATCTGGTCTACAGGATCATTCAATCCATTGTACATGTAATTGGAATAAGTATTAAAACGGTGCTACGGGGCTATGTTTCATTATCCCTCATAAAGAAACTCATTCATACCGAGTTTGTACGTTTCATGTACAATTTTCTACTATAGAACTTAGAGACAACATAGATACAACACAAAGACCACATTTTAGTTGCCGACACTTTTAGATTATTTGTTTCGTTGTTTCTTTATTATGTTCTTTTACAGATTATAAATTAATGTCTAAAGATGTTTTTCAACGTCCATTTATATTTGAGATTCATCAAAGCATTTCATTTAATTGTGCAATAATCATCAGTAATATTTATAGGTCATGACGCAATGTAACAGTGGAACTATGACACCGTATACTACTGTAGCAATATTCAGATCCGATGGCTCGGTCGAACCGAACACAGCTGGTATTCTTACAGAATGCCTCAGTGGTGGCGCAGGATTTTCGGTATTTGTCTAAAAATTATCCTTCCATATCTATTTCTAAAGAATCGCGCCTCCGAATATATATTGTGACATTGTGATGGTTCATGCTTCTATGTATATCGGTGTAATTATCACGTTACCCTACGCTTCTCAAAATATAGATAAAAACAGAATCCCTAAAGAAAGCCCAACACGGCAAAATTGAAAATGTTGCAGGCTCGGTTTGATTGAGCCTGTTCATGGACGGTACTGGAAAGTGCAAGTTACCGTCCACGCCCCCTAGCACCGGCTTAAGCAGAATTCAACATTTAAACATGAAATGGTAAATTTTTGAATTTAGAAACATCCGGTGACATTTATTTTTAGCCAACGCGATTCATCAACCATAGAAAGAAAAGAGTTTGCGTCTTCGTCTGAATTATCACAATGGGCGGGGATAATTTCTCTAGAGTTGTAGAGATGGTAGCGTTATTATTCGAACAAGGCTGATATTTAAAGTTCACACCGTACAATCAAATTGGTAGGCAACTGTTCAACGCGTCGACAGCTGTACTTATATTAATGTCTCTGTTTTGTTCTAAAATCTTTCATGATGATAGTAGACTGATATAATTCGCCGTCGAATCACGGCCGACGCGAGTACATCAAATTCTAATATTAAACCATAACCCCTCAAATTCCTTATATATTTTAAAGTCACCTAACCATTAAGACAAATAACATGAAGCATAATAACTTACCCTCATTAAATATCCTGTTTATGTGTTTTGTGATATTAATGTCTGCTTTTGCAGTATTCACATATATCACCATATTTGTACTACGTGACTAACACTTTAAGTATATTTTTGCATACCTTAACCACTTTTTTGGTAAATTAAGCAAACTGACTAAAGGTCAGGTCTACTTATGTTATTTCTTGCATGTTTATCCAAATGCCGCCGTATTAAGCCTTCATTGTGATTCAGATTTCCCGAGAAAACTTGTTTTATCATGCAATCAAGCCGTTCTTTACAGGTAGGGATTAGACAAAGTTTCAAAATATCACTGTCCGTTGAAGTAAATCAAATTGATGACTTTTTTGTTAAAATAAAAATATTTGAAGATAACATTCTCAGTTTTAATAACAAATATAACGATAGATTTAGTTTTAAATGTGCTGATCAGGGCAACTTCAATGTCACACTACCGTACCACTCTAAAATGTAAACAAGATTATTTGTAAAAGACTAAGGACAATAAACCAGGAATTTGTAAATAAAATAATGTGAATTAAATTGTTTTGCCAGATTACCAGCCGGGTATATGAACAATGCCATTTTTGTTCTTGAAATCGAGAAAACTACTCAGTATTATTTTTTCCAGCTGTTCAAACTGCATTGCTTTCAAAGATAAAATGCTGTTTAAAAGTCACAAGAATGTGATCGTCAAATTATAATGCGTAGCGTACATGATTTTAATCAGTTGGAAAATAACATGGATTGCAAGAGCTATTTGCAATGTGTAGATTAATGTCTTTGTTCGCCACACAATGTTTTAATTAAAATACATGCTCAAAATGTTGTTAAAATTAAGCATGATTCTGGAGGCATGTTGCTTCAATTATAAAATACATGATACGTTGTCTACAGAGGTGTTTTTGTTAACGAAACTACATCAGATTACTTTTGTTTTAGATTGTTCGCCAAGATTGCGCGTCCTTCCCAACCGTAATACATGTAAATGGAACAGCTGTTGGTCAAGTTGATAACAAGCCGGACCATTACTCCATCGTGTTGTGAAACAATTTTCATCTAACACGTGTTGTAAAGTGTTTGACTTCACTTTAGAATAAATTCTTTCCCGAATGATTTGTCTTACTATTTTTGTCCCCCGCCTTTCCGAAGAAAAAAGGGGGTATAGAAATAGGCTCCGTCCGTCTGCCAGTCCGTCCGTCTTACTTTCGTGTCTGGTCAATAACTTTGTCAATTTTAAATAACTTGGCACAAATGTTTGTTATAATAAGACAATGTGTCATGCGCAACAACCAGACCCCTACCTCCAGGGTCAAGGTCGCACTTAATCATTCAATGTCAACATTGTCTATTTGAGGGTGTATGTCGTGTCCGGTCTATTACTTTTTTATCTTTGAAGGGATTTTGTAAATACATGCCACAATTGTTCACAATAATGAGACGATGTGCGCAACAACTGGTCACCTTCCTCCAAGATCAAGGTCACACTTGGAGGTCAAAGATTAACATAGTCTATTATGGGTATATTTTGTGTCTGGTCCATAACTTTTTGAAAAAACTTGGCACAAATAGTCACTATAATGAGACGATATCTCATGCGAAATACCTGCATCCCTACCTCCAAGGTCAATGTCACAATCAAAAATTATCATAGTCTGTTAAAGGGTATATATTGTGTCCGATCTAGAACTTCTTCATAGTTCAAGGGATTTTTAATATAACTTGGCACATTAATAAGACGATATGTCAAGTACAACACCTGTACTCCTACCTCCAAGGTCAAGGTTATACTTAGAGGTCAAAAGTTAACAGAGTCTGTTATATGCTATATTTTGTTTTCCGTCCATAACTTCTTCATAGATCAAGGGATTTTGAAAATACTTTGCACAAATATTCACAATCATAAGATGATATGACATGCGTTACTCCATTGTCCCTACCTCCAAGGTCAAGGTCACATGTAGAGGTCAAAGATTCACATAGTCAGTTATAGGGTATGTTTTGTGTCCCGTCTATAACTTTTTAATAGGTCAAGGGATTTTAAAAATACTTTGCACAAATAATCACAATAATAAGACGATATGTCCGGCCTAAAACATGGGTCCCTACCTCCAAGGTCACACTAAGAGGTCAAAGATAAACATAGTCTGTTATATGGTATATTTTGGGTCCCATCTATAACTTCTTCATAGTTCAAGGGATTTTGAAAATACTTGGTAAAAATAATTACAATAATAAGACAGTATGTCACTTGCACCCCTACGTACAAGGTCAAGGTCACACTTAGAAATCAAAGCTTAACATTCATTTATTTCTTTAATACATTTATTGTTGGATTTGCAGATCTAGCATTGATCATAATTTTGGACTGAAAGTCCTTAGATCCATACCTCAATCTTTTGAAATAGCACAATTTTATACTTCATATAAAACTTCCCCGAGGCGGGGGACGTTGGTTACGTCCAAATTCTTGTACGTAAATACATGAAACTTTAGTGTGCACAAAACTATGTATATTGTATATAGTGTTCTAGCGTGGAATATATGTATTAGGCGTGGGTCAAAGACCATAATGACGTCCCCTCCAATTTCCCACCGTGGACATGCTACAACCCTGTTATAACAATTCAATACGATGTTTAAACTTTACAGAATAACTACATTATTAATTTAAGATAAAACATTGATGGCTATGTAAATTGACAAGGTATGTAACGCCATATGCTAAAAACACACAAATAATACTCGTAGCGGAAAAGTCACATGGCAGTCCAAGGTCAAATTATTCTTAGTACTATGAATGATCATTGGACCTGTCGTGACTATAACTAAGGAGGATTAACATACAAGAAGCCGTTTGAAATCACTTTTGAAACTATCTATATTCAACGTTTCGTGGTGTTAACCCTCTTTATCAAGGAGTGTATTGTTTAGTTCATAAATCATATATTTATATTGTTATCTTACACTTGTTCATGAAAACAGGAAATGACGTCGTTGACTGCAACAATAAAAGTTTTGCATAACCTGATAATGACGGTTTCCGTCAAAAATGTTCTGCTGCAAAGGGGAGACGGTTAAAATTATTGTTCACTTTCATTTTCAAAAGTGCTAGACGGTATTTTATGCACTGCTTCCGTTTATTCTGGTTCCCTGGCCTATTTTGGTTCCAATAAAAGTGCGAAGGGGACCAACCCATGCATCCGTTTTCAATCAGAACTTCTCGGCTTTGATCGTTTTCTTGTAAGTCGAAAAGTTGCGATTGGTCTATGTCGTTAAGCATTGCGTTGCGGCACCTAACAAGAAATGATATTGAAACTTTTGGTATAGAATTCCATATTTTTTATGCAACCACCACATCTGCGATGCGGTGGCATATAGCAGTTCACCTGTGTGTGTGTTTGTGTTCTATAGATTATATAGTGAACTTAAAAAATCTTCTTGTGAAAAACCACAACTCCAATTTCAACCAAACTTGGCAGGATTGATTTGGGTGAATGGCTTCCAAAGTTGTTCAAAGAATTTCATTCCATGCAAAAATCTTGTTGCCATGGCAACCAAAAGGATTTATAAGAATAATTTTAAAAATCTTCTTGTAAAGACCAAAAGGCCTAGAGCTTAGATATTTTGCATAACGCATTGTCTGGTAAACCTCTACCAAGATTGTTAACATTATAGCCCTGGGGTCAAAATCGGCCCTGTCCTGGGGGTCATTGATTTTCACTATACGTACATAAAGTAAAAACTTAAATACCTTCTTGTAAAGATCCAAAAGGCCTAGTGCCTAAATATTTTGCATAAAGCATTGTCTGGTAGACCCTTATCAAGATTGTTCAAATTATAGCCCTGGGGTCAAAATCGACTCCGCCCCGGTGGTCATTGGTTTTCCTGATATGTATATAGTAAAAACTTATAGTAAAAAGTAAAAGCTTTAAAAAAAATCTTCTTGCAATTGAAACATGCTAGAGGTTAGATATTTCGCATGAAACATTGTGTAGTGAACCTCTAGCAAGATTGTTCAAATTATAGCCCTGATGTCAAAATTGCCCTCGACCCGGGAGTCATTGATTTTCAATATATACATATAGTAACAAATCTTTTTGTCTGAATGTACAAGGCTTAGAGCTTAAATATTTGTTAAATAATATCATCTATAGTTACTCTACCAAAGATGTTCAAATTTTGCTTCTAGGGTCAAAATTAGCCCCGCCCAAGGGGCCATAGGCTTTCATTATATGTATATAGTAAAAATCTTAAAAAATCATCTTCTCTTAATTTACAAAGGCTAGAGTTAAGATATTTTGCATGAAACATTGTGTAGTGGACCTCTAGCAAGATTTACAAATTAAAGCCCTAGGGTCAAAATTTGCCCCACCCCAGGGGTCATTCATTTTCACTATGTTCATTAGTACAAAATTAAAAACATCTTCGTATCTGAAGGTACACGGCTTAGATCTTTGATATTTGGTATAAAATATCATCTATGGGTCCTCTACTAAAGTTGTTTTAATTATGTCCCTAGTGTTAAAATTGCCGAGAGGCGATAGTTTTCCTTAAATGTATAAAGTAAAAACTTAAAAGATCTTCTCTGAATTGACAAAGCCAAGAGGTTAAATATATGGCATGAGACTTTGCAAAGTGAACATCTCCCAAGATTGTTCAAATTATAGCACTGGGGTCAAAATTGTTTCCGCTCCGGGGGTCATTGATTTTCATTATGTACAGATAGTAAAAAAATATAAAAAAAATATTTTTGTCTGAAGGTACAAGGCATAGAGCTTTGATGTTTTCTATATAAAATCAGCTATAGGTCCTCTACCAAAGTTGTTCAAAATTTTCCACTGGTGTCAAAATTGGCCTTGCCTGGGGGCATTGATTCCCATTATGTACACATAGTAAAAAAAGAAAATAAAGAATGGGAGAAAGCTACAGCTTAGATATTTGACTTGAAATTTGTTTGGTGAACCTGTAAATTAATCCTTTGGGTCAAAATTTTGCCTTGCCCAAGGGGACATTGCCCTACTGTCTTGTCCTTTGATGTACAGCAATGAAATTGTCTCCATGTGCACAGTTTTGGTTGTAAAAATTGATCTTTTATATCAGGTGACCTAGTTTTTGATGATGTGACCTACTTTTTTGTCCCTTGATATACAGCTATGAAATTTGAACCTGTGCACCGATTAACATTTTCAATTTTGCCGTGTTGGGCTTTCTTTAGGGATTCTGTATTTACCTATTTTATGATCACATCCGTGTTATTTGTGCCGTGTGGTGGCTGTAAAAAGTCTCCCCGTACATTTAATCAATGATGTTATATTTTCGATCCTTGAAGATCGTTCAGCACGACATGATTGTTGTGCTTGTGGTATTTTTAGTTTCAACTTTTCGGCATTTTCTAGTTGGGTGGTTCCAATATTCCTTCTTGAATAATGTTGAATCACCCTTAGGATATGTTGCCTGCTTTTTAATTTTGTCTTTTGACGTCTTATCTGTGATACGCAGGCTTCATAACCTCTGATTCCCTTTCAAAATTCCATTTTATTTAGTTCCGCCAATTGTTTTCTCGTTTAGGGCACACGCTTTTTATTACTTGGGGACCATACGCCGCTTTTCATGGAATGGCACGGAAGTGTCACATTGAAGGTTCCATGATAATCGCCGTATGAACACATCTGCGGATGTTTCTAAGTTCAAAATTTTACTATTTCACGTTTAAATGTTGAATTCTGCTTAAGCCGGTGCTAGGGGGCGTGGACTGTTACTTGCACTTTCCAGTACCGTCCATGAACAGGCTCAATCAAACCGAGCCTGCAACATTTTCAATTTTGCCGTGTTGGGCTTTCTTTATGGATTCTGTATTTACCTATTTTATGATCACATCCGTGTTATTTGTGCCGTGTGGCGGCTGTAAAAAGTCTCCCCGTACATTTAATCAATGATGTTATATTTTCGATCCTTGAAGATCGTTCAGCACGACATGATTGTTGTGCTTGTGGTATTTTTGGTTTCAACTTTTCGGCATTTTCTAGTTGGGTGGTTCCAATATTCCTTCTTGAATAATGTTGAATCACCCTTAGGATATGTTGCCTGCTTTTTAATTTTGTCTTTTGACGTCTTATCTGTGATACGCAGATCATGGAATGGCACGGAAGTGTCACATTGAAGGTTCCATGATAATCGCCGTATGAACACATCTGCGGATGTTTCTAAGTTCAAAATTTTACTATTTCACGTTTAAATGTTGAATGATTGCTGGGTCATATGGGGGTTGCGTTCATTGAACGCCGCCTTTCCTTGTTGATCTTGTTTATCATATTTCATAACCTCTGATCCCCTTTCAAAATTCCATTTTATTTAGTTCCGCCAATTGTTTTCTCGTTTAGGGCACACGCTTTTTATTACTTGGGGACCATACGCCGCTTTTCATGGAATGGCACGGAAGTGTCACATTGAAGGTTCCATGATAATCGCCGTATGAACACATCTGCGGATGTTTCTAAGTTCAAAATTTTACTATTTCACGTTTAAATGTTGAATTCTGCTTAAGCCGGTGCTAGGGGGCGTGGACGGTAACTTGCACTTTCCAGTACCGTCCATGAACAGGCTCAATCAAACCGAGCCTGCAACATTTTCAATTTTGCCGTGTTGGGCTTTCTTTAGGGATTCTGTATTTACCTATTTTATGACCACATCCGTGTTATTTGTGCCGTGTGGCGGCTGTAAAAAGTTTCCCCGTACATTTAATCAATGATGTTATATTTTCGATCCTTGAAGATCGTTCAGCACGACATGATTGTTGTGCTTGTGGTATTCTTAGTTTCAACTTTTCGGCATTTTCTAGTTGGGTGGTTCCAATATTCCTTCTTGAATGATGTTGAATCACCCCTAGGATATGTTGCCTGCTTTTTAATTTTGTCTTTTGACGTCTTATCTGTGATACGCAGGCTTCATAACCTCTGATCCCCTTTCAAAATTCCATTTTATTTAGTTCCGCAAATTGTTTTCTCGTTTAGGGCACACGCTTTTTATTACTTGGTGACCATACGCCGCTTTTCATGGAAAGGCATTGAAGTGTCACATTGAAGATTGCATGGTAATCGCCGTATGAACACATCTGCGGATGTTTCTAAGTTCAAAATTTTACTATTTCACGTTTAAATGTTGAATTCTGCTTAAGCCGGTGCTAGGGGGCGTGGACGGTAACTTGCACTTTCCAGTACCGTCCATGAACAGGCTCAATCAAACCGAGCCTGCAACATTTTCAATTTTGCCGTGTTGGGCTTTCTTTAGGGATTCTGTATTTACCTATTTTTTGATATTATTTCACATTACATTACATGTCCCACTCCTTTCACCCATGTGTCCGCTCCGGGTTTTTGGTTGGTGCCTTCTGGGTGCCATGCTCTGGTGTGTCGGGGGCCGCGTCCTGTGAACGTTGCCTTGCCTTGTTGATCTCGATATCAGCTGATCTAGATTTTGACAAAGTATCTTACTGTGTTGTCCTTTGATGTAGTCATAAAATTTAGGCTGTGTAAAATATGACCTTCACCACCAAATTCACTAGACTCAAGTGCATTGATATATACCTTCTCTGATCTTTTATTGGATTAACAATAGATTTAATCACTAATCTGATAATAAGAATTAGATAGTTCAGGGATCTATGCATTATGACAATCTTCAATTGTAAAGAAACAAAAAAAATCTGTTCCTACACTACTATTTAGTGTTGTATTAATGCGATGACATAGCATTTTTCTCATTTGCAATCTTGTTGGTTTTGCTTTTCTTTTTAAGTATACTTTTTTAGTCTATTGTCGGGCTTTGACCCGTGTAAAGATGATAATAAAAATAATAATGATAATAACAAATGATTTTGAAGTTTCCTTTCAAGATTGCACTGGATGGCGGAAAATTCATTAAGAAAAGACGCCGCGGATGAGTAATCCGACACCAGTATGCAGACATTAAGGCCCATATAGGTTCGTCCCGGCGGCATGCACAATAAAAACTTGAGGAAAACATATATTATTTTGTATATGTCTTAGATAGATTTGTGATTGACAATTTCTATAATTTAAGTGAACAATTTCTTAAATGAACAAAGAATGCTTTGTATATTCTTATGTCTGCATTGGTTTTTCACATTCATATTTACTTTTATCTTTGTTGTGGATTTGTTAGAGAAAGTTTTGTTGTCAGGTTATTCCGTCTTAATTAAAAAAGAAGAATGCATATTATGTAAGTGTGACAAGAAAAGTCATGCTAGCCAGTACGCGATATCAAACGTTAAGCTTATTTTTATATTGATTATTTATAATTTTCTTTTCCATTTCTTAATTTGTAATACATAGAATATTTTGCTATAAATTAGGAAAAAAAATCCAAGAAATTGAATGTGCTTTCAATGGATGATAAAAATATAATGAAATAGAAATCAAATAGCGGATTCAGTGGTCATTAATTCTTTACACGCTAAATATCTTCAATGAAAAATGCTCATCTTCAATGCTGGATCATTTTTCAAGGTACATTTTCATAATATGTAAAGGCTGAGTAGTCTAAGTGCAAAGTGAATCATTTGCCACTAGCAAATATCAGTTTATGGGTCGCGACTTCGATCATTCCTGCTTCTTCAACTTAAATAAAGCAACGAGTCTGAGATTTACAACTATGTTCTTTTATAGTTCTCTGGATGTTGCAGAACCTATTCTGTTTGATAATGTGCCCGTATCCGTTGCCTTAGACATAAAGGAATATGGGGCGTTTTGTAAAATATCTTTCATTTAGGGATACAAGCAGTGAGTCAAGCAACTGATTATCGTTTTAGGTGGACCATGGGTAATGCATTACCTCCACTTTGGAGGGTATTCAAATAGGCTAGAATCATTTGTCAACGACATTGAAATTGAGGAGCGTGGTATCAAACCCCAGAAAGGGCAACTTTTTTCTTTTTTCTATTCTTTTTAACATTATTTATGTATCTCTCTGATCCCTTTTTGAAGAAAAAATGTGTTTGGTTAAAATTATTTAATTTTTGTAGGTATTTATTTGCTAAATAATGCCAAAATTTATAGCAAATATGATAATAGATATATTTAAAGTTCAATAAAATAAAAACTTCACGATAAAAGTATTTTATATTTCAATGTCAGGGCTGGGAATCAAAACTGCCTCGTATCCTACAAAATGTAAACAAACGCCGCCATCTTGGAACGAAAAACGTATGTTTTTGATTATAACTATTTTTGTTGGAAATGACTGAAAAACAGATATATGTATTAACACGCTACACTATTTTCCGCTTTGGTTGGTATATGTTGCTTCCATAACTATTTTGTTAAACAAAAGTTATAGCGAACTTGCAACTCGAAGCGGAGCAGAATTTTTGTGAAAATGTGTGGATACGACGCAGTTCATATTGCTTTATCCATCGTTTTCTCCTTCTAATCAACTGTAAACTCGTGTCAGAGTTCACCATAACCTTCAAAATATGATTTTGCATCATTTACTAAAATTTCATTAGAAAAAGATGTTTATCTTTCAAGGAAATAATGAATTTTACGAAATGATACGACGCAGTTGAAAATAAAATATGATACGACGCAGTTGTATTTTCATGGCAGGCTGCATATTGGTTCAACTATTAAATTATGTGCTAGGTATGCTTATAACGTCCAACAAACATTCTTGTTTTTACAACTTAAGTCAAAAGCAGTGGTCACACATTTGTTCCACAAAAAAGGAAAATGTAATTAAATTATATTAAGGCTTCATATTTCGGACGCAATTTAGTCCCTGCCATAAGCATCAATAAATTCCGAAAAGCTGTATCAAATACAATATACATTGAAACACGTGATCGCACACCCATATGACAACGTGTTCTAGAGTCGCCTTAGCATGCTTATAAACTTGTTCCCGTGAGTTCGAGAAAAAAGTGGATACTTTTTTCATTTATAGAATTTTGATACAAAATACAATATTCCAGGGTAACCTATCCTGGACCCTGAATCAATAAGGAATTCAAAAAAAGATAAAAAGAGTTGCAAATTTTGTAAAGATCTCTTGCTATCTGAAGGAGTTATGTATGCCTACCTTTTTAACTTAAAATTAGGGACAATTTCCATCAAATCCGTTATTATGTCTTTTACGTGCCGATTTTATTGTATTCATTTTGTTAATAATCGGTGGGAACAGATGAGCTTTATTATTTGAAACTGAACATTAAATTTTTAGAATAATATTATAAATGGTTAAGCTACGATATATTTTTACAAGTAGGGTATGCGTTCCGTTCAGTCATTTTATTTTCAGCGCTGCGGTACTTTACCGCCAATTTTGTAGTATTGCATAACAACAGGTCTACGAAATGTATTTTCTATTTTTGCACTAAAGTATCATTCTTCTCCTCCATTAAAAACTTAAATTTCGTAATCGGTTTACAAATGATAAAATTACAAATTATTTTGTAAAGAAAGTGTCCGTTTTGCAATGGTATTTTACGCTTTGCATCGATAAATTTGATACAGATGTATGCACGACAAGATGTTTCAATAGTATTGAAGAAGTTTTCACTATATTGAAGAGAAAAAAATTTAGTTCAGATTATCGCATCAAATTTTCCACAGACTAGAGACATGGCATCTGGACATACCTTCAAACTAAAGTGTGATTTTTATTTGAAAATGAATTGACTGGAAAAGTAAGCAAAATTTTTCAGGAAATCACTTCAAAGAGGATTACCCCCTGTTTACATTGAAAATTTCTCTGCTATTCGCACCGAAATATCAATAGAGATTAAGGAAATATTTCATTTCAATAAGAAAGTAAAATTTTATTGTCTTTATAATTAATTTAAATATTTATAATCTTAAAATCTAAAATCTTAAAAAGCCGAGCTGTTTATGTTTACTGAATTCAAATCACTTGAACTGAACTGCTATGAATTCGAAAACCACCAAGGACTTTTGATTCTTTCGTGTGTAAACCTATCAAGCTAGATGTAGTTTCAAAATGTCGATGGTTCTCTGCAGGTGCAACATTTTGCCACAAAGGTGCACCTGAGGTCTTCGCCCCCAGTAAAGCTAATGAGTAAAATGAAAGTTTGTAAACAAACCTCAAAAAACAGTCATATCCCAGAACATGCAGAACCACAGTTTCTTAGAGCGTAGCTGGCTAAAATTCAGGTTCATAGACTTCTATATTTTTTTGCCAAAAAATAGGGATAATTTTGAACATACAGGAAATATAATACATTATTTAAAAAAATTATGATAAATTAAGTAACATGCTCATGTTTAACTGTAAAGTAGCTTCTGCAATGTAAATCTTCAAACTAAATGTTATATTGGACATGACACAATGTATTCTAAATAATCAAAAGAAACAGAACATCGCTATATACCGCAAATAATCTGGGGTTTTTATCTAGCGCAAGTGATTATTCCATAAAATAGACATATATTGCTAAAATTATCCCTGTTGAAAAGACTGCGAAAAATACAACTGCGTCGTATCATATTTTATTTCCAACTGCGTTGCATCATTTCGTAAAACTCATTATTTTCTTAGAAAATAAACATCTCTTTCCAATTAAATATTAGTAAATGATGCAAAATTATATTTCTTCTAAACACTGTTGTGACTGCAGTTTTGATACAAATCCAAAATGGTAATCTAGGTATTTGCGACAAGGCATGTTCCATAGAATCTGTCAAAAAATTGAGACAAGTTGAAAGCAACATTACAGATATTTGTCAAGAAATCAACTGAGCCACCAACGGAGCTTTACTTTCGAATAACTGAAGATATGCATCTATTGGCTCCAGCAGGTGAAGTGGTTTAGACCCCTGGTTTGCTGAAACTTGAGGTTCCCCAAAATCATCTTTCTTGTTTCGGGTCTATAGGACCTAAATTGTATAAGTGCGCTGTAAAGCCAAACAAACAAATAAAAAAGTGGGAATCCTTTCCTTGGCTGAATTTGCAAAATATCGATAACCAATGTTTAAAATTTGGTCAGGGATCAAAAGTTTTAATGGGAATTTTAATTTTTTGTGAGTTTTATTTTTTTACTGTATAAACTCGGACTACTATTTGCTAAAGGAAAAACATTACTTTTACTGTTAAAATGTTGGTAATGATTTGATAACCTTTTTCCCCGGGTTGGGGACGAGGGTATTGGTAGCGTTTTTAAATTTTGAGAGGAGGAGCACGTGTTGTTTTTGGGAATGGAGGAGCTTACTTAAACCGTACATGAAATTTGGGTTTAATTTACCTTTTAAAAATAGCTAAATACCGTTTGCCGGTACGTTACGGATTTACCTCTAAGGGAATTGTCCGAATTACACCTAATTAAGAACAAACAACTATTACGTTGATATTCTAATTTTTCTATAATTATTTTACCGTTTAAGGTGGAAAAACTTGAAATGAATGTGTTTGAAAATGATCAATGTATCTTTAAAATCTATCTCAAATTTTAAAAAACAATAAATTGTTCATACTGAAAATCTACAAAATTAAAATATTCGTTAGTGGCATATGCCATAATAAATAGAGATATATTTTCTGCGTAAACTTGTGTGTGCGTAAACTTGTGTGTTTACTTTCATTTCTTTGTTTGCTCGGAATTATTATAAAATGGCAGACCTATTTTAATCATTTTATTAAAAACAAATAATTGTTTTATGTTCGACCTTCTCCGGTCTTCACGGTCACCAGTTTCCAAAGGACCTTCTTTTTTATTGATCGATTATTGTCAACAGTATATTCCTGATACAAACGTTT